>NC_060229.1:5323236-5685568 GCF_907164935.1 Osmia bicornis bicornis
GAGAACGCTGGTGTCAGCCGAGGGAGAAAGAAAAAATATGGCAAAACGCATTCCGTTTCGGTCGAACGGGGGTGAAAAGTGCGCAGGATATCCCGCGTGGGAGGGGAAAACGATTGATCGATACCATATCTATGGCACAGAGGCTGACACTTGATTCTTTTCCGATTCTACTCTGAAACGAGATAAAGGATATTGCTGTTTCTTTATATATTATTTCATTTCGTTTCTGATCGGAAGATCGATTCGAATTTAGTTTGATCGTATTATTTATCGAAATGGAACGACAACTAGACACGAAAGCTATAATTATTAATTAAATAAATAAATCAACGTCAAACTATCAAACGATCGTCGATATGGTTTATTTTGAAGATACGTAACATCATTTATTAAACAAGGAATTCTGATATCAAGAAACAAAGACAAATTCGGTACGACGCAAGTTCTCGGCAAGGTAATTTGAAGTTTCGAGGGAACATTACTCAGAACTGTTTCATTTTCCACGTTTGCTTTCGAAATGAGTTTTTAAGTTCAACGGAATAAGCACACGACCTTATTGCTGATGCAGCTGTGACGTGGCTGAAGATTGAAATAGAGAAATCCCGTTTAGCGAGGAGACGACAATTTTTTCCCAATCAAAAATCACAGTTATTACGATAGAGCATTTTCCATCGAACTTACCGCTCGTTAGGAGAAATTGTTGAGAAAATTTCCAGCTACCTCTGCTGTTAATTCCCGAGAAAATCGGTGAAATGAAACCAGGGAAGAAAGGACAGGGCAAAGCATGAAATATCCACGTTGCGTGACACTGCAATTTACGTGGAAGTAGGAAGCCTTTAATCCGCTGTTAGATACCGTAACTTTATCACAAATCTTCCGACATACATGAAGAAAGGGGCTCTTGAATTTCCAGGGTCCAAAGTAACGAAACAAGGGGACGATTTTCGTCGATAAACACACGCATACCTCCACTGTTATTTATTAATTTATTTTTAAACAACACCCGAATCACCACGTTGCACTTTCTCTAAATTGAACACTCTCACACTTTCAATCTTTTACCAAACTATTCCGTTCGAATGAAAAAGAAAAAAAAAATAGAAGGAAATGGGAAAGCGATCGTAAAATTGGTGGACAAAATAAATCGAAGAAAAATACGAGGAAGCCCGTTTACCGGTTCAATAACAACGGAACGCGCGAGGCGCGAGACACATCGATCAAATGCACCCTACACGGCTCGAGAATGTAATGACCCGTAGGAGAACTGCAGCCACGGGCCACGAGATTATCGACGACAAGCGCGACAAGCTCGACAATCATTTCGCAATTACGAATGCACCGAAACAGAGGGCGGAGGAGACGTGGCTCGGCATTGCAACACGACGGAAATAAATCGATCGTTGATTGATCGTTGCCGCCCATGAATCTTGCATAGAAACGAAATTAATGCACTGTCAATCGCGTGAACAGTAAAGCCAGCGATATCCGGGATTTCCATCCTCGACATTGAATCATTGATTTCGCCAATGTGTTCGAAATTAAAGTATAATAACAGAAGGCGGTGAACCACAGTGTTCCCTGAAAGAATAAAGAATCCTGGTCCGTAGGAAAAGCAATACTACTACGAAACCAATATACGCCAGTTAGTCTGTCTTTCAAGAATTTAATTTTTACGCAATGTTACGCAAAGGATACGGGGGAACAAACAGCCACCGGTGTTATAGCCTTCAGGGGCGAAGCTTTACTGGGAAATCGGAATGGAAACGGGGGCAATACACGCCAATACCCTTTTTCCAGAGGGGGAGGAACGTCTTCGCCCGGAGGGATGTTTGATTCGCCTCCATTATCTCCTGCGACTACCGCGATTTCGGTGCAGTAAGCCAAGAATTCAACAAGCCCGATCGAGACGAATCGATTTCCGATCGGATGTCGCTGCGAGCCTTTGCTCGTGAGCCGTGAGATTGCCTCGACCGCGGCTGCATGTTTCTCGATCGAAGCATTGTTTTCTAGGGTCGCAGCTCGTTGACATCAATCATTGTCTCCCGCCATCGACAATTGAACTTCCCCTGTCCGTATAGATACAGGCGGGCACGTGTGCGACAGACGCGTGTATCCAGAATGAAATACATGTTGATTTACGTAAACATCGTGGCTGGGAAACAAAATTTTCAATGGAATATAACGAAATCCGGCTTTTCGTTTCATGGTGACTTTTTTTTTATTCTGTTCGAGAGAAAGCTTTTTTTTCCCGGCGTGACAATTTGGTACTTGTTAACCGCGTTGATTGGCAACGTGGAGTGGTCCTGTACCGACGACACGCTTTGATAATTATTAACCGTCTTTAGATGATTATAACGATCCGAGTATATTGTGGGATTTTGTTCATTAAGCATTGGGTTTAATTAAATTTAATATAGACTCTTTCAGCGAACCGAAAATATAAATTAACTATTTTTATTTAGGTTCTTTTTTGACTGGAAAATTGAAAGAATTGTAAATAAAAAATTTGATAAATTATTACCAAAGGATAGCCTTCGAGTCTGATAACTGCACGTTGATGGATCAAAGTGGCGTCCTCCATCGATTCCGGATACATTTTTCACACCTGCGAACAAAAGAAACTACGAGACACCTGTACACCCTTACCTCGCCGGAAGCCACAGCTTCGCCAGGTATGAACAGTTCCGGGTAAACGTTGTCGAGATACCATTTGAACGACTTGCAGCCGAGCTTCTTCCTCAAGGTCTTTCGATCCGATACATCACCGTAGTTACCCTATAAATTGCGAACCATAAGTCTGGAAATTTTGCCTACGAAGGGTTGGCGGACTGACAGAGGAACGTCGTTTAAGGGAGCACAGATTTAAAGACAGGGAAGGGGATAAGAGATATAATCGTAAAAAGGGAGGACGGGGAGAGCAAGGAGGATATAAAGGACGAGGAGAAATATAAGAGACCCTTTATGGAGTCGGGTTTAGAGTATCAAAGTGGAACTATGGCAGCTTGTAAGGGGTAAAGAGACGATTTATATGGATGAAATCAAGTTTTGAGAAGGGGATGAAGTTGAATGTGTAGATTTATAAAGATTTCTTTTATTAATATAATTGCATTGGGATCAGTGGATTATTGATTATAGGGATAGTGGGCGATATGATTGATCTGTATCACTTAAAATCTAATATTACGTCCAATTTATGAAAATTTGGAAAATCAGAACCCTTCATAATGCTTAAATAATTATTTAAGACTGCTAAATAATAATTTGAAAGTCAGGGAATAGTGGTTTTCATTAAGAAAGGGAAAATGGTTGACCTGTACTACTTAAAATAAAGAAATGAAAGCTATTTACAGGAAATTCATGTAAAATTCTCATTAAACGTGAATTAAATTTACTTAAAACCATCAAGACGTTTTTTAAACTGAATTTTATACGAAATTATGCTCTCGTTTAGTATTTAATGTTTCTCTCATTCAGAGAAATAAATGTTATGAGGTATAGAAACTGAATTTCATCTGAAACAGCGTACTCATTTAACGTTTAATACTTCTCTCATTCACGGTTTCAAATTTTTTGTTTTATAGCACCGATAAAATCCATATTTCCCGCATTGAAAACGAAAGACTGAAGCACGTATCGTGATAAATTATACTCAAACGGTGAAACGTTTTCAATAGCTGTGAAACAGTTTTTAATGGCTCTTGTGTAAACCGCGGAGCTTATAAATAATCCTATCGCGCAAAACAATGACATAAAAAGTAGGAATTGTTGAAGAATGGTGTTCGAAAATTAACAAATTTTTACCTGAAGAACACCGTTATATTTTCCAATTACACAATTTTATAAAAATGAGAATAATAAGGAATTCAAAATGAAATTATTTCTTAAATCATCAAAGCTGAAACACAACTTTCAATTCATTTATCTCGACACTTTTTCAAAATTAAGTTATACGAGGACGTTTTCCACAAAGGATACTGAAAGGTGACACGAAGGATACTGCTTGTTCTATGCCCTTCGTAACTCAACGTGGCTGGAAACGATTTATTTTTATCCCATCATAGACTCGCTCGATCGGATCTTGCCACGAAGGGACAAGCTGCCAGGATAAAGGATAGATCGTTACGATGGAGAATAAAAGGAGCGTCTTCGAGGGACACGCCAGGACACGCGAGCGATCCTTAAGAGTGTTTGCCACGTTTATAGCCCCTTTTTACGACGCGTCTCTGGTCTACGCTACTCTCCATCATCGGGCGCGGTTATCGTCATCCCTTATCGTAACTATTCCTACCGATGCTCGAGCACACCCTGACGCGACCAATAAAACCGCACGCAAATGGAAAAACAAGTTTCCAAACGATTTCAACGTGTTCCCAAAATAGCAGGTTAATGACGCTGGAAGATACGACTGGAACAATACTGTTATTAACGACGTTACTCGCGAAGGTTTAAGTGGCCGCGTAATGAGGAGATTTAAAGCTGAAACTGCATGCAAACAGATACCTCTGCTCGCGGAATATTCACTCCAGTATTCGGAGAATAAATTCTACGTGAATAGACGACAAGAATTATTAGAAGAAATTGTTAAATCTGAAACTTTGCACGATAATTATAAAATAAAATATAAAAATAATATTTCTGCGTTATTAATGAGAACCAAGTATTCCCAAACATTCCTACACTCTCCCTTTAAAGAAAGCTTTCTCAATCATTCTCAATACACCCACGTACCACTCGACTTCCCCTACCTTCATTATTATTTTCAAGCTCCACGGATTTCTTGAGACGCGGCAGAATTTCAACGGTCCGGAATCGAACGAAGGCGAAAGGGAAAAAAGGAAAATCAAGATCGACGAGGTGGAGTTTGTAGAACGGGTCGGGTGCCGTGTCAAATGTAGAACTCAACCGGGTAAGTAGCAAGTGCTCACCTTGTCGTGACCTATCCTCTGGTAGTAGTACTTGGCGTACTCGTCCAGCCATACTTCGCTCAGCCGTATGCTGTTCCTCTTGAGCACGTTCACGCCGCTACGCCACTTGTACGGCGAACGTTTCCGGAAGATGTGGCCCACGTGTGAGCAAGGTACGATTTCCAGGGTGCCTGGAACCATCCACCAGTCGAATTTCATCGCGATCCGTAGAAGGAAACGGCTGATTGCGGCGAAACAAGTTTATTTCGAGGAAATGCAGCGTCGTACGATTTGGATGTACAAGCCTTTCGAGGATTTTATGGACGGAGGGTTTCGTGCAAAAATCTTCCGCGAGATGAAGAGAGGGAAATCGAGATGAGATATCGAGAGGAACTGCAGGTTTATTCGGGACGGATTCCGTGTTATGTTGATTGGATGGCTCGACTTCCTTCTCTGGTGATTATTATGCAAAGGAAATTGGAACATTTCGAAATTTTTTTTAAATTGCTGTCCCTGGGAATTGAGATTCCGCGAGATTTGTACCGTGGTCGTAAAATGTGGGGCGTTCTTTGATGTTGGTTAATTTAAAATCATGGAACCGGAAATTGAACTGTTTTTCTATTTTTGTAAATATTTTTTCCGCGGGATTGAACGTACCTCCGCACATCCAGGTTTTGAAAGAAAGCTCTAGATTTTCACCACCCCAAATATCGAAGCCACTGTCGTACGTGCCAAGGCGTTCGAAGAAAGCACGATCTATCGAGAAGAGGCCCCCGGCCATCGTTGGTGACCATACAGGCTCTGCGGGATTCTTGTGCCTCTTTTTCTCTCTTTCAGGAACCGCGTGCCAGTTGAACTGATGCAGAAATAAAGAAAAAAGTCTTGACAATTCGAGGATGAAATCGAGAAATCTTGAAATGCTTCTCGAATGGTCAAGATATCAGAAAAGATTTTCGTGGTACTTGGACAATCGTAAAAATAAACGATCCTTCTTTGGTCCTTTCGTGCAACATATCTGTTTAACTTATTTTTTTTTTTTTTTTGAATAAAAAGAAGTATTTTAAATTTGAGAAAGAAACTTATTCCAGAATTTCTTTTATATTTTAATACTTTAAAAGAAAAATAGAGTAATGGAAGGAACGTTCCTTACCTGCAGATTCCAATCAAAACCACCCACATTCACACCACCGGAATCTCTCCAGTGATATTCCAGAGTGGTGTCGTCGATAACATCGATCACTGGGCAGACGACCGTCGTTGGATCACGAGCTATTCGATCGAGAAGCGGTTCCAACCAACCCTCGGTACATTCGCAATGGCTGTCCAAATATGTTAGAACAGGTGCTTTTGCAGCTACAGCACCGAGCAAACGTGCTCTAATAAGACCCTCTCGTTTTTGTGCCCTAATGATCTGGACCTTAGGGTAGTTCATCATGTAGTCTTCCAATTGACGTTGGAGATGCGCTGTGAAACGTGGGATCCATTAAAATCAGTAAAGGACCATTATGTTTCTTCTGATAAATCCAATCGATTCAGCAATTAAATTCAATCATTTAATTTACTACCGGGGAACTGTTACAATTAGTAATTAGAAACTCGTGTACTCTATCAAAGTAATTCGATTACATTATTGTCGAATAATTTATTGGACATTTCATTCTACGTACGTTTTAATTGTAGAGATTTAGAGGCATGAAATTCAGATTTATGAGATATGATGAATTACAGTGTTAAGGTCCCGGCTGGGATAGCAATTAGCAGACATTCGTGATTTATTCTTCGTTAAAACGGCTTCACGAGAACCCTAACTCGCGAACCTTCGCTTTACCGAGCTTGCTTTAACTGCAGATAATATACAGGGATTTCAAGGACCAGGGCAGTTCGCGCCAGGCTAATGATTATTTCCGAGTTTATACCCGAAACGAATGAATTATTCAAACGAATTTGCTAACCAGAACCGGTCGAAATATTTCCACCTGTTCGTTTATCTTTATTCATTCTATCTGTCCTCGTATTTCCATTTAATATAGGAATTCATTAAAAAAGTGTAATCGAATATTTCGTATAATACTGAAAAACGCGTGCATCGCTCTCTCCCGTTTGGAGATTAAAAAGCTGACGTTTCACGTTATGCCCCGTGTCATTTTCAGTATGTTTAAACTTCATTTCATGCAATTACTGCACCTAACACGTAAATTCAAGGGAAATAAACGAGCAAACCACCTGTCGATTTCAGCTTGACTGAAAAAAGATTACTTTTTTTTAAATTGACAAACCTTTGTGTTTGCATACGAAATGCACGAGAAAATTAATTTTTCAATATTAATTTAATATCATTCTGAAACGTAATAAAGAAAACTAGAAGATGCATCTATACCTCAGCGCAGCCATTCATATATCAAGCCCTCAAGGAAGAATAAACTACTAACATCAGCTCTTATCATTCACTTTTCACATGGTCTGTAATATTTCTTTTCTTATCACTATTAAAAATTTCCACCGCGTTACAAGCTTGCCAAGTTCATTTTCAAACATCATAAAACATCGGATTATCCACTTTATCTCCTCGTAATTTATTTTGTAATTTAATCTTCTAATTCCCTCGTAATTTAATCTCCTAATTCTGGTTGATTATTCGTCAAATCTCAATGACAGAAGAAGGAAAAATAATCACGAATGAAAAGTGACAAAACTGCTTCGTCCTTCTGATAAAACAATCAGACAATTTTGTAATGTGTCCTGCATAGGGTTCGCTAACTATGTTTATGAGCCTCGCTTCCGGGTGGTAGCAAGGCTTATCTGGAAGCTTTTAAAGGGGCTTGCACGGGTTCCAAGGTATATCGTTTCCACCACGTTGCGCTTCCCTAACCCCCTGTCAAGGGTTAATCTCGCCAGCTTCTCCACCCCACGATTTTTACTTTCTTTCCCCATTGTTACATGTGGTTACCTTCCCTTATCCCCCTGCTTTCACCTCGAACACGATTTTACATCTCCGATGATAAGACACTTTTGTTCCTTCAAATACTTGCGATAAGAAGCTGCCACGAATAAGGTAATTTCTTTTTTTATTTAAAAAACGCTTCAGTATATTTGTATTATTAAATGTGAAGTAAAATAATCATTGCAATTATCATTTGAAAATTTCTATTAGGATTAACATGAATCAGCCTATCGAAATCTTTCGGGTATACCATTCAGGCTGAGCGATCTCGTTATACTGCGCTCACGAGAAATGGATCGCGATTAATCGATCTATCGTGAGACGACGGAACACTGACGATAACGAATCACCGAGCTGAATAGGGATATGCCTGCTCGACCGAACAAGTACCGCTACATAACGAACCGCAGTCTCTATTTGAGCCACGCCAACGTTCATCGGCTTTTCTACGATGAGCTAGACAAGTTTCTCCTGATTCAAAAGCTACTGAACGCTGCGCGCTTTCAACTTAACGCCGTGTTGCTATTTGTACGCGTTCGAACTACCGCTTTGATCCGTTTGTGACTGTTTCCTCTACTTTCATGGTAAACATAAATAGAAAATCAATAGTAATGAAAATGTTTGAATTCTAATAGTGCTGATTGTATGTTCAGAAATAAAATTAAGATGTAAAATTATATTCACTTAATTTATATTTCAATAAATAAAATTTTAATTTTAAATTCAAATAAATTTTTTTCATTCATATTTTTCATAATATTGATAAATTTTTTCAATATAAAATATTCTATTTATTTACTTACGCATGTCGGAGTAATCGTCGACCAAAATGATTTCCTGTATGAGGTGTTCCGGTGATCTATCTAATACAGAGTGAACTGTCCTCAATAATACTGACCAAGCCTCGTTATGGAAGCAGATGATCACTGCCGTGGGCGGAAGTTCGTTCAAGTACCTTCCAGGTTCTTTGCACCTGTAACAGAAAAGAAATTATGTAGGAGAGTTCCAAAGAATCACTTAAATCAATTAGGTTTTTGTTTCGATTAAACCATCCGCCATCGTTCGACATAAGTATTCCTATCAGCCATAAATTCGAATCAGTCGCGTTAATACCTTAATCCCATCATCGTTCGGAAAATACGGATTACAAGCATGAGATACCCATGGAACGATAGGAGGGGGTCAAAATACGATAATGCGATTAGAAGGCACTATGTTGGCAGGATAAACGATCGAAAGGTGTACACACAATTCTAAGGTCCCTGTAGGGCGAGATTCTAAAAGCTTTCGATTCAATATCAGTTAATAAACCTAATGTTGATAATAAGCCCTGTGAACAATAAAGTTCCTGGCCTCCGATCCTCGCGTGCACCAGCGTACTTATTTCCTTCAATATGTGCACTCGAGAAAATAAATTTGTTGCTTAAACTACCTTCTTGATTTATAATTATTATTTAAATAATTGTAGAATTAGCAGGGAATATATACAGAGAGAAAATAATATAGCATTTGGTATTATTTGCTCGTTCACAGTAGTAACGCTAATGATAAGTCAGACTGTGTCTGACCATGCGTTGATACGTACTACTGAATCCTGAAATTCTAGTAAAAGCAGAAAGTTTCTCAGTCACGTTTTCACAAAATTCTAATCTATACTAACTATTCTAAAACTTTCTTCATTTATTACGAAATTTAACAACAATAATACGTAATATCTGTTAATATTTAGTACCTCGTATTTCATGCTTTATAATTCAAATGCAACGTATGTTACTACATTTCATTTTTAATTCTTTATTCAAAAATGTCAGACACCGTTGCTCTACTTTCTTGTTTTCTATTAAGAACCTCCTATTTCCATACATAATTTAATTAACGCTCCGCGAAATTCCAGCACGCACCGGAATCAGCAGCAATCTTGTATTTTATACCGGGTTACTTCTCCTCTGCAGACGTTCACGAAAATCTCCATAAAATTACATTAGCATGCTCACGGGCAGAAATTACATTGCAGTAAACAGGGAACAGAAGCGTCGGCAAGATATCCCATCCCGTTAAATTTCATAAGACACGAGACAGGCGGCCGGTAATCGAGTTCCGAAAGCAAAATCTCGTTCGTCGTTGTAAAAGAGAGAAAGAGAGAGAAAAAATTGCAATCTGAAAGAGGCAACTTCATCTGCCCCCTGCCTGGTCGACATTCAACGCGAGCTTAACAACATTAATCCACAATCACAGAGTTGAAATTCCTCGAGAGATTCGACGGTGAACCTCTTCGAAAGTCCTGCTGGCAACGGTCGCTCTTTAATTTTCCACCGTGCCGGCGTGAAAATCGCAAGAATTTTTCTTTAAAAAACTGGCTCCTAGCCGAACCAAGCTAGTACGCTCGATCGAGCTTTTACAACGTGAGAAACGAGATTGCGATACAATCCGAGGACAGAAAGGCGTTCGTTATTTTTCTAAAATAAACTTGCATTTTATGATTTTGGAACGTTTGGAGATTTTATTCTGCCTCTCAAAAATAACACCTCTGACGACCCCGCAATAAAAATAGCTCTTGAGTTGACATAGGAATGTCAGCTTCTTGTAAGAATGTCGGTCGTTTGTCTGGCGGAAAACGTTAGTAATTTATTATCGCGAAAGGACCGAGACTGGGCAGCCATTGAAACTTTTATAAGCATGTGTCGTGTGGAATTAAAAATCGAATCGTATTTTCAGATGAGAGCATTATACGTGTGCGTTGTATTTCGAGAAAGAGATCAATTCCAGGTCTGATTGAATTAGTTTAAAAATAAACTTAAATTTGAAATTGAAACTCTCTAAATGTGTTTTTATATGTTTTAAGAATTGGAATTCAAACGTTGCTATTTTAAATATCATAATTCATTAGATAACCAGATATAATCGAAGGAACGAGTAATAAATATTAGCCAGAGCTAATACACTTTCAGCATCCTATATTTTCTCGAATTGCAACGACACGGTTGGCTGAATCGCATTGATTAAAATCAATAAAATCTCACCGGGTTTCAATGAATTGTCACCGGAAAACACAATCTGATAGAGCAATTTATTGCCCGTTTATTGCGTCCTCGCAACGTGTCACAGATATTTGCGAGCGATGCAATTTTTAACAGTCTGACGAGTACAACTTCAGCTTTTAACCTTTGCACTTCAAGTGTCAAATTAATTGGTATCGACAGTTTTGGATTTCTACCTAAATTAAATTATAATTGAATTGTGCTCAATTTCTTCTCAAATATTCTAAGTTAACCGATATTGTTAGCTCTGATTTCTGTCTACGATTACTGCAATTTTCAACTTTACCACCGAAGTTTCATCTTGAACCTTTTCCACTTAAGTGCCAATCTAATTGGCTTCGAAAGTTTTAACTCTCTGTTTGACGTGCTAACTCAGCTGAGCAATAAAGTATTGATTGAAATTGTTAGTGATAAAACTGTACTGAAGTTAAATTAATCTGAAATAATTTTTAAGAATAAAGAAAAAAGTCTTTGTTATGAATATATCCATTCTAGCCAAATATGTGAATTACATGAGATACACTTTCCAATTTTTACAGAATCCACGTTTCCTTCAAATAAAATCAGAATCAGCTTTTAAAATTGATTCCCCTGTTCACATCTGCTTGCATCTCGGGAAAATCGTTCTGCTTGCTCATGATCTGAATTTCTGATGTTGCTACAATCAGCTAAAGTAAAACCCACCTTCGAAAAGATTTTATCTGTAAGATTTAACACGGTACATAATACATTCCCCTGTCCCGAATAAATTTTCAAACATATTCTTTACTACGTGCTCCAGTTTAAATGCCGTGCAATACGAAATATTAGGAGGTAGATGTATAAATATTAATAACACGGTCTTCGATTTTCTATTATTCATCCTGTAAATATTTAACGTTGCGGTAAATGTAACAAAAAAATTCAGGCAGCTGTTAAATTGATCGGGTGATACGGTAAAGTTCACGCGAAAATGCTAATAAATATTTTAAGTTCTTTGTCTGAATGTTTTCTCGCGTGTTTTTCGGCTATCGCTTATTTTGTAGAACCAGCGGAGACATAAATATCACAGAGAGCCTTGCAGTGCTTGTAAAGATAATGTTTTAAGGGCTTCATATTTTATTTTCGAGATCCGAGTCCCATCTGTGGGCAGACATTTAATACTTCGAAATATATCGTTGAACCTGCTATACTATACATTATAGTGAGCTTCATAATTAAAACAGTAATCAAATATGCAGTAGCGAAATATTGACTCCTTGTTCCTAGAGCTGCATAAATTTAATAAGAAATTTATTATGAGTTTCTCTTTAATTAATTTATTTTAAACTCATAGTACCCAAAGTTTCACAAACTTTCCCAATAGTCTATTATCCATCAAACCTGTTAAGAAATTGTTAATTGATCTAAGAATCGATTTCTCTTTTAATTTGAGATAGAAAAAAGGATTTTAAACTCATAGTACTCAAAGTTTCACAAACTTTCCAAACTATTATCCATCAAACCTCTCAACAAATTGTTAATTGATTCAAGAATCGATTTCTCTTTTATTTTGAGACAGAAACAAAGATTTTAAACTCATAGTACTCAAAGTTTTACGATCTTTCCAAAGTATTATCCATCAAAGCTCTCAACAAATTGCTAATTGATCCAAGAATCGATTTCAAATCGATTGACAACGGTACCAACGACGAAGAAGACCCTCGTTACTCATCTCCAGAATTGTCACTGTACAGAACGTAGCTAACATAATTGTCGGCATCTCTAGACAATGGTGTTCGTTAGCCGGCACGAAACTATTGCTAGAGACAGTGCACAGTTTGTCGAAGACGCTGCCAGGGCCTCGTGGAAGCTGGTATTACTTCCTGTCTGGAACTGGTCCAAGTTTCGAGCTGCTTATTGGAAGACCGTCTCTCGACTGTGTCTCTCTTTTCTCTTCGACGAGTCCTACCACCCTCTGCTGTCCCTTTTCTCTTTCTTCTTCTTTTGCTAACGTCATTTCAACGACATCGAACAGCCATCGAGGTCGGACGGTTTTCTGGAACCGCAGCAGATTTCCGACTAATGGACCTTGAGCAACAGACACACGCCGACATCGACCTCCTCTCTACCGTGCACGTCAACCGGAATCTTTGAACGAAACTTCAGCTTCCTGGGACGCAGACACGTTTATGTGATCGAGGAAATTTCGACCCGAGTCCTGGAACCCTCTGTCTTTTGATGTGGCGAACGATCGTGATTGACGTGTCTCGATGCTCGTAATTTTCCGATTAATTTTAAAATTTAATTAACTTTAGAGTTTGCATACAGCTTTCGAGTAGAATAAATTTTCAAAAGTATTATGAATACAAAAGAGAAAGGTGTAATATATTCTCAAGAGACCAGGAAACACAAGAAAATTGTACACCCACGTAACGTTACTATTTCCCTGACCACTGCATCCTCCACCCCCAGCTACCCTCTCACACGTCGCCACGAATTAATTGGTACTGGTCCGTGATTAGTAGGTCCCACGGAATTACCACGATGCCCAGCCATGATTAATATGCCAGGGTTGCCAACTTTCGTACGAAAGATTAATAATGAACAATGAGAGAGAGGGACTGAAAAGGGACGAACAAGGGCAGTTGGAATAGAAGTTTTAATACGGCGACGAGGGTATGTCTCTATGGAATAAATTCCTCTATTTTCACGTATTTTCTATATGTCAGATGCACCAGTTTTTGAAATTCTGCGGAAGAGTTTAGATCGAGCTACGAATTATTGATGTTTTGTTCAAAAATATTTTGTTTGAATAGATATTTTATTATAGATTTAACCTAGCTTAATTTAAATTTAATATAATACAGCATTCAGTATTCTGCATTTAATGAAGTGAATATTTTTCCAGAGATAATAAAATAAAATATACGATAACTTTAATAAATTTATATTTTTTCGATGCATATAAATGGTTGAAAATTATGGGAAAATCGTTTGCCTAATGCATTCGAAATTACGCGGTGGCTGGCATTCAATATATCCCCCGTAAATTCCAAAGGAAACGAGAACCATTTGCGGAAGACAGCTTAAGAAGTAATTAACGCCATTTTATGGAGAAGAAGAAAAGGAACAGCTCTGGAATTAGAATGTGGAATATAATGAAACGACCACGATACGAATTCCGGACGAGCTCTGCCAAGAATTCGACACGTTCTGACCTTAATTACACGAACGAGAAAGCGCGCAAAAAATGTTGAAATTGGAATTAAAATTAACAAATTGCTTAAACAATCAGTAGAATCATTGATACAATTAATCTTTAACAACAACGAGGTTGAAATAAATTAAATTTGGACGAATTTACTTCCGAAAACAGCACGAATTTTGACTCAATGAAATCTGAAAGATAACAGAAGGTATCTAGGAATAATAAACTAAGTCCTAAGACCCTAAGGACATCCTCCCCAGTGTCTTGTTACTGATCGCTGATCCATGCAAGCGGTTCACTGTTACCAAAACTTCCGTAATCCGCTTCGTACACTCTGCTTTGTCCAGCTTTCAACAATAAACCCTGTCTCGCGGGCATCGCTATGTCGTTTATGCACTTCCGTTTCGGTCTGTATTAAACTCGATCATGCATGCGGCCGCGCGTTTAAGTGCGCTGATGAATTTCGCACTACACATATACACACATGTGTATATATATATAGGTCGTCGTTCGTTGCAATTCACCCCGCGAATTACGAGCTGGTCACTGTTTATGATTAATACGATGCTTCTGGCTGGAAACACGCGTCGTTCGGCCGCGACGGCATAATCCATACGTTAATTAAACGACGCCGCGGGTTCCACACCGGATGTGGAACGTCATCGGCCGAAGAACGACGAACGTTCGGAACGCGGAATTATTTACTCGGCCTGCGTGCGTTACGCCGTCGGCTAATCACTGGATATCACGCTTTGCAAACTCTGTACACCGTGCATCGAATACCACGCTGTATAACTAACTTGTTATATACATATGCGAGTAAAGAAATAGGAAATTCGGGATTTGTTCAGTGAAAATGATGAATTCCTTTGAATAAGAGGAGAGTAGAACTGTTAGAATGGAATTAGTGGAGAATGTGAGTGAAAGAGGCTATTTCCTTCTTGTGTTTTGAATAACAATCATTCATTTTGTATTAAAAATATTGATAAGATGATTATATAGTCACATTCTGTGAACTTTAAGATTTAAATTGATATGCCACAAGTGTCATTTCAAGATAATTTTATGTCATAAACTTGTATGGGAATGTATACGTTCCAAAATCGGTCATTGTTAGCTGTAGCCGCTGGTCAGCCATTTTGTATTCAAAATGTTTATAAATCATTTATATAATCATTTTCTTTGAACTTCAAGCTTTAAATTGATGTATAATAAGTACTATTTCGCAGTACTTTTATGTCATCAAATTGTGTCAGAACTTTCAAGCTTCGAAATCGGTCAATCAATATAATGTGACCCAATAGTAAAAGTTTAATTTTTATTACTTGCAATTGTATTTATTTATTAAATTAGTATGTTCCTTAACTAATAAGTGCATATCAATACCAAATTAACACAATTAGCACACATATTAACTGGCTAACTTCTTTCAAAAACCCTAAAAATCGCTGTTAAAATTATTTAAACTTTACCTGCCGACCATTTGTAAATTATTAATAATTATTTAATGTTCGTACCACTGTTAGAAAGAGGAGACCTTCCACTTTAAAATGACGTTCGATTTATCTCGATACGGCACTTGGTTCCTGAGATATCGTTGTGTAAAGCAAAGCATAATTTTGAATGTTTTTACTATTTCCTTCTCGCTTCAACCCATTCATTGACCTACCTCAATCGTCGCGCACGTGTGTAGTCGCAGTAGACGCTGAGTCAGCTGTTTTTTTTTTACTACTATTACTACTACTACGAAAAAAGTAGGTCACGGTGTTTCCAGGAATTCCAGCCCCATTCAGAAATCCTTCGCGCTTTACGCGTCGAACTACAAATTCGTATATCTCGAGAACCAGGTGAGATATCGACGCACAACAAAATTTGCCATAAAGAGTAGAATCTCTTCTATATTTTCAACATGATTATTTATAAATTTCTAAACTTTAAATTAAACGATTAAAAATTGTTAAATATACATTTATAATTACAGATGTTACGAATTAGTATCAGCGACCATGAACTTGTTCATAATAAAATAATTTAGGAATTATAATAATACAAAATTAAACAAAGTAAACCCGAAACAAGTAAAGCTTTTCCAGTCTGCCGTTCGATAATAAGCGGAACGCCGCAACTGCAAACAGTTTCCACGTTGAAGAGGCCAAATTTTCGGCGTGCCGTTAATTTCGAAGGGAAAATTGGCTGGCGCACGTTACGCGGCCAAGCAAATAGATGAAAAGCAGGTTAATACGCGACGCGAGGCGTCTCGGCCACCAAACTACACCGCAGGCGTAAAATTATTTACGCTCGTCTGACTGGTGCCGGTAGCGTCTACTTAGCGCGTTCACGTGCAAACGCCATGCTCGACCAACTTAGAGAGGCATGAATTTAAAGTCGAGTGGCAACGTGCGGTCACATTTAAATTTCACCGTATCTCCATGGTGTTTGTTATTCGAAGCGTTACGCGTTACCGAGTACCGTCACAAACGTCAACGCTTATAACTTCTTTCATGAAGAACGGATTTCTCGTGACATATCGTGCGATGAATTATAATGTTACAATGCACTTTGTATTTTATATACAAGTAGGTCTCGATTAGTGCGAGTAATAAATCCCAGAAATTGTTCGCATTATTTGAATTCGTACCATTCGAATACGTACAAAGAAAATATACGATAAAAATTTTGAAATGTATTAAATGCGACCTGGTATCGTTTTAAAATTCGCACTTAATCGAATATCGCACTATATGAACTAGCATTAATTGAAACTTATCTATACTTTCGTTTTAATAAAAGGAATTTCAATGAATTAACTGCACTTTTTGAATTATTATTTTCAATAATTTGTTTCCTCTTTGCTATTCCTATCAATTTCCTTAACTCTAAAACTACCAAAGGGGTCAAAATGACTTGGTTCCAGTTTCTTATTTTAAATTATAAACTTTATCGAGGTATTTTTGACAAAATGTCCGTTGGCTGTTATCGAGCTAAAGAATGAATGTTTCATCTACATTATTTTCAACTTAAAAATAATTGTGCATAAAACGTCGGTAGTTCTAGTGTTAAAATCTCCTATTCTAAACATAATCATTGTTTATTAATCTCATCCGAAAAATGAAAAATGCGCCACCAGTTTAATCACGGTAAGTGATCCCGCATGTTAAGGAAACACGTTAAAGAAATGTTACTTAAAAGAATGAAACTTTCTCGTGTTCTTGAAGGAAGAGAAATAAGTACTCATCTCCGAGAAAGAAGTTTGCCCAGCATTTTTCTCCTTTTGCATATATCCCAGCATCTCCGGAATAGCTGTAGAGTGGCAGTAAATCAACGTCTACGAAGTAATTAATTCCTGGGTAGACGGAAAAATAAATAACGCCAGTAGCATCCGGTGGCGCAATCGATACCAGTGTTTCCACCTATTGTTTCGAACTATCCGATGTAAAAGCTTGCCCGTCCAGATTAAGAGATGAAAGGATACGAAACGTATCGCAACTGGCAGGAATTTTAATCGGAGTCTTCATTTCCTTTCTGTCTGATTTTATTTTGATAGATTATCAGCGACTAATTAAAACGCGAAATCACGGTACTTTTCCAAACACGTATCTTATTCAAGACGTTTAATGAACGCGACTGATACGGGGTATCGATCGAAATAAAACGACGCCGACGTTATGAAAGTACGAATATACGACGGTCTTTTGTTATCGAAAATGTCGCTGTGAAATATCGGTTGCTCGAGGCTATGGAACGTGTCCAGTGGCATCGCGACGCCTCTTCCGCCCCGATGAAGAAATAACAGGGGAAAAGATGCCGCGGGTTTTTATTAGTTCTTACCCTGCCACGACTGAATGGCCACGATTATTCTTCGAGCTCGCGACCTGAATCTCGTAGCTTATATTGTTGTTGTTGTTTGAGAGCTCAGGCGTTAAAGTTTGCACGCGATGCGATGTTTCAAAAACTTTCAACGATGCTTTATTAGCGATATTAAGCTTGAAGTTACGAGCTGATCTTCCTCGAGCTTAAAAAATTATACAGAGTACCTTCGGCTTCTTCGGTTATATTATGCTAGTAAATTTCACGAACAGAATTCGGAAAGTTTTACAATAAATTATTTTGCAAATAACCTTTCCTTCCATCGTGCCACTGAATCGTGGCTGAAAAATCGGATTCAACGAAACGGACGCACAAATTCTGTAGAGAATGTTCCGACGAACTGGTAAAAATGAGATCCGTCGAATCATCGAAAAATAAGCCGCATGGCGGGGATGAGTAGCCGAGGAAAGGATTGTAGTTTAAGTCACTTCCTATTCGAGCAAATTCGCCAACGACGTCGACCGGACTCAGCAAAATCGTTCGCGTGGACTGCATGCACGAACGATCGGATCGGTAATGCGGGTAATGAAAGACGGTTCCCCTTTATCAGCGTTCCGGAAGTTCGAATCCAAGATCGAACCAAACATTCCTTGTGTTTACTCGAAAATTCAATCATATTTCTGTACACACAGCACAAAATAAATATAAGATCCTCGAATCGTTTCCTAAAATCTGATGATTTATTTCCAATATATAAAACTAATACAAACCATGTAATATTGTAGAAATGATAAAATTTTCAGGATACGAAAGACACGATCGTTCGATGCAAGAGATAAGGTGGAAACGAATGTAGGCAAAATAAGTTGAATTTTATAGGGATCCCGAAAAGTCAGGAAGTCCGAGCTTCCAGTATACTTCGAGACTGCATTTCCCGTTTCCCGAAGCCCATGAAATATATAAAGCAAACCCCCGTAGGAAAGCGCGACGACAAAAGAAAAACCAATAAAAGTGCAAAAATAACTCACGTACGCGCGCCGTGGCTGGAACACTTTGTGCAGAGTGGTTCGCTGCAATTTAAGGCACGTACGAAAAAATACCGCAGAATTTTGTCTGTCTTTGCGAAGGCAAAGAGAGCGGTGGGAAAGGAGAAAAAGGAAACAACACTATTCGATGGAGAGGATACTCTTTTTTTCAGTTCACTCCATCAATGGAACCACCAGTCAAAAGGAATGAAAAATATCATTTGCTTCACTTTGAATTTCATATTTGCTTTACAATCATGCGTTCACCTTTGAGCAATCTTTAGAGCCTATACTTATTATCATATTGATGTATCGTAATCTTTTGATCTTCCTTCAAAGAGAATGCTAAAGTTCCAATTTGTCAAATTTCAAGCTATAATATTTCGATCTTTTGCAATATAACAATTCTAGTGATGCACGCCTCGATTAATATATCGGGTTCCCGCACATCCCTAAAGAATTCTTATTATTTTAAATTAATTTTTCATTCGTATGAATCTTACTAATTCCTTTTTACAAGAAATACGTATCTTACAGTGAATGGCAGACACACGCTGGTATGACTGTTTTCTCCGGTTTATGAGCGCATTTCAAGTTTCCACGAGTCGCTAATGAACTCTCCAAACTGCTCGAACGCGTTGATGCTTGCAAATTGAAAGCTCGAATACCACGGGAACTCGACGAAAGCTACTTGGTCTCGTTAAGCAGCAACTTGCTGCTGAACAATCGGTTCTTTCCCGAGGAAACGTTAACACGAGAATACATCTGCGCGATCGGGGCTGAACCGTATCATCCTAAAAGGTAGGTAATCGATGATCGGATTACGTTTCCACGTCGAATGGCGTTCCATGCCGTTCGAATTAAGGATAATCGGATCGGCTGTGTGAAATCGACGAAGATCGAGGAAGAGATCATCTAATGAGGCATTCGTTAATTACAATTTATGTTACTTTCTGAATATTTTTATCATTCCCTATATTATAAAAGGATGATGCTTATCAAATTTTCAAGAAACACTCCTCGACATAAGTGTATCTCGAAAGAAAATCCTGGGAGAAGCTGGCTGAGGCTTCGAATGAAACATGAAACACGAAAAAAGGAAGGCTGAAGAAACGAGTCGGAGGCAAGCAGCAGTAGAAAAGATTTGAAAAGAAAGCAGAGGTTCGCCTTATTTATGAATTACTCGGTGTATTGCTCGTAGAGTATAAGCTTTTAGCTGATTGCTGTTTGCATAATTCATTTAATTATCCGAATAATCTGGCCTTAGAAGTCGATTCCTTGGCCTTTGTAATTCATCCTCTATCCACGATACCTTTCCACGACTTCATTTTAATCTCACTTTACATTCTCCCCTGCAACTTCCACCCCTCTTTCGAATCGTTCCGAAACTTTGGTAATGGCTTTAAGATGGGTTTTCACGGGGGAACTCGATCAACAACCCTTCGATTCTACGGCTCGACACGATTCTTCAAGATAAGAAGACAACCGGAAACGTGGCTATAAGACAGGGGAAAGAGCTCCATTTGCAAGTTCGAACATTACCGAACCTCCTTAACGAAGTTATACTTAATGTAGATTGAGCTTAAATACGGTAATGGAGAAATCTTAGATTCACAGTAAAACAGATTTCAAATTTCATTAAAATACTAAGGAAATTATTAGAGAATTTTTCAACTCTACGCGTCTATTAATATAGGCTGCAAAAATGGCGATTCCCATAGAGAGAATGAACTTGCCGGTGGTGCGTGCGTAGCGAAATTGAAGCTATCGATTTCCTGGGAAAAAGTGGACTGCCCGATGACCACAAACATCAGTCGAGGGGTGCGTCTACAGTCAGGCAGTAATAGTAACGATTTTTTGAAAAAAAAAGGAAGTGGAGACCTCTGCGACCAGAGCATCTGTCAGAATGCATGTAATGGTGCTGTAGCTATTGATTTTTTGAAAGAAAGGGAGGATTCGATGATTCCCTGGTGGGAAAAAGTTTTCTAACAAAAATGAAACAGTAGATAAAATCATGGGACTCGTTCCTGTAGTGTAATCCCACTTCCTTTCATTTATAACGTCCGAATCTTGATCGATTAACGTCACGAAGTACTTTGGCCAGAGTTAACGTAACTTCAAGAGCGGATTTCACGGTTCAGTTGAGAAACCATTAGGACATCGAGTTATGATAATGAAGTTCATCTCATCGAGCAGGGTGTCGGTTACGGGTACAGGAGCTTTCGGAAAGGGCGGAGGGTGGAAAACTATACTGTGGACTTGTGTCGAAACTTCAAAGATGGAAATGCGGTGGGAGACGGAAGATGAGGACAAAGTGAACTAGCGAGTGAGAAATCTTGCTGGTTCAACATCGAATAGAGGAGCCGTGATTCTGTTGCTTAGGTAAGTTTGGTTTCACTTTGGTTTCACTTCTGTTACTTGTTCACAAGTGTACATTGAAGTTGCAGTGCTAGATTTAATAATTATTCTTATGACAAATAAAATGTTGAATTGAAATTTCAAATAACCAGATGTAACTTATCATATTTCTGCCCATTTGTCGAAGATGGCAAACACCCACCCCCGCAGACAAATTCGCATTTGCACTCCACCGATCTTAGAAGAGTTATCATCAATCAAGATCAATCGCAGACAGAAATACTTTTCTTGAGAATATCTGATAAATCTTGAATCGAATAACTGCAGATTTTATCATTGATTTCATGATCTAATTATTAAGTTCCATTGCAAATAATCTCGAAAATCAGGGAAGCAGAAAAATTCAAATATCCCAGAAAATCGATTAACGCTGAATCGTCTTTCTATCGAGAAAAATTCACGGGAACTCGCTCGACAAATAAGGGTCACTTAGCTGAGGGGAATTTCCAGGAAGAAAAGTTTCTCAAGACCGAAAAGAAGCAAACGGTGCGTCCCAAAGCGCAAAGAAAAACTGTGCTCGCCTAGCAAAGGTTTCCATTGTTCCAGGATTAACCTCAAAGTGACTGTCGTTTGCACGAACCCCCCAAGCTTCTGTCAGTATTTATGCACTATACCTTTCCTCCGCCCTTTTTTCCCAACCCTCTGGCGATCTTCTTTTCATTCCACGCTTTTGCGATCCGCAAGTCTTTGCTGTCAGTCCAATTTCAAATTTCAACTTGACTGAATCATTCTTTCCACTGATCGATGCGTTTCGAAACAATCCCTGTCTTTCAAAATAAAATATTCAATTTTTCGTTTATCTTGATCGAAGATTGACAAAAAAGAAACCTGTGATTTATGGACAGTTTTAACTACCCCGAGCGATCGCTCAGAAACAACAATCGAAGTAACAGAAAGGTCAAAGGTTTTCATTTTGAAATTGTTATGGAAATGATATAATGTTAAGAGTTCCACTTTGACCGCTTCAAAATTTCGAAAATTTTTTTTCGCTTAAAATATTAATGCTATTAATGATTTCTATTCGTTTTTATTCACGAATAAACAGTTACGAAAACTTTAAAAGCGTTTTACTCGAAACAGCATTTTCAAAATCGGTGAGCACTCTAACTCTGCCAATTTTCAATCAATCTACTTGAATCTTTTTGTAATTTAATTGTCATATTTTTTTAGTGAAATACGTAGGATTTTTTCAAACTATTTGAAAAAAAACTATTTGTACTTTAATATATGCATAATAAATTAGTATAATTGAATTTTCATAAACACTTTGCATTTCTTAAAAAAAAAAATTCGAAGCAGTCAAAGTGGTGTTACCCCTTAAAAGAGTAAAATAATCTGAAAATCAAGTTCGCAAATTTTGCTCGAGGAGAAGATAGAAAATAAAAGAATAAAATTTTCATGAAGAAAATATCGACAAGATTATAATGTTTCCTCGACACTTCCGTTTTCTTATATCTCATACATATAAAGATGTAATACCTGTTGGCGAATATCGCCTTCGAAACAATCACCCCCGCCACCCGTATCGTTATTTCCCCTCGCGCAAATCCCGACACGCGCGGATTGAAATTTCCGGTGGGGTCGAAGCTCGTTTCCGCGGCGCTTTGATTAAACTCCGGTGCCCTGTTTCCCGGAGAAAAAAATTCGGAAGTACGCTTAATTATCCTACGAGAGTAGCTCGAAACAGACTGGTGAAACTTCCACCGATATTAATATCACACGATCTCGCGTTACAGCCCGGTTTACGCTTCGATTTCGAAACTTTTCACCGTACACGGCGTTTCCGGCGACCCATTGAAAGGGAAGTTTCTTACCGTGACCCGTCGAATCTAATCTACAAATTGCGAAACTCACCGAGAACGTTCGTGTCGATTGGAAAACTACATTCGATGGAGAGAAGATGATTTGAAAGATAACGATAGACTTTTAAGTAGAATTAAAAATAATTTTTAATCACCCAGACGGGTGTACGATATTTTCTGCGTTTCAAGCAGTTTCCAATTTTTTCAACAACCGTGCCCATCATCCATAGCGACACAGCACTTTCCTTTACGCGAAATTCCTTAACAAGGGAGGCAAGATCCGACGAGGAAGAGTGGCTGATCCCTCTCGAATACATCGCTACCATCTTTCTTTCTCGACTTTCTCTCGCGAACACTCTTTCGTTCGACGGAGGGTGAAGATTCACCGCCTCATTGACCCGGTGTCTAATGAGCGCACACCTGAGTGCTTTCAGACAAGTGGATCTGCACTTGCATCCACCACGGTGTCTGGATACCGACGTGTACATCGCGACGTCACAAAGATGCAACGAGGGATGAGATAAAGGGAAGGGGGTGAGAGTGAATGCTATGATCTTTGACAGAGACGATAGTGTCTCTTTCGGTGTGAATAGAATTGTTTCATAATATTCTGGATATTTCTTTTTCATAAAGATACTGTATGGTTTTGTGAAAATATTCGAATTAAATATAAATTCCAGAAGATTTGAATAATTTTATATGTTATAAAGTTTGGAAAATAATTTATTGAAATTATAAGAGGAAGGTACTCGTGTATCTGAAAGTTCATTAAACCTGAGCGCAATGCAAATCAAATTTTTCATCGGACAATGTCAAGCACGGTAACAAATGTTCCACGAGAACATTTCTGAGAACGTTCTCGGAAAACCTGTTACACGATGTTGAATAGTTCAACGGATCGTTATCAATTTCATGTACAAACGAACCTCTAGTTCGTTACAATTACGCGGCAGAAACTGCATGTTACGACGGCGAAAAAAGGAATAATGAAAAGCTACCAAATGCAGCAGGAATTCTGGCACGCTGGAGCGTGCAATCTCCAGTAATTAAAGTTGAAAATCAACCTTGCACCGCGGTGCTTCTCGAGTTACTTAATTTCGCGTAGTATGCGTTAAATGATTCAATGTTAATTGTAGAAAGAGTTATTAAGAAATGTGACCTTAGTTGCAAATTAGAGGACGAATAAAAATGATATGCAATTTAAACATTAATTATACACCACTGCATAGTGCGATATTATTTCTGTAGTAATTGCAGCATGGACGTTGGATTTTTATAAAATCAAATTTCCACTTATTTAAAATATTTCAGAAGTGGCAAAAAATGATACCTATCTTCAATACTAAAATCCACTCCAATTAACATAAATTAATCCCAGATGAGAAGTTCGCTAATAAACCATCAGTGATCCTGATTCACCGCTGCAGCGTTTTTCAACCCACCCTCTACATCTTGCCAGATACTTTACGGTCGCGTTACTTTTACGAGAGCGAACTTCTGCAGTGGATTGTACCCGGTGTATCCACTCGAGGAACTGCACCATCCACCCACATGGTGTAGGAGAGAGTGAGCACCCTTTAACCCCTACCATTTGACGTTGCAACGCCGTGAACACCTCGTCCAACCCCTTCAGAGTCTCTTTCTCTTTCCTCGATGTCTGTGCCTGAGTTTAGTATACATATGGATGTAGTTACATCGCGTAATTAGAGCGAGACGTGCTCAAAGGGACGTCGCGACCCTCGTCGACGCGTAAAATCCGTCGCGACGCGATAGTTCGCCCCCCTTTATCGGGGAATTCGAGAAGTTTCAGCTTGCACCGGTTGCTTATTTGTTGTTTCACATTCGTTTTTCTCGATAAGAGAAGTGCGCAACATTCGAAATAACAAATTTTAATTTTCCTGTAGGCATTTGCCTCCACCTAGTTAGCGAAGGGGGAAAAGGGTTTCGTCTCCCTGGACGCCTTTGATTCGGGCCGGGGATCGCTAGGTGGCGGCGAGATGATCGATGGATCAGCGTTCTCGCTGGCGGTCGCCCGACATACAATTCGAACATATAGGATTTCCGAATTTCGGTATTATAAGTGTCTGGAGCAGGGACACTTATTCTCCCTCCTCCTACATTCCATAGGGAAAAATTCATTTTTCTTTTCCACGATTGCAAAGTTATTAATACTTTGTGCGGTACGTATCGAGAATGCAAGGGAACCTCTAATATTCGCTAATGACAAAAGAAAAGAATGGAAACGATAGACATCCGATCTGCTTTCGAAATGACTCGTTCGTTTCTTTAACAAGAAATAACGGAAACGCGATCGCGAACGGAAAAACTCCCGTTCCTCTGATCTTCGTCGACCTCTGTCGCGTTTTATCAGAGAACAAAGTACAAAAGAGACTTTCTTTCTAATATTTCAAACGCATGAAAAGCGAGACAATGATATTGAATATTCTACAATGAAACGTGATAACAAGACTAGCTCTCAAAGTACTATTTATCATTTCTGGAAAATAGTCAAAATATTGATGAAACGTTTGTGTAATCATTTTTATCAAATTTTAAGCTTCAAATTGATATACTGCACGTAATATTTTCTGAATCTGTGCCATCAAATCACATGTAACTTTCTATCTTTCGAAATCAATGTTTCTCCAATATTTCCAATATTTCCCAGATTCAATTAAAATCTGAATTTCTAAATCAGGAATCATCTCATGAAAAGTGAATGCAACCGATCAATAGTTCAACAATTTCTTACCACCTTTTCTCGCGGTTGTATCGGAGCAGACTTTACTTCAATATCGCTTTTACGTTCCATCGTGAGAACCATCTCCGTCCGACTTCCAATTGCAGTCAACGAAATGTACTTCTTGCCATTCAGCCAGGGAAAATTGTATGAGATTACGAAGATACAGAGGTCGGTGTAGGACTGTAACGTGGAAATACTCTTCGCTGGCGATAATGCTTTTTACGAGCAGAGTTACATCGCGACCATACTTCCATGTCACGCTATTATTGCTACTTCTTCTCCTATATTTTTGCGTACTTCTTCAATGCATAAAGTGTACCTTTTTTTATGGGGGTAGGTTTATGTACCAAGCATAATCACAAATATAAAATATTATCAAAGAAGAGTTATTTAAAATTTGAAACAATTTGACTTAATAAAGCGATGTCCTCGGCGAACGGTTTAATCTATTTTTTATTGTATTTATCTCAAATCAATTCAATGCAATTTCCGTTACCATTGTTACCTATAATTTGCATTTATTTCAATTATGGTTGCAATTGCTATTTCCAGTTTACGCTGATTGTCATTGCAACCACTGTTAAATCAATTTTGCATTCATTGCAATTTCGTTGCGACTGCAATTTAAATTCATTGCAATTTTATTGATACTGATTGCCACTCCAAAATTTTCTTCATTAAAGTTATCGATCTGTTTCACATCGTTACAGTTTACCATCCACTGGAAAGATTCCTTTCTTGGAAAAGTAATTGCCAAGAAGCAGGAACTTTTCCTCCGGATGCAGATTTCAATTGCAAGGTTCCATGAATAGAAACAAGCGCCAGTCATTTGCGCAACTTCTAATGAAGTATGAAAATGCAAAACGCGGGATTTCGAAACGGTTAATCATTATTCCATGTTTTCTTTACGAGCCTTCCCTCGATTTTTCCAGCAATTTAAACGCAATTAGAAACACCCCACTAAAAAAACATATTTCTATTTACTAAATGAATAAATAAACACAAGTACTGCATAAAAGTAAAAAAATTTCATATGCCACGTATGTATGAAAGAATTTAATCCTTCTGCGCTTTCGTTCCACTTCAAACGTATATCATCCGCATCAAATATCCTGAATTTCATAATTTCAATAATGCCAAAAACAAAGCAGGAAATGATATTACAAACACGCGCAATGGGAATCAAATTCTCTTTCTCTTTGAAGAGAGACAGATCCCGTCGCAGAGTACACGAAATGCAAATTTCCAAATAATTTTCCGCAGCCATCGAAATAAACTTTCGAACAATTCCTCGCTCAGCCAGGATGACGTTTACACGAGTTCCGATGTACGGTTTCTCAACGGGGGAAAACTTCCACGCAACTTATCACGTGGAAAAGGGTCACGAGCTCGGAATTAATTCGTCGTTTTCCGATCTGTAATGGGACCTCGATGTACGTGCCGTGTGCACCGAGCACCGCGAAGACGAGAATGGAACAGCTTCTCCGCGTGAGTCGGCTAATTAGCTAATTAAGAGCGCGAGCTACGATTCGAACCGTTCACCCGCGTCGAAGAGAGTTTCGTTTTCCTATCAGAGATTGGAAAAGATGAAACCAGAGAAATTTAATTTTCATTCTGATAAATAATTTTCAAATCAAGGTAACCAGAACTTTTCTGTAGGAAAGATTCTATTTTCCAACGATTGCGAAAATTGTACGGATGCACCGAAAGCGGGCCAAAGAAAGGAGTCTTAGTTGGCAGAAGAAGTAAATTGTCCTTGTTGAATTTCTGGACGAATTGGGTGGGGACATGGGTGAAAAGACGTTCTTCCCGATTGAGTTTTACGATGCGTTCACGTCATGTGCAAGTAAAACGATAGTACCCATGGTTACGCTCCGGGAAACTGCAAATGCCTCGTAAAAGCCAGAAGGAAGAGGAAGATTTCGAGGAAAATGCGAGCGGAACAGCTTCCACGGAAAAAACTTTTCCAACGATATGTTTCCCCTTTCGGAAAAATCGAATAGATCCCCCCCGCACGCAGTATAAAAGGATCACGTGTTTCCATCGTTTAGTGGAATTTTAAGGTCTTACACTGCTGCTTAAGATTTCAATTATAAATAATATTATACTTAATATTATATTTTCAATTATATGTATATAATTTAATTTATGGAAAAATACAGTATTATTTAAAAGCTATACAGTGCACCTAAAAAGTGCAGTTGCATCCTTTTCCCTAAATGAAACTGCATATTTGTTTTTACTCAGAAAATGCAGGGTATCCAATATTTTAGAAAATACTTTTAAATCCTTTTATCTGGTATTGGTTACCCCTTCGATGACCACTGGAAACATACGTGTCTCCTGTTTCGAATTATTATGAAAAATCGGGAAAAAGGTTGGAGTAGCCAAGTTTCTTGCTGATTTGATCGACTTCGCAAAAGATCGGACGACAAGGCCATTAAGAAATGAAACGGGACCACGCCTCACCCTTTTTCCGATCCTCCGCAGAAGAAAACTTTCGTGAAACAGAAAGAAACCGGTGGAAAAAGTGCAGCCAGGTAAGAAAGCGGGAAATTATGTAAAGGAAGACGGGTTGTACTCCTTCGAAAGCAACTTGCTGCTTCTTCGAGTCGTTTGAAAGTAATTTATCAAAGAATCCAGGGAATCGTTCATTGAAAATTGAATTTTCTTGCTGAACGAAACTCTAATCTGCGGCCTTATTTTTTTAAACACTTGTCGCAGTAATTGTAACGAACTTCGTACAAATTGTAAATCAATCAACAAAATTTCTGAAGTTGAATAAAAATCTGATTGCTAATGGGTCAAAGCACAGAGTAAACTCGTGTTTCGATGGTCGCTCGTTTACACCATCGATACAAGAACAATATTTGACGTTTACATTTTCAAAAAAACAATTTTCACCGTTTACAGAAAGCAACACGACACTTCGAACAAAATGAATTCGTGTTCCAATGTTCATTTACTCGTATCACCAACACGAGAGAACAACGGTTCACTCGACCACTGTACATGGTTGTTTTCTATTCTGTTACAGATGCGAACCATTTTTGGAGCTGCACGGCACACGATCTGGTTGCTAGTTGCGAGAGGCAGATTTACGGTGATCGATTACTAGTGCGCCCACGTAGAATTGCTACCACGGACGATGGCTTCGCACACAGAAACGAAAATTACAAACCTCCCGCCATTAGCTGATTGATATGATCGAAAATAATGGTCAGATTGAGAGATTGCGAGGAAGTAAAACGCGACGTTCCCTGTTTACACTTTCAGGTAAAAGTCCCGGATAGAGCGGAAGCTGACTAAAATTGCTCCTCTTTAACTGAACAGTTCTTAGCTTGAAACTGCAGGAAATAATTTGTTATATAAAAAAAAAAATTAAAGAAGAAGAGATGAAGAGTAAATTTAAGTTAATTTTAGATAAATAAATTAAACATAATCCAATAATATGAATGAACAAGATTTCATTCCCTGTTTCGTTTAAACTCGTTACTTGCAATCGGAAGCTGCAAATTAAGTGAAACGAAGCGCAATGAAAGCGAATTATTAAACTGCCGAGGCATCGATATCGTAGCTAATATTAGCTCTCTAAGCTATGTAAAATTATTGATAGAAAATCGTCGACTGAAAATATCACAGAACACGATATTCTGAAAATGGAATATTTAAAGAGACTCTTTAACTTTCCAACTGGTGAACATAGTGCAAAATGAGTATAACATCGAATACCCTTAAAAGCCAGCGAGCCAGAACAATTTCCCCACAAAATGTAGCATTCCCATCGAAAACTCTTCGCATTATCAATGTAACGCGGCTTTTCGGCGTTCTCCTCTCGCGAAATTAACCCAACGTCGCCTAATTAGGATTATCTGTAGCCGGCCCCGTGAATTTACACTGCGAAACGTCCAATTAAGGCGGCGCGATAGACAATGGGATTGCACAGTCGCGAAATTACGTTGCCAAGGACGGTCCCATGCAAATAGCCTTACGTATTCCCAACGACGTGGCGTACGTAGTCGCGAACGAGTACGAGAGAGGCAACACG
Organism: Osmia bicornis bicornis; assembly: GCF_907164935.1. NCBI lineage: Eukaryota > Metazoa > Arthropoda > Insecta > Hymenoptera > Megachilidae > Osmia > Osmia bicornis. Next base: position 5,353,132 of record NC_060229.1, read on the forward strand.
CGCTTTCCTCGTTTGAAATTGGAAAAAGGGAAGGGAGGGAACGTCTTGGTTGAAGGATTGGACAAGAGGGTCGATGTAGGGCCGGTCGGTTGTTCAGCGGAAAGGAGAAGAATGGCGTGGAATTCATGATAATGCAAGCACGAATACTCCTGCTCGTAGGATTTGTCCGCTCGAAACCCTCGCTTCGTCAGATACAATCTCCCTGTTGATGTTAATTGCATGATTAATTGCCTGGTTATTCCTGGCTCCTCGTATGCAATTAAACTAACATTATGAGCATTCTCCAAGTCACAAGTTATCAGCGCTAATTTTCTTTGCAAGGTTTTTGAAAAAAAGAATAAATTTCACATAGGGCAAGTTAATCGACTGTGTTGTTTCGTATTTTGAAATAAATTAAGAAAAAAAAGATTGATAAGATTCAATGTGTCTGATTATACGTGTCTATTTTCACTGTGCGTTCGAATCGCAGTAGTAAGATCAATCATAAGTCAGACCTACGACATAGAGCGATCTGAAACGATGTTAAATAAAATGGTGTTTGTATTTATTTTAAATAAACTATACATTCTTAAGGAAGCTTTCTCGAATGCAAATGGAAATAGTCTCATTCGTTATTCGTGAACGAAGCCGGTTTGCACCTTATTCATGCAACACCGTTGGTTTTTCACCTCTCTGATAGAACTATTCTCTTGTCTGAGATAGCTGGTGTACGAGGAACGAGATTACAGGAGTCTTGCAAACTGAATTACGCCTGCTGATTCAATTAACAAAGTCTTTGTACACCGTGCCCTCGATCCACAGCTTAGATAATTAAACAAATTAACATGTGCTTGGCGAACATCGAGAAGAAAATCAATATGCAACGGTGTCTCAATTATTAGCGTCATCAGACTTGAATATATTTTATTAGTTAAAAATCCTATTATTCTTTCTTTAATAAGAAATAGATGAAAGAACCTTGAAATCGGGAAAATCAAATATTTAACAGAGAAAATACACCATTTATGTCGATTTCTAAGAAATATAGATTTTATTAATAATTCGAAGCAAATTTCATAATGAATGTTCCCTATTATTTCTGACGTAGATGAATAAATTTTAAATGATCAAATTATTAGAGCCACATAAATTGATGATTTTACATGAAAATGATTAATTCTTAAATGCAAACCTAGTTAAACAGAGTTCTTGTTACTTTCTTAATGATGCTTGTAAAGGTACGATACAGTTAAAAGAAGTCAAAGTCCTTGATTGGTCTGGAAATTTTTTGGACCTCAAACCCATCGAAAATTTGTGGGAACATTTACTATTAATAATGAATGCCAATTGATTGAGAAGTAAAGCAATCAAAATGAACTGCTTAAAATACATCGAAAGTACGCCAAAAAGAATTGAAGCAATAATTCTTTTAAATGTATTTGTTTATTTCTATAAGTATCTTTTTGTATATTAATATTGGAGAATTATTGATTAAAAGTTACACAATGTGGTTCTATTTCTACACAAACACGAAAAACCCATTTTTCATACCATGGTTCTAATAATTCGATCACCCACTGCATTTCCATAACCACAGAATCTTGTAGGATCTATTCGAATATCGGAAATAGACTTGAAATGAAGACGCTCGAAGGCAACAACCACCCCCTACAGCGTAACCGCCCCCGTACAATTCAGACTAGAATGGCGTACCACGAACGATAGGGCAATATTTTACTCCCTTAAGTGGCTCAATTTCGTCGTCCACAAATCTTCCTTGGAAAACGTCGAGGTGTTCGATCATTACGATACGAACTACCCTCGTCAGTAGTCTCTCCTACCCCCTCGATTGACAGATCCCCACCCCTGCCAGTATCCTCGTCTTTCCCTGTCTCGCGAGGATTCTCATCCCGACGTGGACCATCGATTTCGAGGTATCCTCGAGCACACAAGTCGAGAAGCTCTCCCTTCAGGAAGGAAGAAGATTCCTAGCATCGCAGTAGATCCAATTACATCAAGGATTTCGAGTGGCGTATGCCAGAGGAAGATGAGAAAAGGAAGGGAATAAATATAGAAGTTTGATTTGTCACACTTTCGCCACCATCTTTTTCATGGAAGCACTGGAAGGGATGGAGAAAGTAGAAGTAAGTTTAGATTTTTCACAAATTTGATAGTTCTTGGTAAAAGTTACTTTAGAGACGAATGTACGATTTAGGAAAACTATTTTTTATCGTTTCGATATTAACCCTTTATTTACTGGTATTTACTGGTATTTACTGGTAAAAAGAGGCTATAAATTATGGTGTAAGTCAGACATGTCCGGGTATATTTACGAGTTTCAAGCGTATCAAGGGAAGAAGGATGATAGAAGTAAATAAAGGGTTAAATTAGGAATTTCAATGAAAGACATTTTGAACTGTTATAAAGTTGTCTTAAATTGATACCTTCGATATCCTGTGTCATAATGTAAAAAAGATCTTTAACAAACTATGACTGACAATTCTGCCACGAGTCTTTCAAAAAGTTTCTAACTTTCTCCAAAGTGACTTAACAATCCCGATAGTTAAGTGGCAGCCACCGGTGACACTTTGCAAAGGACTATGGATACCAGGGAGCTGTACACAGGAGTTTACTTAGCGATCCAGACCTAAGATCCAGAACGTCGATCATCGTTAAGGTGATAAGATGCTTTCACTTAGCTTAATCCACGCGGCTAACTGGGATTAAGGTGAACTGGTTTATTAAAGTCTACTGTTGCTCCATTGAAGAAGATTTCGAACGGACTGAATGGATCGCGGAAATCCATTTGAAAACTAACTCTGATATTATTAATTTATGGTCTCCATATTTCTCGATGATTTTCCTTTTGAAAAGGTCCACAAAAATGTATCAATGCTCAACGACGTTCCCGAAATAAATCAAAAGTAACGAGGCAACAACTCGGTCGCAAAAAAGCTGGCAAACTTATGCAAGGGTAACGAGGAAACAGGTCGCGAGAGAAGTTGCTTCAGCAAAGTAATTCAGCCAGATGTAAAAAGGGACTCTCCGGGTTAGATCGACTTCGCCAGAAACTACGCAAAGTGGAAACGGGCTGCACGAGAGACCAGCAAATGAGGCTCGTCACTGCGAGTTCTACTGAATAACTACACCATGTTCTTCTCCCAGTTACAAGGCAAATTAATGTGGCCGTTTTGATGCAAAGATTAAAGGCGTATTCATTGAATAATCATTGATAAAACGCGTGTACTGTCGAGAGATGGAAAGAATATTAGGAAAAGGAATGCGGGTAAGACTCGTCAGTGGGGCTGACAACGGACCCCTGTCCCAGACACCTATCATACCGCAATTCGGAACTTTTGTATATAATTGCATGCCAGGCGACCGCCAGCGAGAACACTGATCATCTCGTCGCCACCTAGCGGTCCGCGACCCGAACCAAAGGCGTCCGGGGAGACGAAAACCTTCTCCCCCCTCACTAAACGCCTATAATTATAGATTATCGCGCGCTATTGGCCGATGCGGTCACACATTAATCGCGTCGCCTGACAAAGAAGGAAAATGAGAAGGAAAATGTGCCGTCCTCTGCACTGTACGCGAAACGTATTTAACCCTTTCAAAATGTAAAACAGAAAGAAATCGTAATTGAATATTGCTGAAGTTAATAATTAGGAAATTCAGGAGAAACGAAATATTAAACAAAAGTACCATGATTTTCTTTCAGCATTCGCGAACACGGTAGAGGCCAATTGTTTCAGTCGAAAATTACGAGAACAATGCGGTTTTCGGAACAACGCAAGTCCGTTCATAGTTTCCACGAGTTTTACGTTCGCCTAACTGCAGGCTAATTTTCATGTTGGCTCGTGTACATGTTCGCAACTGCTGGAAGGTCTGAAACGAGTCCACTTTACTCCATGATCGAAATGGTACGTTTGTTTCGAGGAAACCGAGGACTTTATGGCGAAGGTACTTAGCGATTTTGTTCCTGTAATTTTTCGACAATGGATTTATAAATACAAGTAACGGGACGTTGAAAAGAGAAATTATTCTAACTGTTATGAAATTATAGAGTGCAATTTTATGAAGTATCTTAAGAGGAGAATATAAGGTGAAGTTGTAATAGAAATACGAGCCACAGGAACTTCCGAATAATAACGCTAAGGATCCAGTCTGCGAAATCTCTTTGGTCAGCAGAAAGTACGTAATAAAATCGATGCCGAATAGTTTTCATTTCCTTGACAAACTTCCCGTCTTATTGGAAATTCAATTTCCGGTAATAAAATTCAGCGGAGGATTAATTGAAGTAAAAACTTCATCAGAATAAACAACTTTTAACGATCCTGCTTCCTCTATCTCTGAAAAGAGATTCGATACCAGATTGCTGTACCAAGTATTTTAATTTTATCTTCCTTCTTTTTGAATAATTTGGAAACTTCAACAATTCAATATAATAAAAATACTGAACTTAAGAATTTGAAGCCAAACTCGTAGATACTTGTGATCTCAAATCTTCAACAAGTCTAATTAATAGAAGACTGCTGATTAATCTGTCCATATTTTCGAGTAATAGAGACCCAAAGAGGTCATCGATGTTCGTAACAGACTTTACTCTGGCTTTTAAGCAGAGCAAAAACCAAGCATCCTGGGTGAGTCGATAAAAGCTACGCAAATACCGATGCACACAGGAGCTTAGTGTTTCCGTTTCTCTTGAAAGCTACGTATCTAACTACCAGCAGCAGCCGAACACAGCTCCGTAAGTTGTAAACTGTATTATTTCGCAAGACGTGCAAAACTGGCGTAATTAATACGCAGCCTGTACCAGAAACAAAAAGATAAGTGTGCGCCATGGAAATGCTTGCCAAGTGTGCACGTCGAAGATTCCTTGCATTTACTAATGTGACCCAGTTACAGTTTGCGCAAACAGTCACGAATACCTTACTGGGACTTAGAAATTGTTCCCTCTATCTTGAGATACTCTTCGAGGCATGTACCCCTATAGATACCAAGTATTCATCCGGAAAGTCGGCGACACACGGTGCCTAGAATTTCTTCCCCCTCTCTCCAATAACTTTCTATGCGTTCGTGGCAAATTTCTGTTTTGTTAACAAGTTTTAATTTTTAAGTTTGAAATCAAAGCTTTGTGTTTCAAAATGTAAATTCCACGGGCTAGGTTTCTGTATTCCGGATTTAAAATTTCCAATTCAAATTTTGAACTACAAACTTCAAACCTTCTGACTTCAAGGTTTAAGATTGAAATCTGAAACTTTAAGTCTCGAGTCCTCAATGTTAACCTTTAAACAACAGATTCCAGTTCTTCGAAATCATACAATTCAAATTTTGCTTATTTTAAATCGACATGGATTGGAAACTTTTGCGTATATTTAATAATTCCTGGAGTACCACGGAACAAGGGGTTAACATCACTGTGAACGAAGAACCAGTATTCAGAGACAGAGTGGAGGAGGACGTAAACTACCGGTTTCCTATGTAGAAGCGTGTACTTTCTCGCGCGGTTTACTCGAGAATGAGTATCTTCACAGGTCCGGAACACATTCGAGGCGCTGGCCATTTCCAGGTCTGCTGGTAACACCTCGACGGAAGGGACCAGGACCCGGAGGAAGCTGAGTGCACCACAATAGGACCCAGCGAATGGATTTCCAACAGCACAATGGTACACGAGGCGATCGTTATGCATTCGCGACGCGATTTGGCCGCCATGCCAACTTATTTCTTCCGGCCGCCAACTGTTCGAAAGCCTCTAACAGCGGGAAGAATCCACTCTTTGAACGAAATTGCTTGCATAGCTCGTAATAAAGAAATATTTTAATACTGATATGAATTTTATTAGTTATTCCACGTGGATAAATTAATTTTTTTACTAAAGTAATAAAAGACAGCTGAATACCTAACACGATCGTGTCGTTAACTTTGTCTGCAACGGATATTGAAAGATATTAATAACTGATATCGAACAGTTACCATTTTATTATTGATAGTAATGAAAGAAATATACGAAAACTGCTTAATATTGAAAGTGTTTCAATATTAAATGATTTTAATACATAAAAGTGATCGAATATTGAATGATTTTAATATAGAAAAGTAATCGAATATTAAATGATTTTAATACAGAAAAGTGATCGAATATTAAAATATTAATCAAATTTCGTCTACATTAAATAATAATAAAAAAATATTCTGATAAAATTTTCAATATTATTATTTTACAAAAATTATCGTATTTCACATTGTTATTTCACAAACTGTACTGAAAGCAATTTTCACGTTTCGTGCAAATTTCCGAAGCACCGTGTCCGATTCAATTACAAAAGCAACAAAATATAATTTACACGGACGATAGATCAAACAGAAGCATGCAAAATGAACGGAACGTCGATAAAACATAATTTACTCATCGAATCAGTAAATCATTTTCAATTATGTAGTAAATGATTAATTCGATTACTCGTCATCGTCCATTGTATAGAAAATTCAATATTTCCAATTGTAAAGTAGAACACGAACAAACCTAACCGCGATTCTCACTTAACATCATGTGAAACTGTATCGGAAACATTATCTCGTTCGTGGATTTAATTACAGCTGTTATTTCGTCAAAATTATACGGGTCAACGTTCAAAGTATTCTCTTGTATCGTTTCTGTTTCAACTCGGATGGCCACGTGCCTTGATTGAAAACTGAGAGACGAAATTGCTGTTCGCAAATAATCCTGTCATTGCATCGTTTCGTCTTGCTTTATTCAAGATCGCCTCCGTTTGAATTTTCATTTACGATCGTCCTCGGAGACATATTTCATCTTCGTCGTCCTGGTCCCAGAAGGATTTTACTCGATCGTTTATTCATTCGCTTGGTTCAATACCATACTGAGAAAAATCACATCAGAATGGAAGTTGAAACCATCAAAAATATTAGATAGCAAGAACTACTCGCAGCTTTGATACCTAATTTTTGTAATTGCTAATTACAATTAAAAGCTTCGAAATTCTCTGACATACGTTCTCCTTTTCGTATGAAAAGGAGTGATTTTCATTTTCTATTCCCTTTCACTTTTCCCAATCACGCATTATCGATTCGTTTCCGATTCGTTGCCTCCGAGCCTAATAAAAGAAGGACAAAAAATAAAATCGACTACGATTTAACGTTTGATTGAAATACTTGGTACACGTTTAAAGCTTATCGTTACTTTGAAGCATCACTTTGCTCGATAAGCAAGCTAGTTTAATTCACCTCGAAAAGGTATGCCTTTGCTTTCAGCAACGAAAGGGAGAAATGTGTAATGAATTGGTAGCAAAATAGAAAAGCAATTTTGACTCTAAACTATTTCGAAAGGGAGAAAGAGGCGCTTCGATCGAGAGAACCTGCCACTGATCGGAAGAAATAAGTTGGCGAAGAAGCGAAATTGCTTTCGCATGCAAAGCGATAAATGGAAAACCGTTCACCTGATTGCTTGTCATTTAACGTATCGCTGATTTTCACCACGTCTAGTCTACCTTTTCCTGTTTAGTTTCTTTTCCTGCATTTTACCAAACTGCTTTTTCTCTAGTGCTCTCGGTGAAACATTGACTGTTGATAAATGGAGGTAGAGAAAATCGTTTGAAGGTCTGGTGAATAAAATTGAAAAATGAAAACCTTTCGCTAATGAAATTCTTACGAAATAACAGGAAAACTGATCAGATTATTTCACGAAAACACGTTCGTAAATACAAGTTCCTAAAGAAAAATGAACCGTATTAGGATCGACCGGCTGGTCCAGCAGTAGATTTAGTTTTCCACCATCGGTTCGGTAAAAAAAACCAGCCTCACCTGGCAACGAAAGTTCCTCTTAAATAACCTACTCAATTATTTATTTCTACCTTTCTACCAGCGTCCAACCATTCGAGAGATCCTCCTTTTGTTCTGGAAACGAGGCAACTTCACGCCGTAATTTAGTCTGGCCAAGACGCGAAGAGGCTGGGCGAAAACACAAGGAACGTGTAATGAAAAAATATGAGCCCTGATTTCTGTCTCGCAACGCTCGGACACTAATATTTTTCAATTATCACACGAATGAAGTTTACCTGCTCTGCGTATAATTGCAACACGATCTTTTAAAATTTTCTCACTTCTCAAGATTCTAAAACTTTGAAAATTGATAATTGCAGGAGCTAATAAAAATTGAGCAATTTTATTATACACAGACTGTAAATTACTTAAAAACTTTCGAAGTTCAATTAAGTTGTTCATCCTAACAGGGTATAACTGCACACCCCTCAACACCTAATCGATAATTGCAAACTCGAAAAGAACAGATTGCAACTTCGTTCGAACGTGAAAGAAACTAATTTTGTGAAAGCTTTTTCTTAAACTTCGCTAACTCATTCGCTATCAGTTATGATCGCATTAAGAGGGAGAAGTTTTGAAGAAAGCAGCTGATTAAATTAAGCACTGTTTCGAGTTCATTATTTCACGAAGCAATATCAATTAAACCATCGAGCTTCGTCAACGAGAAAAACCACCGATATTCATTTCCTTTCAAAAGGAAAATTTTCGTATCGATTCTGCGACACTTGTCCCGGTTCCTTTTCGAAGAGAAGATACCGCTGAATTTGCTCTACATAATTGAAGGGATTCCCCGAGGGGTGACGATAAACTCGTGTCCCAATGGCGAGGCAAGGAACCGTCTTTGAACAGTCGCCGGGCCGTGAAATCAATTAAACGATCTGTTACGGATAAACTTTCTCTTCCTGCGACTTAATGAATATGTCGGGAAGCAAGCGATTGAATATTCAAGAATCACGGTGCCGTTCAAACGGGACGCTTCATGCTGAATTTGCTCATTAGCTGAGGTGGATTAATTTCGTCTGAAAATTCTTCATCAAAGACCAGCTGGATATGTCTTTATATAATTATACCAATTGAAAATCGAGTTACCGTTCAACGGCGAAAAGTTTCAGCGACTCGTTAATCGAGCCAGGACATTAGCGTGACCGCCGATTCGCTAAACATTGTCGAGAGGCAGTAAATCAGAGCCACCTGTTCGCGGACACCTGTGCACCCTGTTGTCTCACCCTTTAAATCGTTTAGCCGAGCTTCCAGCAGCTAGACCGTCGTGTTCATGAAGTTCAGCCAGCTGTACTGATAATGTCGCTGAATATTATGTAAATTGTAATTAATATTCATGGGGTTAATTCGCCGGCTGCGCTGAAGTTTTACCGAGAATTTACGATCCTGGCAGGGGAACGTGTTTCGGGGCTGGGTCCTCTGATCGTCGGCCCAGATCTAGCTACGTACCTGACCGGATTCGTCGTGAAATAAATCGCTAGTCGTAAGGCAACCACCGTGATTTATCGTTGAATTATGAAGAACGATCTACCGCGAAATGGATGGGCTTCACCTTGAAGGCGATAAATCGAGCATGGTTTTTGATATTTCGTCGAACGATCCCGGCAGGGATTTTCAACTCATCCACGGTGTTTGCCGGATCTCGCGTAGCCGACAGACATTTCCTGCTTGTCGATCGACAGCTTGATACATACATGAAATATACTGCGCTTTTGTACAACTGACATTTTTTTGTTCGTTTGTTTATACCCTGAGTTACGGGGATGATGGTTTTGGCAGCTTTTTCGTTGGTTGATATTCGAAGAATTTTCTTTTTTCAACGGTACCGTTGTGAGTTCGATCTCCTAAATGCTATTCGAAGTGGAACGAGTGACGTTCGATGAGCAATTGTTGGTAATTAATTAAATCACCGTATTGCCGCGCTATTCGTCTTCATTTCAAACTCGTTAGAAAGTTGCCGCGCGACAAATTAGCCGCGATGCAATTGATTAAACCGTGCAACGTGTCCGGTGTTTCGCATTCGGTGAAATTGCTTTCTTCGCGTCAACGAAAAGTAATTCAGGCAATTTGTTAACAAGAAACTGCAATAAAGTCCTATTACGCGGAGACCGGTAACGTACAAACGTCTCCCGTTCTTTGCTCTTTGTGCTCGCGAAACGCGGAATACGCGAATAAAACGGGAAACGAATATGTGTTCTCACTGTATTACGTTATCCAACGAGAACTGTGAAGAATCCTTTCCTATTTCACATCCGTGTCCCTATAGAGGAGAATTTTATTTCATCCCGAGATACATCGTTTCTATGTAACTCAAACTAAATATACTCTCTGACGATATAATTAAATAATAACAAAGGGGAACTTGAATTTTTAGCGAAATACTTGGCTACAGCTAGAAATTATCTCGTATTTTTTGAGATCCTCGAGTGTCGAGGCTCCCATTGGAATAAGGGATAATTTTATCGTCTGTTGAAACTGAGAAAACGAGGTGACTTGAATAAAAATGTTAAAAAATAGCGTAGCTGAAAATTGACAAGATTTTGTGACATAAGATTTTAAAATTTAAGGAGTGACTAAAGGATGTCTAATTTTTCTCAGTTCTTGCAATATGAAATCTAACGTCGAATAAAATTTTATAAGAGCGCAAATAATAATAAAAATATCGGAAAAATTCTGACTTACCATGGGTCGCGTGGGTCGGGCAGTGTTCTGTGAACAGAAATCAGGTCGCTGACGTACTGATTGAACGCGTTGTTTAGCCACCCATCGTCGACGAGTTTTTTAGTTTCGGCAGTCAAATTTGTTGGTAGAATCACAGGCCTTCCCATTTCACCAGGAGCACTCGAGTCCTGTTCACGAGGAGCAACGAGTACACCACCGCCTGGAAACGAAAAAAAAAAGAATAAAAAAAAAATATTGCAGTACACGACTTCCTGGAAGCATTCAGTGCAAGTTGGTACGTAAAACTCGGGTAAATGTATAGAACATCCTCTTTGTTCTTTAAAAAATATTTTACAACTTCTGGGAATTATTTATTTCTTTATAAATAGTCCATTTAGAGGATAACGTTTCTTCTGCATAAATTTTTAAATACAACTCAAACCTTAATTAAATATTCTCCTATGATAATTATTAAAATAACACACTGAAACTTGTGTTCTACTTAAGTACACCAACTTCGAAATGAGGAATTATTCTGGAACTAAACTCTGCATCAACTCATTAAGAAGACAAACTATCATATGATACTTTGAATAATATGCTGAATAAGAAGCTTGTATTTTATGTAGAGCAATATTTCACTAAGAATATTTGACTTCGTTTCTAGTTGAAACTCGACAAAACCGTCCAAAATTCAAAGTAGCACCCATATTTCCCTTCCAAATTGATTCGCGCCTCATTCATTTTATTTGCTAATAAAATCACCCCCAAAAATATTCTCCCTTTATAAGGAAAAGCAACAGTCTAAGAAAGCCAGGGTCAAAGAAGGAATTGAATTTCCCCGGTGTTCCTGTTCCCAAGTACGGCTGTCTCCTTTCTGAGAGCTTTCTCGCATAAACTGCAGTTTTATTTTCCGGCGCCATATTGGCAAGCCATAGGTAATACCAAGAAGGGTAAGTGGGCAGGTTACGAAATGGCTGGTTGCCGCGAGTTCACCCAGTTTTCTCGGCGTGTTGGCTCGCCTTGAAAATAATTTTATCCCGGTCGACGAAGTTGTTCTCCGGTGTGTGTGTGCGATACGGCAATAAAGAGCAGGACAAATTGCTTTAGTGCCGACCGGGTCGTTGAGAACTTCGCCGCGGTGAAACTCGGCTCGTGTATCACCCACGCCACCCACTGCTGCCTTCGTCTTTCGAAATTCCGACTGCACCCTTCACCCTGGCCCACCCATCCTTTTTTACTTTAAAGTGCCCTTTCATCGAGATATTCCAAAAATAATCAATTTTTAAAAATTTAGTAAAAGTACAGGAATCGTAGATAGATTCCAATACCCAATTACCCAGTTGGCAATATTCGAATGATAAATAATAAAAATAGCGAAATATTCTGAAATCACCCACGCCACCCACTGCTGCCTTCGACTTTCGAAATTCCGACTGCACCCTTCACCCTGGCCCACCCATCCTTTTTTACTGAGATATTCCAAAAATAATCCATTTTTAGAAATTTAGTAAAAGTACAGGAATCGTATTCCAACACCCAATTACCCAGTTGGCAATATTCGTAATTAAGTGTGCGGAATGATTGATAATAAAAATAGCGAAATATTTTGAAATTTGTTAAAATAAAGTGTTAATTTACCTTGTTCAGGCCCGGCCTGGACGACCTTCGCTTTAGCCTGCGCGCTAAGTGGCGTCTCTTTCCTGAGCGGTGCGGCTACAGGCACGAATCCATTGGCCATCTGAGGCGCCGCGACGCCCGACGGCGCCAAACCTTGCACACCCGCGTCCCCACGATCCTCCGTGTAGAGTAAAAAGCACACGGTGACCCAGACCGCGGTGGCTACCACGGCTACCTTCAACCACAAGGATCTTCTTCTAGGGAAACCCATTTTCCTATGTCTAGGATCTAACCCACCGCTCTTCTTCACCCGATATTCTCCTTTCGAGCACGGTTCGATTCACGATCGTTCTTCAGCCGGCTCGAGAGATCGCGTTACCTCAGCGACATCCTCTCCTTTCGTCCTGCTGCTCCTCTTTCGCTCGAAACTTCCGCAAAGTATGTACAGCAGTTTCTCTTTTCGCGATTCAACTCGAAATCCTTCGAGTAAGTTGGCTATGAACGATCCGGTTACCAGAGATTTTTTGACAGACTGCACTTGCCGATCACGTTCGATCGACATCCGATACCAGTTCGTGGACGATCGATCATCGTTGGTCCTGCATTTTATTCGATATGCAACGCTTCTGAGAGATACGTTGAATTGGTCGAGAATTCTTTCGAAAGTTGAACCTTGCTTCTGATATGAGTTGATATGTATTCTTTGGGGGGTGGATTTTTTGGGTATCACCGCATGCTTGGACCTGAAACATTAAAAGCGAGCAATCAGTGGAAAATTGATTAACACTTTGAGCGCACTTTACGTAAACATAGTTTGGTAATGATTAAAATAGTTGATAAAGTGATTAAGGTAATTTGATTTAAAATAGAGTTCCAACGTGAAAAGTTTTATTGTACTAGTTGGTTATTGACTTCGAAAATTGTTTGCTGAATATTTTCACTGACGAGTAAATAATTAATTAATTGATTGAAAGTTTATAAAATGAATACCACGGTAACTTTGCAACAGAATTTCTGATATAACATTTGCATCATTATGGTGGAATAATTAATATCGTTTAACGATATTCGTTCACATGTATTGGATTTAGTTTTTGTATTAAAATACAACTCTAGAGGATCCTACGTTTGCAGTAAAAAGTAAATTATTATCGGAATTAAAATTACAAATGGCGCATGAATAATTAAATTCATTTGAAACAGTACACCCGAAAGCAATTAGCATCTGTTGAATGTTAATTAAAAAGAAATCTATGGAACGTATTGAAGTTAATTTAAGCAACGTAACAAATTCCAATTTGGCTACAGATCTCTGCAAACTTCCTAATTTCAATTTCGAGCAATGTAGCAGGGATGTTCTGTTGAAAGATCAAGTTTCTTATTCACTGAGGTTGATAAAACGTAGTTGAAACACGAGCGTGCAGTCGGAACACGATAAGAACTATGAAACTCGATTAATCAGTCGACTAGCACCGTCAAAAGTTTTATTAATCCGGTTAAAATCTGGCTGATGAAGAAACTTGCCCATCCAGCAAACTTTGAACTTTAATCAATCCGGAAAGATCGATCATTTTTACGAGTTACATCCTCAAGATGAATTACAGAAATAATAATAGACCTTGTGAAACATATATTAAACACGTTTGCGGTTGCGTGCAACAACGTGCGAGGAAGATACAGCCATAAATTAACTTACGCGAAGTAATTGAGCAATAGATCACGGTTGGGATTTCATTAACCAAAATAAATCATCCAAGGAAATTTCATTTGCGGCCAAACTTTTGATTATATTCCCAAAACAATGGCGCACTAATTAGTGCGCTTCCAAATTTTTAAAGTAAAAATTTTTGAAACTGAAAAAGTTTCTTTTTAAAATTAAAATCACCCTGCGCTTTTCACGTTCCCTTCATACTATTCCCTTCAAAATAAATGAAAGCAAAACTTTTTTACCTAAAAAGTATTTAACGCTACCTGTTAATAATCCTTATCGTTGTGTCGCGGATACGACTCAAAATCGCATATTGAACCATTCATTAATAAAGGTAAAGCACGTACCATACTCGAAGACAGGAAGCAACGTAAGCGAGGAACGTGTTAATGGTGTCGGTACTGGCGAAACATTACGTGAATCGCGGAAAAAAGGCAGAGACGAAAGAGAAACGAGCAGAGCGCAATCTTCGTTCGTAATCCGGCATTAAAATGCCCACGTTCGGCATTGGAAAATAAAAGATACTAGGTGCACGCGTATTCAACGTGTGCATCGTGTACCGTTACTGAGAGAAGATTACGTTTCATTCGATGCGACCAGGTGCATTCCAAAAATTTCTACGGTTTCCTTACCATTGCTGCCGTGGAATTTTTCCTTCGAAAGAGATTTATTTTTTCAAATTTTTACAGAGATCGATTTGCTCGAAATTTTTTGATAACCATTCAATTATTATCAATTTGTCACACTTAGTCGCATCAGGAATGAGATTAAACTTTATTTCATAAGACGTCTAGGAGACAGGAAATTTTGACAGGTTTTAATTGAACAAATCAGAGAAATTGCGGATTCTGTTACGAATCCAAGAGAATCCTAGTGCGACAGCGACGTTAACAAGATTATTAAACTTTCAAGCGTACATGGTGGTCGTTACGAGCGTACGCACGGTTGTACGTGAAATTGTGGAGAATTTCGTGTTTATAATTGAGTAGGTTGTTTCTGAAGCGTCTTATGGAAGCACGTCCGTGTCGTGTAACCATTTGGACAAGATTTTGTGGATTAATTCATACCGGCTGAAAATCAGTCTTGCTGACGTTGGAGGAATTAACAAATATTTTAGTAAATATTGAATAATTTGTATAGTTTCCAAGGTATTAATTGTAAGCTGATTAGAAAGTTTCGATAAGTTACTTAGAGATACAAGCAAATGATAATTATTAACAATAAATCCACAAAATCCACCTCTTCGAATAATAATAAATGATGCACTGAAAAATCCAGTGACTTATTTTTAATAAAATAAAATTTACGAAAAAGCAATTTAGAAATAGATTGAAGATTTAGAAGTCTCCAAACAGTAGAATGCCAGGAAGTCATTAACGAAATTCCAACTTAATTATTTTTCTTTATACGTTGAAACGGGACCGCTCTGACGGCACTCAGAGTATTCCACGTGAAATTTAATTAACCTGCACACGAGAGCCTATGAATGAATCACGATAATTTAGATTCAATTTCGAACCTGGAAACCCGGATCGTTAATATCGAACGAAGTTAAACATAAAGGAAGTAATTTTCTAGAAATGAAACCAAAATATCCCCGAGGAGATTATTCATGCGACAGATGGAAAAAAAGAAAATTCCATCACTTTTTAGGTGTCTCGAGCTGATTGCATTTAGCGTGTCGAACGTAATACCGTATGGGAGGATTTAATTAGAACGAGGTGGTAGGAAGGTGTTCCACCTTCGATGGATCTAATCGATACAGGATTTAGCATTCGCATGCGAAATATTAGAATACACCGATACATTAACAGATGACCTACATAAGCGGCCATGAAACACGATGCAACCAATAGTTGCACGTGAAATGGAAATGAATCCCCTTAAATCGGATACGACATTTGATTCATTGCATCTTATATGTAACGTCGAAACGGTATTCGTGAGATTACTTTCGCAATTAAATTTCCACCTTTTTATTTCTATAATTTCAATATCTGGAATTTAGAAGAAGCTACATCCGGTATTAAAAAATTAAATATTACTGGTAAAATTTATGATTTGTAAAAGTCAGATTTCAAGTTATAAGATCAACTGCACTATAAAATATTTCCAATAATTCTAACTCTTCTTCCTAAAGAAATCATAAATTTGAATAAATTTCCAAGTTATTTCATTTACCTACAAATAGTATCATAAATTATACTGTAAGATTCATAACACGTAAGTAGTTAACGTGTTTCCTACCATGGAAAATCTCCTGTGACTACAAACTTCATATTATATAAGATCCTCAAGACTGTAAGTGAAAACATAAAATACATATTGCTTTTAAACGCTGAGGAAGTCAGCTATATATAACGGTTACAAATTTTATCATTAATAAATATTTCTGTAAATAATTTAGAAAGGAAGAGATAAGATACGAATCTGAACATGAATTTCCTCGTAAGACTTATTGAAAATAAAAATACCACCTAATTAATTTTCAACATGACAGAATGCGTCTAAATGGGTCCGATATTCGTCATGCGGTCAGATTCGTCATACAAGGGTTAACCGTTTGAATTATCATAGAATCGTCTCGGACCTCAAATGGCGTTTACAATGCAACAGCGTAGATATCCGTTTCATCCCGCGGAGAGCAATTTCAACGGAGAATAATCGCTTCCACGAAGCCGTATCGCGACACGAATCGGAATTGTTCGCGGTAAGTAGGTGTACAAGCCGCTTGTTCGCGGCTCCCCGGGAAAACTTTCGCCGTGCACGCAATCTCGACAATTGTCTAAACTTGTCGTCCGTACCGTATATCGGCAAGTCGAACGTTGCATTCGAAACGGCAAGGAATATCCGGAAAGACTCCCGATAGGAAAGCTCGGGGAAAAGCTCGCTCGAGCATCGCACTCGGGGTTGCCTCGAGTGTCTGCGTGCGCACGTTTCATCGTTTTCCCTCGGCTGCGTTTCCACGGATTTACGGAAAGACAATAAGCTTTTCCTCGTCTACCGGCAAGTGATGTTGAAGGTTTGAGTGTTTTCCGAGCTTGTTTAACCTCTAACCACCGCAGACTATTTTTCAACCATTAACACCATCGGGCGTAACTAGGATTTTTATCCGGGACGGTTCTAGTTTTCAAAAATCACTTAAAGGTCTTGGAAATCAATTTGTAACAGTCCTGGAATTCTATGGACTAGCTACGGAACAATCTCTGTTAGAAGATATAATGGCGCTATCTTCATTGTCGCCATCGTTCAACGACTCATCGCGCGTTTGCTCGTCCAATTCAGCTGAACGACCGAATAAAACTCAATTTACAAGGAACTGGCCAAGTATCGGACCTATATAAGAGCCGGCACAATGCTCGTCGAGGGAAGTGCAAGCGATTGCACTTCGCCGCAGATTATTACATTTCTGACAATCGAACCAGACAATTTCTCGTCGCAAGCCAACACTACCTTACTTCCACCGTCGGGGAGCCTCTATTTTCAGGAAAATGGAGGAACCAGTGTCTCGAGTAGCCACACGTGTTCGCGAGAAATTGTAACGACTACTCAGATAACTGTACCCCTCTCGCTTTTTAATGATACTTTTCACTGCAACTTACCGTGCCGAGAAAATCCTACGATCGATGTAACGAGATTTTAGTTTTTCACGGGGCAGACGGGTGGAAATCTCGAAGAATTTTAAGCTTCGCTTGAATTCGTCTACACTGGTGGAATTCATTCTGGACACTTTGAATAAAACTATTCTTTATTTTATATTTTTATACCTTCCGTGGGTTACGTTTTTAAATCATTAACTTCAAAATTTTAAGTCTTTATTTTCTTTATGGTAACGAACTTTCTTAACCATTAGATTGCCGGAAAATCTAAACATAGATGTTCTGTAGCAGCTCATTCAAACATTCATAAACATTCATAGAATAAAATAAATAAAAAAAATTTTTTAAATGGAGCCACACACACCTTGTTTTTGCACCTGGCAACACGAAACGTCGTGGATATCCAACGAAATATTAATTTCTTTCTATCTCCTTTGATGTGTTGAAATTGTAATTTTTATTGTATATTAAAAGTATACCTGTAAATGATCTTATTCCTGATTTTTTTATATAAGCGACGCCCTAGAATTAGAAAGCAATGATTAGAATATAAGATATAAAAGATTATATATTAAATGATTTGAATAAATGCGAAATTTAAGTAAAAATTTAAAAGTGTTCAGAATTAATTCAACTAGTGTATACTGCATCCAACGAGACTAGACAGTAAATGCGTAGAAATCCACGTGCTCGAAGCAGGCCCGGATCGCAGTACACAAACTTCGACCGAAATGTTTGAAGAACTGGAAACAACTGAGCCTCGGCCCTGCATCGAGCACGCAAATTTGTAAACATATCCCGATTCGTCTCGTTGGACGGATTATAATCTTCTATGCCTCCCTACACCAATTGTTTATTTGTCAAAAGTAAAACAATATTCCTTCGCGCCGCTTTCGAATATCCTAAAATTTTCAATTTCCATCCCCTGTTTCCAGACAGCATTCGAAAACTCTCGTGCGATCGAACGAGTTTCCATTCAGTTTCGCAGGATACCTTTGCAACACTCCCGAGGAGAAACCATGAATAAATTCCACCGCATGTTCCCTATTTCTGATCCTTGTAATTCGTTGAATGTCGATAGAAGTTGGCGGTGAATTCTCGCGACGAAAATCGTGCGAACCGAGAGAGGGTGAAACTCGAAAACGCAACTGCTCGAACCACGGGGTGTCTGGCCATTAGGGTGGCAGTGTAACAAGGGTAGGAAACTCCGGCTTGAAAATAGAAGGAGTCAAATAAACAGGACACGCAACCGAGATGTTATCCCGGGTGTGGCAGTGTAACGTAACTTCGAGAAACACGAAAGGGAAGACATTGAGAGAAGAAAAAATAAATAAGAGAAAGTTTTCGGAAAGTAATCTGACGAGAACCCTTTCCTTCGCTTGACTCGTTGATGAAATTTGAAAAATTAACAACATAATGGTAAATTCAATCGTTTTACGTTTCAAAAATTTCCATCGAAAGAAGGCAACTTCTGTAATTCCCTCAGACTTAAATAGAAATCTTCTTTGAAAAACGAATCGTTCCGGGTAGAACGAAAAGTTTGAAACTTAAAATTCTTCTCTGGAGAAACGCGAGACAGTCGAGCGACGAAACGAGAAAACGCAGATCGACGAACAAGCGGGACCGTGTCGCGACTAAGAAAATAAGCCGACTGTCTTCGAGGGTGCGAACGAAGAAGGCAGGGTAAAAGATTTCGAATCTGCATGACGAGCAACCTCGATGTAAGGAAGATTGAAAAAACAATCGGAAAAGAAGGTTCGTGCATAAAGTCGAAGATTTTCTTTTTTTAACAGGACTTGCCTCGTTCACTGTAAGCTTCCTCTTTGTCCCTGTTTCTTCTGTTTCCCGTTCGTCCCACCCCTTAATTCGAGGGTAGTTCGCGAAACAAGGGTCAATATTATTCTTTCGGACGCGTGTTACCCGCTCCTTCTTTTGCTTGATTTAACGAACGAAAGGACACTTGAGTAATTCTTTTCAAATAATTCAGTTAACGAACGTAAATGTTTTTGGACACACTATTTCTCTTGTTGTTTCACGTGTGTATCGTTTTCTTTGTTGAATTTTCCTATTTGAGTGCCCTGAGGCTATTTTTCCATTCAACACCACGGTTACAATCGTATTTCTAATTTAATATTGTTAATTCCCATGATCAATTTCAGCGGTTCTATTACTGATATTAATTATTCCAAATATTTTCTTCATTATGCAATTGCGGTAATTATTGCAAACCACTACTCCGAACGCTTATTTAATCAATAATTTATTGTGAGTTGATTCGATGATTAATTAAATAACAGAAGCACATATTTAATGTTGAAGAGATTTTTATAAATACCGAGATATATTTAAAACTACACCAGTAAAAATTTGTACGATTTTTTAAAAAGAGGAAAGAGTACTCGAAATTATGGTACAAAAGAATTGCCGTGACGTTTTTTGCTGGTTCCAAACGTAATTCATGGCTCGTATGAGAGAAAAAACGTGCACGAAGTTTCACTTCGACAATGGAAAGTTGATTAACGAAGAATTATTGCTCGATGTTTATGCCCATCAAAACGTTCAACCGTGGAAACTTCATTCCCTTGAGGTTTGACAAAAAACGCTGTTGAAAAATGGTGCTTTTATTATATTATACGTTTACCGCACCCGACCGAGTTATGTTTAATAAAAGCTTTTTAATTAGAATTTATAGAAGTTGCATATTCGGCCATTGTTGAATAATATTTTAAAATTTATTCTTCTTGGAAATAATGCTTTCAAATTTAATAGTGCTTGTTAAAAGTGATAATAAATTTTTCATTTAAACATTTCATTTATAAATAATGCTCGTACAATTCATTTTCTTCTCGTACACAAGAAAAATAAAATTTCATTAAAAAGTCTACTTTGAACCTTAAAATCTTTAAGTGTATCTTGTTTTAAATCCTTCGAATAAATTATAAAAGAGAGATAGTAGAAAGGGGTGGTTTTGTATGTTAAAATTTCTGCAGAGCACGGCAACTTTATTCGAACGATATGTAAATTGCAATATGTTTCATTTCTATTGTTCTGAACAAATTCTGCTTTGTTCTCGTTTATTCAACATTAAACAAACCGTGTAATTGCACAGCCGAAACAATTCAGTCGTGCAGATATCAATAACTGTTACACCATTCATTGCATGTAATCAATTTTAAACAAATGTAAACTTCAATCCATTCATTACACCAGAAGGTAATGAAATAATCGGTTTAATAATTTGATTCATAGAATCGCGATTATAATTTATTAAAAGCAATGTATAAATCACGTTAAAGCAAAAAATATTAAAATAAATTAAAATTCAAGCAAGATAACCGGCAACTAATTAACACTCTCTCAGGACGTTTCATTTCAAGTTTCAAAGCATACCAAACGAATATATTCGTCGCATCTTCGGCGGTAATGAATTTTTCAATTAGAACCGGTGCACTTTTTGCACGGAACGGGGTTAACTTGGCATACTCCTCGGCTGAAAAACGTGCAGCCATTTAATCAACGTTGTGATTTCGCTTTGCCTTTCGGAATCGCGCGTATGAAGCGTCCGTAATTTGTAATAAAAAGTAAATTGCCCTGGAAAATTCGTGCTTTTTGCGCGCACAAAGAGGACCCCTTCGATTCTGCGGACATCGAATTCGTTTTCCACGGCAATAAAATCACTGTTGCGTTGCCGCCGACGTTCTGTTGGCTTGGAAAAGTCATAAAAGCGAGCGAATTTGAAAATCTTCGATTGAACTGCGAATCGCGAGCGAAATATTGCCGGATAAAAATCTTTTCTTATCGTTCAAATATTGGATAGTTCGATTCGTGTACGATTTCTTATTGATGCCTATTTTTCGCAAGCAATAACTAAATATTAAAAATCATTTAAGAAAAACGACTTTAAAAAAGAAAGCGACATCTATCTTGTTTAATTAACAAACTTAAATCTCAGCTAGCATTTATCGCACTTGAAAACGTATAAATGTGATCCAAAAGGAACAAGTTGATCTGTATAGTCCTGTTGCAAGTACAGGAATGGTTTTACGGTAATCCGAGGAAAATGTGGACATTAAACGTTCTCTCGGCGAGGATGAAGAACAGTGGCTCATAGACCGACGGGCAATAAAGAGTTAACGCGGTAACCACTAATGGAATAATGGACACACCAAGCGCGCAGACAGAGGCTGGACCATCGCCAAATACGTACTTTCCATCCAATATATCCGCTCGCTTTTTCCAACCCTATACCTCTCCTAATCTCGCTTGCACTCTTCACCCTAGTCATTATGTGTATTGAATACGAAAATCTATGAATTGAATACTGATTTCACGTTAGATTATTTTAGTTAACAATTTCAAAATTTCACCCTGGATTTAAAATAATTTAATAACTGAAAGAAATTAAAGAAAATTTTAAAATAAAATTAAAAATACCTTCTGGCAGCTCGACTTATCAAATTCAACATTTCATCAAACGGAGCAGCGGAGCGTTTCAGACTCGAGGAGAAACGTTTATTTATCTGTCAGCTAAATTTTAAGCAGTTTGTGTGTAGAACGAGGTGAAAATTCAAAGTAAAATCAACGTGCGTGAGAAGTCACATGTTCCAGTGCCAGGTCAGAGGTCACGGGACCATTGTGAACCCGACGACAAGAAGTCTTTACGTGACTTGAGAACTTTAAGCTCGCCCGTCGACACGTTCCTCTCGTTTTCCTTCGATCCCGGAAATTCCACGTCTAATCGCGATCGTTTTGAAAGAAAGAACGTTCGATTGCTCTAACACGTTTTCCACGTGTTCGCGTAGCGCGCCGGTAAAACGTGAGATAATTTTATTATTTCGAACTGTAGCCTTGGATTCTTTATATCTCGGACCCGCGAGTTTCAATAAAATGAAATTACTTGATAATTCGATAGCCGGGGATCCACCGAGGTTTTTGTATTCGTAATCAAACTTCGAACTTTTCGTTTCGATGGAAACTCGGTTGAACAATCTGAGTGCAATCGCGACGATACGATGCGGATAATCAAATTCTCGCCCGGGGGACAATTCGTGTCCTATTTTACTCTGTACCTAACACGAAGATCGCGGCAAGAGACGTTGTCTCTTGTAAGAGACAGCACCTCGATGTTAATGAATTTTCGTTAAATTAACACCAGCGTAGCGTGAATCGAGCGGTAAAGGAGCAGTGAAACGAGCCTTCGCGGATGCAATTCCGTCCCTCCCAAAGGTGCACCGCGTGCACTTATTGGCCTTCGTGCAATTAACGGCACCTACAACCATGATATGGGTCGATGATAATGACGACAGACGTTTATGTTCGTCGGGTTCTCAACTAAATCGATTCAAATTAATATTTGAATTACTATACAATTAATAAATTTGGTATATTATTTTTTATGATTTTTAACTTTGTTAAATTCCTACAATTTTGAAATAATTTCAAACAAAATAATTTACAATGAGAGGCAAAAGTGAGTAGACACTGTTCAAAATAGAATAGCTCGGTTAAAATTGGACTAAATTTCATCGAGATCAGTCAACGCATTTAAAAATTTTAATTACTTATAACTTTTAAATGCGTTAATCGATCTCGATGAAATTTTCAGCGTACACATAACTTATCTGAATTTACGAAAGACATATTTTAAATTTTCATTATAGACTCGTGTAAAAAAGTTGAAAAATTACCATTCACAATTTTTTTCACGATTTCAACAAATTGTAATTTTTTTAAGACGATAAAAATATATATTTTAGAGAATTAATTTTAATAGCTTCTCAAAAAACCTCAAGTTATTTAGTCGACTTTTAACCGAGGTATTCTATTTTGAACAGTGCCTACTCACTTTTACCTCTTACTGTAATTAAAAATATCAAATTAAAAAATTACCTTTGCAATGAAATTCAACAAACCTTTCAATCCATTTACACGAAATTCAGGTTCACTGTTGAAAAGAGAAAATCACACACCCTCTCTCTGTTTCATCCGGCAGCCAGCATTCAAGGAAATGGAGAAACACGACACTCAAAGGCTTTTCGCGGTATTTCTTTTCCATCAAGCCAGTAATTTTCCGCACGTGACGTTACGCGTCAAGATCTCATCGACGTTCAGCCATCGCGAAGCGAAATCGTATTCCACGAGAAGAATTTGATGACGGTGTCGATCGAGCCCCGATCCGTCGGAAAACACGGGAAAAATCGAATAAGAATCGGGCTCGCGACAGAACGTTGCGCATCGTTCGCTCAACGTCGAACGATTTTGATTACTCGCGAGACTATGGTCCCAAACGTGATTCGAACTCGCAATCGGATTCGCCGAATTTACGACACCTGTCCCGGCGTGTCGTCATTCGCAAATTTTCTTCGGGATCGAAGTAGATAGACGGTGAGCCGAGCAAACAAATTACAGAAATATTAGGAAAGGCAAATTTTCCAGAGACGAAGTTCACTTCAATTTCTAAATAATTTCTCTTAAATAGAGAGGATACGATGAATCTACCGAAGCATCCGCTCGAATTCATCAAAAGTGCACGCGCAATGCACCAGTTGCCGAATGCAACCCAACGAACGTTAAGCTGAGTCGAGTTCTAAACTGCACTCTAAGTCGGTCAAATATTCCGGGACGTTCTTGCACTCAGCTGGCTTTGCCCTGCACTCGACTTCGGTCACTTTGCGGAGCGGAAACTGCGCGCGAATTTCGTCGTCTCCGTGTGAACTCTTGCCCCGATGAAAATCGAATCCACTTGTTTAAACTATCTTGAATTTCTTATTCATGTGAAACTTAAATTCTACGTTTTAAAGCAACTGATGTGCTCATTTATTTTAGAAAAATCTATCAAACTTTTTTAATGAAAATTAATTTCCATTTGGAGCTTTTTTGGTCTTCTCCGGACCAGAAAAAAAAGATAGGATGTCGATTAAAATTTCATTCGTCTCGGTCAACCATTTCGACAAAAGCTTCCGGGAATATTTTCATTTGTTGGCTGATTACAATGACCTACGTCGGCTGAGAGCAAAGGACCTTTTTTAATCCCGAAGGATAATAGTCCGGACGAAGGTAGGGGGTGGAAAAATGGTGGAAGAGAAACAAGCTGAACGAGCAATATTCGTCTCGCTAGGAGTTACACCTCGCTGGTTACATTGTACTATTCTAGAGGGCTGCACTTTTCGCAGTAGTCTGCTGTTGGATATAGCAGACAGGAGCTATTTATGAAATGAAATAAAAAGGATGTCGCGCAAAAATATTTCTGCTTAAAAATTTATCCATTCTTAAATTCTACTTTCCCTTTGTACCTTTTTTGAACTGGAAATATCCTCCATACAATTTACGAAATTTTATAGTTCTACAATTTTAATACCAATTAGATTTGAATCCCTCCCACTATATCTTTCATCAATGAAATCCAAAATGATTCACTCAAAGCTGTATATAGCATAATAAAATCAGGAGTTTTTACCGCACTCAGCTTTGCATAATCATATTTATCATACGAAACGTTTCGCTAATAAGGCTTTTTCGTAGCTGATTAAAAGGCAATTTCCTTTAGAAATCTTTGCGAACGAATAAAAAGAAAAATTCTATAAATTAATGCCTTATTAATCGTCCAATTAATGGCTCCTCTCGGAAATAGACAACATCAACAATCTCGTTCTTTTTTAAATTTTTCCATCCATGAAAATTTCAAAATTCGTTTCGCACAAATTTCTCCTCTTTTGAATAATTCATACAACCGAACAATTATAGCCAGCAGCGATTCGATTCAATTTTCCGTTTAATTAGCTCGAACATCAATAGCCCAAAATCGGAATTTCCCAATACTTTTAATCGCCAGGTTTAATTAAACCTCTGATACCCAGCTCATTAATTGCGGCAGCTTCAAGATGTTACCGTAAAAAAGAAAAACGTGAAGCTCGCTCATGTCTTTTTAATATAATACCGATGGATCCAAAATTAATTTTGAATTTTAATAAATAGCCCTGGTAATTATTGGTCCATTAGCGTATGAAGTTTGAAATCTATGGTTGTGCGATTTCAAAGTTACACGGCGCTATAGATGGTTAATTTCACCAGAAAAAAAAGAAGAAAAAGTGGAATAAATGAAGTCTAGCCTGATCCATTTCCAACGATTCACGAATCACCCCTTCCCAGTTTTAAGAGAGCCCTCGGTAGCAGCAGCGGAGCGAGTAAAACGGAAGAGGCAATTAATTAATCCGGATGAAAGTATGTCGAAGAAGTTCCACCACGTTCCCGGTTCCCTGGCCCCCTGTTTCCTTCGCGAAACAATGGAGATTGCAAGTGTACCCTCGAGAGGAGGCAAGAGGTGGTGGGAATATCTCGACGATTCTCGGTAACGAAGCACACCGGCAGCAACGGCAGTCCTGTTGGCCGTCCTCGGATGCGCTGGATTTGCATAAAGTTCGAAAACTTTTCGAATAAACACGAGATACCAGCCGCTCGAAGCGGAGCGGACACAGTTCGCAGAACTTTTCCATTTCCGCTTGGCCGCCGCTCCGCTCCGCGCGGCAAAGCTGCGCGCTTTTTCCATCGTCCAATGCTACACGAGGAAGCCCTCGAACTCGAATGACAGCTTACCAACCCTAATCAATTTATAGCAATTTTGAAGAATTAAAAAATTCCGAACAGGTGTAAATTAAAACTTTGATCTTTGCAAATTTAATTTCTCGTTAAAATGACCAATTTTCAAGGTGCGACCGTTAAAATGGCAATTTAATTCCGCTTTGCGCTGCTTTCAAGCGAATGGATAATAAGTAAACTTTTCTGCCTTGCCAGAGCCAGTGCAGATAGTGTGGTCATGCGTGCGTTTGACAGTAATCCCGCTCTGGGAAACACGGTTCATTTGGTCGAGAAGCCGACCGTTCGGTGGTTCGTTAAAATCACGCCATCTATTTTTATTTAATCGTGGAACAAATTTAATAAACCAAGCAAAGAATTTATCGGAGAGAAAGGATTTCGATCGACTCAAATCCAAAAAATAACGAACAAGCCACGTTCAGGTTGTAATCCTGAGTCCATTTTACAACTCTTCACCAGGTACTTATTTTCCTGAGGTTACAAGGAGCTTTATTTTATACAAAATATACTTCGTGTGTGTTTACACGTGTTCAGAACGAGAGACTGAGAAACGTCCAGGCTATTATTTGATGTTCTAATGAAATGTACGCTCGGACAATTTAATTAACTCTCGCCCTTTAATGAAGAAAGATGGCGCGCGTGCGAATTATACGTTTAACCTCGTCCACCGGCACGTTTCTGATATTTTTCGTGGTCTTCCCCGTCGCAAAACACGGCTTCGCGAAAATGCAACCGCAACTGTCCTCGTTGAAACTTTTTTACGCTTGAAATACGAGCCACATTCGTAGCAGAAGAATAATTACCACAAATTAGCCCTGCACGTTGCCGCTAGTATATTGAAGCTGCAAAGAGAATCTTCGCAAATTTGCAAAAAAATTTTAAATGCATCGAACAGTAATAATTTGAATTTCTCCATAATTTGGTGCGACATGAACTCGATGCGACACGATAATTCTGCTTTGAAGTATTCAAGTCACAATAGTGATTCAATGAAGGAAACGTTCGACTGGTGCATCGTCAATTGCGAGCGCATTGCACACAGGCACACAAGTTAGCAAACGTCCCACAGGGAATAACACGTGTTGCCTGTAAACACTAATACTCTATGGTGGGCGTATCGTGTACGTATCTCTCGAAACACACGGGTGATCGGAGGCTATCAAAGTGCACACACGAATACAGACGATTGCCGATGCACCCAACAACTTTATGCAAATCCATGTGACAAAAGCTGACGGTGCAACCTGCATCTTAAAATTGCAATTGCAATTGCACTTCGTTTATTCAAATGAGACTCTCTTCAATACATTGACACACTGAAAATTACGACTAATTTCAACTTGCTGCAAACTTACAGGGGGGTTAAACATTATTTCCTCAGCAAGTAATTAGCCACCGCATAAAATAAAGTAATTATGCAACACAACTAATATAAAAGCGAGCGTCTGGAAGTAAAAAAAAACTATGGCAAATAGAAGTGAAAAGTAGAAGGTGGACCGTTTCAAAAGCAGGTAATTAAATCGAGCTCATTAAAGGAAAGCGAACGTCACGGAGGACGGTAAACCTCGTTCGTTTCGCACGCGGACCAACCGATGAAAAATTAATGATCCAACCGTGGCAAATCGAGGAGACAGTTCGGGCGAGGCTGCAGAAATGGAAAACCGAGGGGATGTTCGACCGAAAACGAGGGGAAAAAAGTGTGTGGAAATTAATTAATTAACGTGAAAGCGGAATATGGAGACGAAGAAATTTCTCCGCAAGGAAGAAGATAAATTAATGAGAAAAAGAAGAACCAAAATGAAAAATGGGATATATACAATTCCGCTTTTCCAGCATTAAAATGAAAAATAATAAATTGATTTTACACGATCTGCAGATACTCTACATCCGCAGAACAAAAGACTCCCATTAACACTAAACTAACGCGACTCCCTCCAGCCAGCCTATTTCCTAGTCGTCAGAAATTTCCTATCGAACCTGCATTTACACCTTCAATCAGAGGGATCCTTTAATACCTCACAGTCGGTGAAGAAAAACCGTCGGCCCGATTTCGTCGATGAAGTCCCCGGCCACGATTCTCTCCCTTTTGTTCCCGATTGAATGGTACGCTCGATATCAGTTGAAACGTTACAGAGGAAGTGACTCTCTCTCTCCATCGGCTCGACCAACAGAAAATTTTTAATGAAAATCAGAGCCAGATGAAAAAGGAAGAAGGGTGAACTAACGGAAGAGAGTAATGGTGAATTCGTGGAGAAAAGAAAAGTGGCGTAAAGAGGGGGTGGGATGACGGTTCGGGGGCGGTAGAGAAAGCGAGCCAGGGTAATCTCTGACATCTTGTTACAGCTCGGCATAAGAAAGAAGCAAGAGGGGTCTCGCCGAGACCTCTTCGTAGCCGCGTTCAATTAAAGCGTCACCTCGCGGTGGAAACTTTTATATGAATGGTTTTCATTACGTCGCGGACTTATTAAAGCCGTCTTCGCGCTAGCATTAATATCCCTCGTCCAGACGAGTTTTGTTATCAGACCCATTCAGTTTCCCGGCCTTTTTCAACGGTTTACGCGATACGGATGAATGCTAATGTTAAAAGGGGGTTACGGTGGTAACCCGGTTACAAGGGAATTAACGGACGATTTGTTTGCACCGAGACTTTTACCGGAAGCGACGAGAGATTTGAGAATTAAAAGTATTGGAAACACTCACCAATTACTGCTTCCCAAAATCCATCTGAAGGGTTGACTATTACGAAGAAATTATTGTCCAGATAATTCTGAAACAAAAAAAAAATAGTATCCTGTTAGATAAATTAATAATTAGATAAATTCTGTAAATAAATTGTATCTACAGAATAAAACTAAAATAAATATGACAATTTTTTTTTCTCACGATAATAAATCACAGAGAAGAAACGAGTGTCTGTAACAGACGATAGATATCAGAAAAACTCAGGTGAGATTGGAAAATAAAACATTCTTATCTACGATGGAGACATAAAACGTCATGCTCTATTTCGTTCTTAAGATTTAAACGGCCATAAACTATGATAGATAAAATATATCCCGGTGCAACCAGCATACGGAATACGCAGCAATGTCCTGTGATCTTACATTTGCAAGCGTGCAAGCAGTTAATCTTGAGTGACGATCACTCACGTGTCTCACGAATGCCTTACTATTATACTTCTCTTTCCTTATAATTTCAGCCATTCCATGCATGAAGAACGAAGTAAATGTAACTTCAAAACTGTACATTTTATTTTCCGAGCGATCTGACGTTAATTTAACCAACTTAAATTAAAATTATTAATAAGAAGTTATAAACGACTTTGCTTGATAAATAATAAAAACTTAATATTAATTTTTAACTGCATAAATCTTGCACCATCGTAAAAGAAGCTTTGACTCGACCGAAGGTGAACAATGGTGGTTATTCGCCCTGAAAGAAGGCCTTTGAATACAACTTAAGGATATTAAACGTTGGTGGTAATGAAAACCCGAAAGCCGGAAAGTAATAACAACAAAAAGCAAAAAACAGAAGCGACGTGGCGAGACGCATCGAAATTATGCTTGCACGACAAGCGGAAGCGATTCTACCAACCGTGGCCTTCTTGATTTCCTGCAACATCCTTTTTCCCCTTTTCTACTTGTGCGTAATGAAAAATTGCGACTACGTTCCATCCCTTAAGTAAGCTCGACGAAGTAACTGCACTTTCGCACGGTCTCGTATAAAATGTAGCCGCTTATAATTTCACGCTGGTGAAGAAGCTCGAAAATAACAATTTGCTACGAGAATCGGCGCATCCGAGCGAGTCTTCGACCATTCGGATATGAATATCCTGTTTACGACCCGGATGTTATTATGTTGCTTTCTGGATGAAATTAAATTAATTTCTCTATGGCAATAATTGCGAGCGCGATAATAAGCTTTTCTATTCTCAATCGAGTAAAAAATAGCTGATCAAAAAAGTGTCACCATTGTTTCATTGTTCCCTCCTCTTTCAACTCTGACACACCGCAATTGTCTCTCTCTTGTCCGCGTGTTTCAAAGCGGATTCGCCGAGCACAGGGCACTACCAAAAGTGATCCTAGCAATTTGTCGCATTCATCGTTGCAAATCAAACCGATTAAGAGTTGGCCATGGAGGCCGGATGGCTCGACCTATCAAATTGCTTTCACGCTGACCGTGCGAAGTCCTGTTTTTTCTCCAGTTGACAGAAACGATCGGCAGAGATTTTGGCAAAAAAAGTGGCGGATATTTGAATTTCTTTCCTCTTGAAAGGAGACCGCAAGCGGGGGAGAATCCGATCGACCATGGAAAATCCTCTTTTTCAGCTCCTTCCGAATGATTTCACTAATGCTATTTGGGAAATCATGGATGTTTCCCGATTTATTGCTTCGCGACGTGTAATTCGTGCTGTTTTCGAGAGGAATGCAATTATTTTTATCCATAATTTTTTAACGAGGAGAATTACCCAAGTGTTACGCTCACTTATTAATGAAATTTTGCCACCTTGTGGAGCTCGTCGAGTTGAACACGCCTATTCCTCATTTTGGGGGCGGACGGCTAATTGTTTAAAAAATATTAACAATTAAAATTAGTTACTGTATGACAAACTCGCGGTTAAACACATGACTCGTAACCCAAAGGTCCTCGGTTCAAATCCTTGGTTCCCAACATTTTTTTTTATTTTTAATGATAATTTGTCTCTTTTTGAATTATAAAGCTGTGCTATAATTAGTGCATTTATTAATAAATAATTACATACGCTACAATTTTTATAGAATTTCAAATTTTCATTAATGAGTGTAACACTTGGGTAGTTCCCCTCGTAAGTATCACGGGTGTTTTTATTTCTGGTTTTATAAATATCCCCCGATTATTTCTATATATAAAATGTTCTGTATCATTTCCTACGAAATTCTAATTTCCTTGCAATATAGTAATACACGACGGGAACGGATTGGTAAACAGCTGGAACGTTGAAAGAGCAAACGAACGGATCTCTTAATCAAACTCGAACGTAAATTGCCCGCTCTTTACGCGTATTTCCAGCTGCATTATTAACGTTCCACGGGTTGTATGGTTGTTTGCACGCAAAAAAGCCGATTCGTTTGATACCTATCCACTGTAATTTCCGTACAAGTAGCCGTTTCGAACCGCAATCCTCTGCGTTGTTTATCGCCATTCTAAATTGAAAATCGGCGAATTAAATTCGATCGCAAACCAACGAACATCCTGTTCGAACGATCCTTTCAAAAATACCTATTTCCACGAATTTACATTCCATTGTACACGCGTTTGAATTACAGAAATGGCTTTTAATTGCGGTTTGATCGGTGAAACGAGAAAAATAAATTGTATCAATTTCCCATTGAGAAACAAAATACATATTTTCAGTCTGAAGAATTCGTGCAATCAATGAATTTTATTTAAAATTCTCTGCAAGAAAAGTGTTTTTGACTTTAATTATGATTACGTAGAAAATATAAGGATAAAGTTTAATCCTTTAACCCTTTAACTGCGGGTGTGGTTTATAAACCACATACTAAAATTATAACCAGCGGTGGGTGTGGTATATAAACAAAACGTTAATTTTTGCTAATATCAAATGGCGGCTGTGCCATATATACCACTAAAATAAAAATAAAATAAATATAACATAAAATATCACTTCAGTAATATAATTTAAAATTAGATCGATCGGCTGTGCTAAAAGTAGCCGCAGTTAAAGGGTTATGTAGGAACCTATGAAGGTTAATAAAGCACCGATACATCTCGCCAAAAGTGGAAACGATCTTTTATCCCTGAGGATATACGCGATTCTACTAGAACACGACAGATTCGGTTTATCGTCGATCTTCCTCTCTCGTGACTCGAATCTGCGTTTACACGGTTAACCCATTAGGTTAATCCCGCTTGTAAATCCAGCCGGAGACCCAAGGCAACTGCATTTTTTGGCCGGCAAACGGTTTTGCCTGCTGTGACCATTCATCTCCATCGAATAGTCAAAATATTTTATGGTGGACGTTCCAGAGGAAAGGAATTTCGAGAATTCAATTGAAATTTCTTTTAAAGATAAATAGAAGTTCGAATAAATAAAACGATATAACGAGAGAAGTTTCGTTTGAATTTCTGGGACAAAATCTCCAACCTTTGTAACGAATTAACAACCCAAAGAAGGACATAATGAGAGTCGTGGGTAACGAGGTAGAAGAAAAACAAACGCAACAAGTTCACCTTTAACAAGAAAATTGAAGTATCAAACGCCTTCTAAATTGGTTCAAAAGGAACGCGATCGAGTTTCGTTTGAAGTCGCTTTCATGCAAACTAAAAATTTAAAAGTAATTGCATGACACAGAGAGGGCTTTGGCGAAAGCTTAAATTCCCATCTTTGTTCCGATGAAGAGAAACTCTTTAAGCGCTTACAGTACCGCTTAAAAAGCTGCCTTTGAACGTGCTACACTTTGCATCCTAAGAATTGCAAGCCAAACTGTACTAAAGACTGCATAATGAGCTACCTCTTTTGTTCCTTCCGCCTGATCATTTGTTTAAAAACAAACATAATTAATTAGATTCTAAGCTTCGAATTGATGTTCTACTCTGTGATCATTTCATGTCATCATTTCAAATACTAATTTTAATTTTATTTTTTTAACTTCGATCAACATTACGTGAAATTCTAATTCAAATCAGATTTTCAAGCGAATCCTAAGACAGTCGTCTGTTTAAGGGAAAAATAGACGTACAAGGATGAAAGAGAAGGCGAATATCAACCCTTATCGTGGCGACGCTATACACGAAGAGAAATACAAGGCGGTCGGCGAAATAGCTCGAATACGAATACGCTTGCGAGCATTCGCCATAAGCAGCCAAGATGCAAGCTTGGTGCTTGAAACTTAATCCTCCGCGACGTCGTAAGATAACGGCGCTCGGCGCCGCATAAACTTCATTGTCTTCGAGGTAAGCGGCCGTTACAACGTCGTCTCGTTACATAGGACCCGTATACTCATTGTTTCTGAGCGTTTGTGACATTTGTATGATGATGTCGTCCCGTTAATTCTCGGGCAAAACCCTTTTTTGGCTCGTGCTCCAATGATACCGTTCTAGCTTTGCGCTACGAGTGGCAATCTAATTTTAACCCTTTCGTTAGTAACAGCCATTTCCAGTCAGACAAGTGGCAAAAAATTTTTTTGGGCCATTCGTTGAAATTTTGACCCACTAAACACAATGGCGCAAGAATTTTTTCGATAACTCTTACCGTTTGGCATGAACAAAAGTGACAGAAAGTCTAAATGCCTATAGTTTTAGAAATTAGTAATTAAAAAGTCTATAGCCCCCTTATCAAGATTTTCTATCTTAGAAACGGGTTGACGAGTAAATGCAAAATTTTATATTTTGAAATATAACAAATGGCAATTAAGTCAGCTTTAAAATATATCTAATTGCAAAAATATTTGACAACCCTTTCGAAAGCCTTATGGAAGAGAATTATTTGATTTGTATTTAGGTTGAGTTACGTTCGCAGGAAGAAATGGTAGGAAATCTTGGAAGGATCTCCGTGGATTGTGGGAAAATGAAGAACAGGAGGAGCAGCCAGGGAAAAGACGGATGATCCAGTGGAATAAGGCAACCAAAGTTAGCCCCGACCCAAGGGTAGAATTTGCATCGACGATCTCGCTCGTTGTTCTTTCGTCGTCGCTGAACTTAATTCGTTTTATTTCCAGAGATGCTTTTCGCTCGGAATGCCGACCAACTTCTGGAGAAAGTTTCTAATCGCTGTTATCCCGACGAGAACAACTTATTTTCCACTCGCTGCTATAAAGAGCCAGATAACGAGAAAATTCGAAATTGCGAGAAAACAGCGTGTTTGAAGAGAAAAATAAAGTTTCAAACACTGATAAACCTTTTCACTGTTAGTAATACTTGAAATAAGATAATGATTATGGAAATATTTGTAGTTTCTTATTTTACCTGTACGATGATTAAATATTGATTGAAACATACCCTAATTTTAATCTTAATTATCTCCCTGCATATATCAATCATTCAATCAGACGGAACTGATAAAACACCCAATTCTATTATTATAACAAAAATTATTTAGAGAAAGGAAATTCATTTGAATCGATGGTCCGTGGAAAATTTATCGCGATAGTAAATGAAAATGTATACCAACAGCAGCGCCATGCGACGCTGATATAAAATTTTTATTATTTTCGATTTTAATCGGTCGCTCCTGAATCGAATTAACAAACCGTGCGCGGGTTATCGGAAATTTTACGCTCGCATCAAAACACCAGAGCAATAAATTGACAGACTATTCCCATGGTTTTATGGGTCCCGTAAATGCGAAGGAAAAGAGAAACAGAAATTGTTGCTCGATGTTTGTCGTAAAAAAGGAATCGTATTTATTCGATAACTTCTATACTTGCAAGATAAAATAATAAATTTTGCAAATTTATAGGAAAAGTCATTGAAACTAGGATCAATTTTTTGAAAACTAATTAAATACCCGAAGGCAAAGACAGATTGAATACGGGTCGATGGAAAATTTCATCGCAAATTAAACGAGTCAGACTACCGACTAGGAAAAGAATCGCGTTTGCTAGCTGAACAACAAGAACAGCAATTGGAACGCCGGCGGGGTGGGTTAGAGGGGTAGTTTTTCCAGGTAGAAAAATGGTGGACAACGAAACGGGCAATTTTTCTCTGCGGATCGAGCCGTCGGAGCAGCGCGTCGAACATTTGCAAACACGTCGATTCGACGTTCAAACGTTTCACTTCCGGGTTCAGGAGTTATGAATTTTTGCACGGACTGCAACGAAAATCGTTTCGACGCTCGCAAAATGAAACTAGAAACGCTTGGCCCGCGTGAAACGGTCGCCTCGACCTTCGCCGAGCCGAGATTCAGGATTTTTATCCTTTTTCTATGGTGGTTATTTCGATCGTGTGAAAATCTCAACAAAACTAAGAAAATATGCTTTTATCAAAATATTCAACGATTAGATTCTTTTTCTTTTCTTTTTTATTTTATCTACGTTAAATTTATACAGACGGTTCTCGTATTCGATACTACTATGCTTCGTCTCGTTTCATGGCAGAGTAGTTATGGAAAAAGCGGGACAAGAAATGGCTCGTCATCCGTGCAACGAGATTGCCGATGAAACGCAATATCGTTACGTCCCAACGGTGACGTTTATCGTAACGGAATGTAAACGCACGATCGCCCGGATAAATGCATTTGTTCGCGCATCGAACGATTTTTATCGCACGCTCGTCGTTTCCGTGACGAGCCAACGGATTAGAATCGAAATGCGACGATGAGCGGGTGAGTGGCTCGTTTCGACGGAAAAGTCGATTTCGAATGCGCCGAGGTGAAACGGGGAGGGTTGATTGTTCGCGAATCTACTGGGAATCCTTGCGATATGCGCCATTTACAACAGGCGATACAATGTGTATAACATATTGCACACTTGAACTCTGAAGATTAACCCATTAACTGCTAAATTTTTATTTTTGATATTTTTATTTAACATTTTATTTAATATAATCCTATTGCAAGTGATAAAAAAATATATATATATATTCAAATCCCCGTTTGGGGATCGTGGTAGCAAATGGGTTAATATGGAAAGTGATTCTAATTTATGGATCATTAGAAATCTTTAATTTAAAATTTTATGCATTGAGAAATATAAGCAGTGACTGTAACTAAATATTGGGAATAGTATGCCACGAAATGAAACTTTATGCAGCTGAACAAAACATTAAATGGATGCACTGCTCGCATGTAAACGATTATACGTGAACAGTGCTTAATTTATCAAAGTATGAACGCGCCAATTTGACCAATTAGAGAAATTGTTACGTAAACTTTGTACACCGATAGCATCACATACAAATTTCATTAGATCTAATACTCACGTAATGATACAAACTCCATATCATATCGCATTCTACTAATTAAGTTTCAAAAAATTAATTTTATCACTAATCAATCTGAAGAGGATTGAACAAAGTGGATCGAAAAATTTAATTTTCCACCATCTCGATTAATGATAAAAGTAGATAAATATCTTGAGAAAAAGAAATAGAATTTATTAGTAGATTAATCAGAATTGGAAAAAACCTTCAATTCTTCGAAAAATTAAATTCTAAATAAGCACAGGAGATTAATCAACGTGTGCATTAAAGGATCCGATGCTAAATTCGACATCAATTTTAAGCGAAGCGAAGGGCGGAAGGTTCGTGATCCGTTCTGACATCGATAACACCGCGTGATCCCTTCCACGAAGGGCCGCGATAAAATCAAAGCGAAATCTCATGAAAATCATGGTTCTAAGGAAAGCCACGCACATCCTGGATGCTTCAGGATCGCGTTTCTGTGCCTCGTTCGAGTGGAAGAATCTACTAGGCTTTTTGCTTCGATGGCCCCTTTCGGCTGAGCTGGGAAAAGCAATCATCTTCTAGATTTTACGACACGAATATAAAGTTTTGATTTTTAATCTCAATCTAATCTCATTTCTAATCAAATCTTCAGTTTACGAAGAAAAGATGTCATAATTAAAATTGCTCGAGATTATGAAATTTTGCTGATATTTTAATTTGATCCAAGTTTAGGAAATCAGCCTATTTAAAGACACAACGCCGTAAGTTCTCAGATTATTCGAAATCTGTGAGCAGAAGGAGGAAGAATTCGACGCGAGAACAGGTCGTCGAGTGTGACTCGACGGATTTATCGGGTGAAATGCAAATTGAATAGTAGTTAACGAGAGCAAATCGCCTCTTCCTCCTCTTACGACGAGCTTCTTTCTTTCTCTCCTGCGATAGCCGCCGTTTTCACCTCGCCACCCCGATAATTTGCACATAAATTCACGACAAATTGAAATAAAAACTGGGTCGATCGGGATGCAATTTACCCGGGATCTACTCGTCGTTGCGACAAAAAAAAAAAGAGAGAAGAAGAGAGGACCGAGCGGGTGGGTGAAATTGTTTAGTGGCTGGGAAAGCAATCACGGACCCCTCGGGTAATTCCCTTTTCTCGTATTAATTACGAACTTCAGACGTTTCCTCGATCAGATAAACTGCTGCGACGTCCGATAATTGTTGGCGGAATACGTGGAAACGATTTTTTCCTTTTTCTCTTTCTCATTCCAACCCCTTGCCAACGGCCGTCGATCGCTTTCAACGTTGTTCCATTGACGGTGCAATGGGGTAGAGAAGAACATCCCCTGAGATCTTTAAACTGATTTCGTTAATTAATTATAGCTACCTCTTCAATATTTTCTTTTTAATCAACAAAATTGGTAATTTATTACGAGAAACTTCTCGCTAAACAGATTCTATACTAACAGATTAATTATTTGAAGAATTTTATAAAACCATACAAAATATAGGGTTTGCAGCAAACTAAAACACTTTTTTTACAAAACTCGGATGCAATATGAAAAGAAAAAAAATTGTTTCCTGATAAAACCTGATTGGCGAAGCTGCCGCTTTGTCCCAGTGAAAACGAGCTGCGAAAAAGGAACTTCGTTATCGCTTTGATGCGGTGTTTCGTGTTAACTGTGCCCCGTTACCCTAGCCCGGAGCTGTGCACGAAAAGTGGAGACCGAGAAAATCGAATGGAAAGCGCCGGATGCAATTTCTACGAGGTCTCGATCGTCGTGCTGAATCACGAGCAAAAAGCTCCGGGTGCCTGGCCGTCATCGATATCGCGACGATTTATGGCGTCGAAGGATCTACCGGGAAGGATGATCCTTCGGCTTTCACTGAACCACCGACGAAAAGCCGGAAATCGTGACGCGGTGATCTGCTTCGTCGCGAATTAACGACTTCATCAAGGAAAACTTGTGTCTTCGTCTATTAAGTTGAGGAAGCACTTTCTTTTTATTTTTAAAAGATTTCAAATTTCTGAACATCGCAAAATTTTCAATAAAAATGGGACTAGATAAATGCACTTTGAGCACCAGTTATTCTACACGATTTTTCAATATGGAGGTTGAATGAAATGTTGGATATCGTCATAGACTAAGCAAATATTTTTACTCTTTCGGTTAAGATAAGGAAATCTTAAATTCTGTCTCTAACTGCACTATCTTCTATATACAATTATGCATACGACCCTTGAATTCCTTACTCACCATTCTAGAATCATACGCTTGACCCTTCGAACCTCAGTAATATCTAAGAATTTCTATTGATCCTAATCCTCATTCCCACCACTTTCAAAATCAGACTTTTAAAAACAGTACCAGAACACTTTTCCTGTAGAATCAGAAGTAGATTGTATAATCATGTAAAGAATCACTAGCAGTAGGAAATTACTTTAAGTGTCTAATGTAAGAACAAAATATTTATTAAACATCGGAATCTAACAGAAATCCTTACTGAATCGTAAACACTTTAAGACTTTGAAAAAATAGAAACCTCTACAACTCGAAGACATTTCGAACATTATTGTATTTCAACTAGACAAAACAGCTTGCAATTGTTCCCGTAGAACAGCGATAGAATGTGAACAGAGGAAATCAAAACTTTCGGTTTCCAAGGCAAGGTGAATTTAACAACATGGATTAATTTGTTAAAAAATGAATGGTTTGAATAAGCATCGTTAATAATTTATAAACAACAGGAAGGCTAATTACGAAATATTTGTAAATCTCATTTTAATGAGAGAAGAATTTTAATTACATTATTTACAAATACCTCGCAGATATTATACATGAAATTACTGAAACGAGGTGTTTAATTAGAAGACCGTGTTTTATCTCAATAATACAGAATGCAAGTGTGATAACGAAAGTCCATAAATGCTTTCCTTTGGAATCTTTAAAGAAGATTATTCCAAGTGCTAAGCAACTTTTGCTTTCTCTTCCTGATATAAAGAAACTCCTTATCTGCGAATACTTCTGTGAAATAATGCAAACGTTTATATATAAATAATCGGATCTTCTGAGTAAACTTGAACAGTCTTTGCTGAAGAAAATGAATGCTATTATTAATACAATTTACCGTCACCTTATGCTCTGCTTGAATTTTTAAATAACCTTAACAGTAAATTACTTCATTAAACAAAAAGTTTCAACAGCAAAGAAAAACATTTACATTTCGCCTCATGGAGCCGTGAAAAATCTCCGTCCAAATATACCAGTTTCATCAGTCATTCAGAAGACTCATTGTTAGCGGGAACGTGACACGGCGTCACCAGCCCACTGAACCACACTTCACTCTTCATTAACATCCATCAAGCCTCACCTTACTCGCCAAGGCTGGCAAACAAACGACCAAAATATTCATCTTTCATCGAGGACGAGCTTTCACAACCGCGAATTACCATACTGTCCCACGCTGTCAGCTGAGCGTCGTGACCACTCGACAAAGAGCACTGTCCTAAGGTGTGTAACCAGGCGAAAAGTAAGCTTTCCGAAGAGGGACGAAGATGGAAGAGGATCTCGAGCCGTCGAGGAACTTTATCAAACTATTACCGCATGAAACTCGTTAAATACCCAGGGGGCAAGCATCCGTTGCTTAGACGTTGCGGTCCGACCGTCTAATTTCAGTCGACGGACGACATGTTTGCGTGACACCGCTGGCATCTTCACGCTTCACATGTCGAAGGTATGCCACGAGAATTCATGGATCGAAGGGAAACACGCGGATTCGTGCGTAAGCCTCAGGAATCGATACTGTACATACTGGCTTAACATCATTATCTATTGTGGGAGTTATGAGCAGAGCATGGCGCCACGGCGCTTGGGCCTTTCATTCCTGTGATGGCCGCAAGGTGTCGCGCGGGTAACTCCATCCTTTCTCGCAAGTGCTCCATCACGGGCAGTGTCGGTTTTAGCAATATTGGCGCCCATTCAGGGGCTCAAAATTTTTAAGAAAAAAAGACAAGGTAATAATATGAAACGATGAATCTGTAGTTAGATTGTAAAAATTGTTAAACTACATAGCAGCTTTACTAATCTAAACGGATATAAATGAATAAATATTAGGGACACCGGGCTGCGGCGCCCCCTACAGATCTAGTGCTCTGGGCAATTGCCCGACCGCCCCCCACCCTAAGGCCCTGATCACGGGCCTTGTCGGTGACAGAGGAGGCCACTCCCCTACTCCGTGGATCTTGCTACTCAATTTTCAATAACGAAATGTGGCTAAGTTACTGATCCTATCGAAAAATGTTACAGAACTTTTCACTTCGATTTTTCGTGATCTATCCAGCGGTGTCTTCAGGATATTTTTTAACACCCTGTATAAGATCTGGGAATATAGAACCTAGGCGTTTGGGGCAGGAACCGTCCATGTTAGCCCCTCTGACGAGTTCTAGTGGAATAGAACTATTGCTCAGAGGTAATACTGTTGCGTATCTCTCCTGCGTTTGCGCGCAAGGTGCGTCACGACACCATGCAAAATTTCAGAATAACAGTTTCATGGACACCTGGATATTTTGAGAGAAGTTCAGAATCCCATCAGTTGAATTTCAGTGTTGATGACACAAAGTCACTAAAGTTTGAAGGATTTTTATCCGTTCGCTTTCCGCTCGTTCGTCACCGCGATATCGCTGGTTAAACGACCCGCTGCTTCTTGAATCCTCGTGGAAAAAACGTGGACTTTTTTTCCCCAACACGTCAGACTCTCAGGATTATTGACGTTTGATTGATTATCGGAACCGTTGTCGACGCTGATTCTACTCGAAACGCTGAATCGAGTGGATTCGGAAAATTTGAGAGTTGAAACAAGTGATTGATGCTTCAGGAAAATTGGCGGGCGACGATGATGTTCCTGGATTCATTTTTCAGGAATTTCGAGGCTCTTTGAAAGGGATGAAACTTCGAGTGTCGAAGTCAAGTGTCATTAATTTAAAAATATTTTGAAAATTGCTGAACTCTGAATTTTATATTTAAATTTTGAGATGTACGTGTCTAACTATTGTTATAACAATTCACCGTAAACATTGTTCGTTTTTGTCTTTGATGTCGAGCCAAAGTTATGTAAGCTATGTAACGCAAGTACCTACCACCACGTTCGATAAGTTTATTAGTCCTTGCTGGAGGGTAAGATTGAAATTACTATCCTCTTGTGTAATAGACGATCTCTTTCAAGTCTCGCCTTGAAATTCGATACTAATCTCAACAAAACTGCTTCTCAGCTAACATTCTTCGTGAAACATGTGATCCCTCTAGAGTTCGTGTAATAGAGAATCTCTTAAACTTAATTTAAGGATAACATAATTTAAATGTTTCTAAAATATTATCAAAAATATTTTCCATTACACCTATAAAAATGGCACATCAACCCAAGAGCCTCTCAGAAACAGAATCTGAACCATAACGATGATCTAAAATCTAAGCTCATGGCTCTACCATCATCCCGAGTATCTCAAAACGCTATAAAGGCGCAAGCACGTTTTCATCGTGCCATTCGAGCGTTTTACAAGTGCCATACGGAGCTCGTAAAACTTATTTCATGACATTTGTCCACGACAGGGTGGCCGTGTTGCGAATAATTGCTTAATGAAAATTCAACGTCCCTTCACCCTTTGCAGGGCAAAAAAAAAGGTTTCCAGTGATGGTAAAACGTCGCATTTAAATTCCACATTTAGTCGCAATATCCCGGGACGAATGACGGTACAATAAGTGGCAGCAGATGGTGCCGCCTAATAAGCGGCGCGCCTTCGCACCCTTCATCACCGACCCCCAATTTAATTCGACCACCCCTACCCACGGTCGAAGGACGCGGCCTGCAGCTTCAATTAACAAATTCTTCCCGAGAAATCTCCACGACCCTAATTAAGGGACACAAACGAAGGACATTCGGTGGTAATTTCTGTAAAAATATTAATATTTTACATTCAACCGAGCTGCAAGATTTGAAATTCATTTTCAACCCCTTTATCTGGATGCTTCTCAGGGCTGAGAGAAATTTTGATAATAATCACTGAAATAATTAGATTTGATTTTTACAGAGAAAATTGTAGCTCGTATCGTGAGCTCTCTTTTAGGGTCTATCGCGATCTAACAGGTCACGGTAAGGAGAAGGGTTAAAGACAAGAATAAATGGGCGAGGAGCGAGCGTGTCGGGCATCGAACTCTCGACACAAACACGAGAAGGTATTACGTGGAAAGACGATCCAGCAGCATGCGAGGAGGTGTCTTTTAGAGATGTCGTGAGGGCACGCGAAATAGACTCTCTCGCGGGACTTAACGGTGCTCAAATTGCTCACGATC
Organism: Osmia bicornis bicornis; assembly: GCF_907164935.1. Lineage (NCBI taxonomy): Eukaryota > Metazoa > Arthropoda > Insecta > Hymenoptera > Megachilidae > Osmia > Osmia bicornis. The sequence continues at coordinate 5,395,359 of NC_060229.1, forward strand.
GTGCTAGCTAGACGGCTCTCTTTCTCTATCTTCTTCTACGACGTTATGAGTGATTTCGATCGCGTCTGCACGATCCTACATTTTATTTGATGGCTCTCTCTGCTGCTCTCCCACGGATCTGGACGATCTTCGCCAGTTTACTGGCACTGGGTCGTCCAGCAAACGAGAATGGAGGATATTTTGTAGGAGATTATTATTAGGATCGTTGGCGGATCGTTTGTAAATGGTTTCTGAAGATTGCTTTCCATTTGTAATCCTTTCAACTTATTTTTCAAAGGAAACCATTAGGAATTTTTTTCCTCGTCTAATTAGAAATATTCTAAAGATAGTTAGAAGGATTTTGGAAATGTCGTTTGCAGTGAACGTGTTAAATATTAAAAATACTCCAACCTTCCTTCAACCTCTCGTATCCTTAAATTACTTTCAACCCTTCGTCGTTCTCCTCTCATTCTTCATTTATCTTTTTCATCCCTGTTGGTCCTAGCTCGTGAGGAACGGTCCGTGAGATTGAGAGAGGGACTTTTTAACGACTTCAACGTACAACGTTCCTCTTCGAAGCGGGGAATGAAGAAGTAACCTCCTAGGTCCCATCCGAAAATCCAGGATAATGGGATCTCGTTGGTGGAACAACCTCCGCCACTGACACACGGTGTCTAGGTGTCTTCTAATCGCATAACCCTCGTCAATTGTGGCCTGCCTTCGTTCCAGCAATTACAGGGATTCGAATTCCTGCTTTCTCGCGGATCGGAGACGAGTGTATAGCCAGAATGGAGGATAAGACAGTTTCTAGGATTTCCATATTCCGAGAATTTGTTAGTACGGAATTCAAGCCCGATGCCTCGAATCCGACGAAGGAACTGCTTGCTCAGGTATTGCAGTTTGATTTTGAATCGGGAATACTTGAATTTCGAGGGTTCTCAAGGCGATGGGGTTGGTATAGAAAAATATACGTAGCTGGTAGTAGAAAATTGAAACTGAGATTTTGATATTTTCGAATTCTCGAGTTGTGAAACTTGTTTCGAAGAATTTTGAAAATTATTAAATTCACAATGTTTTGATTATATATTTTGAAACTGAGATTTTAATATTTTCGAATTCTATCCCCTGTGAAACTTGTTTCGAAGAATTTTAAAAATTATTAGATTCACAATGTTTTGAAACTGAGATTTTAATATTTTCAAATTCTATCCCCTGTGAAACCTGATTCGAAGAATTTTAATAATTATTAAATTTACAATGTTTTAATTACATCCTGCCAGAGAATAAAACCATAGAAAATTAACATTTTCGAGGTGCCTCTCCAGAGAAACGAGCGTCATTAGGAAAATTGTCAAATATGACATTTATAAACGTACGAATTATTTCGATAAGGATTATTTAGTCGTTCAACGAAACGCTGGTCTACGGGATTCGTTTTATTATCATCAGCATATGAGGACCGATAAAACATGTCGCTTTTATTAACCGACAGATTCGTTGATTAAGGATCGCGAACCGGGAAGGTTTGATCCTATAGGGATTGATATTTTATGGCGATTCATTGGCAGGTAATTCCGGTATTGATATTTATTTTCCAGCAATTTTCGTTCAACTCTGTGGCACGCATCTGCAGATTTTATGGATGGAAATTATCATGTGTAATCGGCTTGGATAAATTTTATATCGCGGAAGAGAATGAATGGTGCATATAGAAATGTATATTCTTTCCATTTTTATTAAGGATTTACCAGGAAATGCCTGTTTTCAATTTTATGGCCGATTTAACATCGATATTAAACTTTCTGCAAATAATAAATTGCAATTTTCGTTCATCCCCAAATTTCAAATGGTTCCTCTGCAGAGTATCCACGAATTTTTGTTTGCTGAACGGGGTATGTTTAATTGCGATTGCATCAATCTGCGCAATTATGTTCTTCGGAAAATACAAGGGTCAGCAGCCTGGTGTTGCAACGAGCAGCTCGCTGGCCTCGCAAACTGGTTTCGCGCGAGTCAAGATCTAGATCGCGGCCTTCTGCGAGCGACTCGTTGCGGCCTCGGAACTTAATTCTCCGGAAAACCGGAGGTCGAGTTAAAGAAATTGAAAGTAAATGGATTTTGTCGAGTTTCGATTGAAAGAATTGGAGGATGCCGGCGGAAAAATTATGGAGTTTCGTTTCGGGAATCGTCCAGTGGGGCTGACGTGGAGGGTCCCTGCTCCAGACACCTGATCTTATATATACAGGGTATCTCGCGACTCATGGTCAACCGATTAGAAGGTGATTCTACATGCAAAAATGAATCGAAAAGGAAGGATAACATTTTTTCATAAGTGTCTTCGTTTTCGAGAAAATCGAAGTCGAAAATTTACTCGAAAATTTACTCGAAAATTATTTATAAATATCGACAAGGCCCGTGATGGAGCACTTGCGAGAAAGGATGGAGTTACACGCGCGACACCTTGTGGCCATCACAGGAAAGAGGCCCAAGGCGCCTAGGGCACCACGATGCGATCACAACCCCCGCAGAATCCTCCATCAACATGTCATGTATCACCACAAGAGGCGATGCACTTTGGAAATTGCATAAGATTTAATTGAAGAATTGTGTACCTGTTCCAAATTTTCTACATAACTTGGTAAATTTTCTTATTTAATATGATAGATCGGCAACTCCATAACCCTTTTACGGTGACCATTATGGAAATGGAAAAGTGTTGTTCTGAGAAGAAAGATTTATGAGAGCTTTCAAATTGAATTCTTCCCTTATTTACTTTATGTCACTATAAATGAAAATTGAATGCAATTATGACAAATGGTATAATGGTACTAATATTTATTAATTATCCCGCCCTTATTTATTATTTATTACGCTCTTGACATACAAGAATTTTTCACCTGACTTTGACTTAGAATTGCACACAATTTACATGGAAATTACGTAAATAAACTAGAACGGAATATCATTACTTTTCATTTACCGTTGCTTAGTATAATGTTCCACGCTATATTATGATGAAATAACGTAATGGTTTATAACAAGATTATTAGAACAACCGATTATTGGTACTATTTGCTCGTTAATGACATAACGTCACGTTTTAAACGGGAATAACGAGAGACCATTACTTCTTTGCATTAATTGTGATACAACGGTCGGTGGATCCCGTTGCAATCTCGTTATCCAACGATTTAACGAAATTCGGCCGGATTTACAGGGTGGCTTATTAGAGCGGAAATTACAATCGAGCTTCGTTGGTATAATAAATTTGGTTTTGCTACGATGACGTTTCCGACTATTTGCATTTTCGATCAGACGAATTCGTACACGGTTCTGTGCCCGAAATATGAATTTCATCGGCAAAATCAATGTGGTCAAATTTTGGATATTAATCACGAAATATATTAAATTCTTTGATTGAAACATTCCTCCACAGCGACAACGTGCATTTATTTTAAAAATCGAAATGTAAATCATAAACTTTGGACATCGAAATTATAAACATTAATTCTATAAAATATAAACTTTAAATTTTCCGATTACAACTCAAATTATTTCTTAATTCAATTTTTTTTTCTTTTATTAAAATCAAAATGAGTTTTTGCACCGTGAAATCTCTTTGTATGGCGATTCGTTAATTATAGTACACTGCCTGACAGAAACATAAAAACGAAATATTCGAAACATATAAATATGCAATAGAATGTGCGTAAAATCACAAGCAAAAATTGTCGATATGCAGTTCATTTTGTGGCATAATGGTTGTGGATTGAATTCGCGTTTCGAATCGAACGTTTCTACCACATTTTTTTTTCTCACAAATAAAATATCACGACCAAGAGAGATCGATTGAAATTCTTCCTTTCGTCGGTCGCCGAGCTTTTCAAATTTAAATTTCAACAGGATACACCAGTAAAATAAATTCTTGTTTTTAGTAATTGCGAGAACGATTGCAGAAATATGATTTTATGACTTTTAATCGCTGTCTGAATTGCGAGTACGGGTCGGTAAACACGCATAATGCTTGCAAAATATTGTTCAGTAAAATTGCAAACATCGAAGATCGCGATGCGAAATTGATTTTAAATGTTTATAGTGATTTCATCGGAACAATAATGTTTGATAGCTATCACAATAGTTGAAAAACATTAGTTTCTGTATAAATGATGGTTAAAGAATACTAAATATATATTTAACTAAGAGAAACTAAAAATGAAAGGACTCTCGCTACAAATTGCAATTTGTTAGGTAAAATTATCCAGAGTTTGTTTTACTAATTACATGATCAGAAGATGAAAACATAATTTTGAAAAATGAATCCTTAAATATTTAAAAGCTTATCATTTAATCATTTGCGAATGTGTTTAAACAACAGCCTGTTGCACCTGAATCATTATATATTCATCGCCTGATATACCTATCAGTCACTAACGCAATTTTCAATATAATTTACCAATTAGCTTGCAATCCATCCCACATTGACCACAATCCAAATTTAAATTCAGAAAGATACAAGCCAGTCACCGTTTAATTTCCGATTGAATTTAATTAATTTCATAATTAGTCAAAGAAATGATCGAGTATTAAATTTGATACTCACAGGATTGTTCATGTAACTTGTAATAAAAGTATCCGGACCAGTATTGTGATATTCGATAGGTAACTAAATATTTTTTAAATTCAGTTCACAAAAAAAGAGAAAAAAGGATCAATAAAAAGAAATGTGAAAAATAAATGAAACTTTGAAAATTCACGTTCGATTCACGAACGTTTCGCGTATTTTCTCGGACCGAGAACAGTTTTCAATCAAATCCTGCGGCCGATACGAGATTTAAATTCGTTCTGACGCAAATGAGTCCACTTGCCGTCTCGCTTCCGCGCCGGAAGCTCGATTTGACCCGTATTTTGCTCCCACGAAACTTTCACGAGGCTTCGAATAAACCTCGTCGATTCTGCACGAAGAATCACCATTTAATTTCTTCTATGATTTTAATTCTAAATATTTTTAGAAGAACAATTTATTTTCTACATGGACAATTTTTTTTTTTAATAAATTCTTAAAAAATGTTTTTCTTTTCATGAAAAGAAAATTGTGAAAAATATTTTCAAGAACAAACACCATGACACACGCGAAGGGGAAAACTGGCAGGCAGAAAAATTATTAATAAATGTATATTCAGGGGAAGAATTTATCGTGGCGTTTCTTAGGTAACCGTGTAGGTCCCAGACGTCATCAGAATTTCCCATCCACCGCAATCCCCCGGCCACTAGAAATTCAGATAAAAGTGCTTTCATCTCGCGTAATATATTCTCGAAAGGGAAGAATCGTGGACCAGGCAGCCATTTCGATTCGTCGAGGAGAGAAGAGATCCTTGAGAGGAGTTTCGAGAGGCGAGGATCCCGAGAAACAGGAATGTTGCCGCCAGGAAGGTCAGAGGTGAAGGCGAATCGCTTTCAATAATCCGACAGAATTCCTGTCGGATTAAGACGCGAGAAAACTTTCGATCCTACCGTCAAAAGGCTCTATTTTCGCTTGCAAATCGTTCTCCCCCGCCCCTATTCGCCATCTTAAGCCTGCCAATCGATTCGCTCTGTCTGCCCGATCCTCCCTGTTCGCCACTCGACGATTAATTTCGTGGTTGAAGTTAAAAGACCATCCTTTGGAAATTTTTCCAAAGATTCGATCTCGATAATTTTCCAACGAATTTCCTACGTTTCGAGATGCTTTCTACGATGGAATAATATAGGTGTGCGAGTACTCGTAATTTACAAGCCGAGCCGAGCGCTTGAATTTGCCGAATTACTCGAAGTCGATCAACTGTTTGAAACAAAAGCGAGTTACTCGAAAAAATCGGACTAATCGAAACTTCGATTTACTTGAAGATGAATTTTCTGCTTGAATATTCGAATAACTCGCTTTTGTTTCAAGCAGTTCGTCGATTTCGAGTAATTCGGCAAATTCAAGCGCTCGACTCGGCTCGACCGACCGATCATTGTTCGACTCGAAATTCGAGTACTCGAATAAATCGAGTACTCGTACACCTATATAGAATACTCGAGCGGTCAGCAACTTACGATGACAATGTACTGTTAACGATCGTGTTGATTAAAACGATCGAACAAGCACGGAAGTTTTTGCAGGGAGCTCGTGTTCGTGCGCAATAAAAATCCCCTGGACAACAGTCACGGAGATGATAATTGTCGGTGATAAAAGTTACAGTTAATCGTTGCGCTTCAGAAGTTTCGTCATAAAACGCGCTATCTCGGGATGTTAACGCGAGACTAGTTTTTCAGATAACTACTACGAGTTCTCTATTCATTTTGATATTAAGCGTTCGCCTCAATTTCATGCTCCAAGAAACAAAGTTTCCGTGTAAATACCCCTATCCTGTAATTACATTAAAGAGTCGAGTATCAGATGGAAAATTTTCACCCAAGTATCACGATATGTGTTAGAATCTCTGGTCGGATTTTTTTCTATAAAAATAAATAAAGTAACATTTTCTTTTCTGCATGCTTGAACATCAATGACCAGAAAAGAAACTGGCATTCTACAGGATTAACAGGAACGTGAAAGTCATGTTCGCGATGGTTTTTCTCATTAAGGTGAACCTCGATGATAAATGAAACGTGAAGGTGATGCGAACGGCACAATAAAGATAATTATCGTAACGCCATAATGAACGAATTCATCGCGTAACGAATGGAGTCTTTTCAAGACAGATTGATTAAGAAGGAAATTTTTGTAATTACTTGGAAATGAAACGTGTCTCGGAATGGTTGAAACTATCTGATCAATTATTTTTTATGAATATTGCACGATGTAGTTCAGAGTTTAAATTAAATCCTCCAACGTTGTTTGATGTTCAAATAAGATGGGATTCGCCGTGACCCGAGAAGTAATATGAAAAATTCTTTAACCGTCGAACGGCACGAGCAGAATTTTGTTATTAAAACCAATTCTGAGAACTGCGGAAAGAAAAATGCAACTTAAACTAGAGAAACTTCTCATAAGAGAATTTCACTTCATTGAAATGTAATACCCTATGAAAAGTACCTGAGTATTAGGCTTTAATATTGTTGCGTTGCAACGCAAGTTTGCAGCGTGAAAGAAACTTTGCACTCCATTCTTTTCAATCTGTGAGTCCGTAATTTTAACTTAAAATGAAACATACGGAAAAGAGATATCGTAAAAAATACAGCTATTCAGAAACAAACTTTACTATGAATTTACGTCACAACCGAATAAATATTTTTATGAGGAATACCGATTTCCAATATCAATCATTTTCGTACCAATCCCAGAAATTTTCTAAAACAAACACAACGTATTCCCTGACGCAAAATATTAAAAAACTGTTCTTGGAAAACAGGCTACCCATTGTTTAACCGATCGATGTTTAAAACCGTTCGACTGAGAAAAAGTTTGCAAATAAAAAGTATAGCGCAATGTAGTCGGATAAAAAAGCAGACCGCTGATTGTCCTAGTTACGAACGCACATCCTGGATGCATCAGAGAATAATGAATAATTGGAACGTCGTAGAAACCGCTTAAACCCGATAATTGTTATACGTTCGATGAATAATTAGCATACTATCGCAACCGTCCATCGATAATTCGAGCGATGAAAAAAGTCGAGGCTGGTCGAAACGAAGGACAAAAATTCGCTTGAATTCCATCCCGTTCGAAGGTTAAAAGTGCAATTCGATTAATTTCAAATGCAGATTCCACGAGTATTGAATACGCTGCGTATCGCGGACGAAGAAAGTTATGGAAATATAATTCCAGGCAAAACCCGGCTGCGTTACACCGGAAACGATGGAAGGTTATTTAAAGTTCCGGCTGCATTTATATTGCAGCTAACGATTATCGATGAGCCATCAATAATTCACGCGGTTCCGGAATTTTATTTCAGAAAAAGAAGAGCGTACTTCTGATTGCATTAATTAAATAGTTATAATATAGGAGTAGATAGTGTTGATTAATTTTCTTCCCAAAAATATTACCATTGGAAAATTTATTCAAATCTAATAAAAGTCCAATTTCCCAAAATGAAATTATATAGGAATCGAAAGTGTTAATTAATCTTCTTCCCAAAAATATTACCATTGGAAAATTTATCCAAATCTAATCAAAATCCAATTTCCTTCAAAATGAAATTATATGGGAGTCGGAAGTGTTAACTAATTTTCTTCCCAAAAATATTACCATTGGAAAATTTATCCAAATCTAATCAAAATCCAATTTCCTTCAAAATGAAATTATATGGGAGTCGGAAGTGTTAACTAATTTTCTTCTCAAAAATATTACCATTGGAAAATTTATCCAAATCTAATAAAAATCCAATTTCCTACAAAATGAAGTTTGATATGAAAAATTTGATTTCATATTTTCTCATACAGAATCATTCTCTATATACTATTCATAATATAATTATAAATATCCTTAGTAATTATCTGAAAATTTTTCGAACTACATACCCGAATGACTCATTCATTCAATTATCAGGATTCACTGCAGGAATATCAAGCGACCTTGCGTAGATCAGCGACAATCCGCCCACCAGCTCGGAATGCGGACTTTCACGACAACGATCCGCACACATGGAAACATATGTGGACACTGCGTCGTTGGTATGCAGCTTAGCACGTGTTCCACGCCCACGCGTGGCGTCCTGATGCGTCCGCAGGTATGCACCGTGGCTTGGAGGTTGCATTCGATGCAATCGGTTGCATACATCGCGAGGAATGCGTCATCGAAATTACCGTCCAGGAAGCTGACAAACCGCTCTCGCTTTCGAATCCCGATCGACGGGCCGGAAGAATGGGATCAATGGGGAACACAACTACCACGAATAACCTGAATCAATCCCGGACACCCTATTATATTCGAAGAACTTTTCTCAGAAATATAATGAGAAGAATCTACGAATCATCCGATGCGATTCGAAAAATTATTCGAGCCATGATTTCCGTCGGGACGGAAGTAAGAGGCAGATCTTGGCAATCATAAGCGGCCTGATCCTCTTAAAAGTGAAGAATGGTATCATCCTTCCTCTCGAGGCGTCGTCTTCAAACACGCTGAGTCGTCGACGATGAAAAACCGCCCTTAGCATAGGTTAACCGTCTCCGGTAAGGTCCGCGATTATCGTGTCTGAGGCTTGCAAGATATCTTGATGCACCGACTTCCGCAAAAAATATCTCTTTACCCTCGACGGTATATCATTTTAACGACCGAATAATTACAACGTCAAATGAATCCTCAATTTCATCTTTTTCTACAGCATCCCTTTTATCGTCTTAAGGTTGCGATATTTTTTAAATAATTTATTAAAACTGTCATATAAATCCTTAATTTAATCTTTTTCTACAGCATCCCTTTTATCGTCTTAAGGTTGCGATATTTTTTAAATAATTTATTAAAACTGTCATATAAATCCTTAATTTAATCTTTTTCTACAGCATCCCTTTTATCGTCTTAAGGTTGCGATATTTTCTAAATAATTTATTAAAAGTGTCATACGTTTGAGATAAGGGGACCATCGAAATTTTCAAAGTTTGATATTTAGGCTGAAATATTTATTTCAATTAAAATTCTAAGGTTCCTGAAATGGAACAAAGTGAACACACCATGTTTCTAACCGTATCCTATGCATAAGTCTCGGTTCACAAAGGGGATCAAGAGGAGCTCGTCGTCAGAGGTAAACCATCGCGAGGACCGAATCTCTGCAACAGACTGCACGGCTTATTAAAGCTAATTAGCGCGAGTTGCTGGCAAAGGGAACGGCGAAATGATTAGCATTAAGTTCGCCGCGGTTTGCGTGTACTCGCAAAAGAAAATTATGTCCAACGTGGATCCAGTAGCTTCTACGTTTCTTGCCAGCTTTCTAGCATGGCCAATGCGAAAATTTTATTCTCTTCGTTTTCAAGAAAAAGCTTCCTTCCTTCGCGGAAAAACCTTTGTCCTTGATGCACAAAGGGCTGAGAATGAGTTAGGGGACGACACACGGTGTCAGTATGATCTTAGCTATGTGGATCCAATTGCTCATAATTTGTAGCTGGATGTGCAATTAAGTTTGCATTGAACTTGGAGGAAAATAAAATTTAATGCAATGATACTGTTTGACAACAACGGAGTGTGATTAACACGAACTCATTAATGGATCGAAACACGCTCTTGAAAATGCATCTGAATGCATCGGTGCAACCAAGCTATTATTATTTCTGCGCACGGGTGTGAATGATACCACTGAGATTTGCATCATCAGAGCGTACATATTTGACGCACAATGAACCAGTGAAACCCCTATTATGCAAATTGATTTGCTAAATAAATGTTTCATCAAAATTATTCACTATATCCTGCACTAGATTTACTGGCGTAAATTACAATCCCTCGGATACTGTGTGTTGCCTTTTAATTGGCAATTAAAAAAACTGCGTGCGATATTAATAATTAAATTTAGTACACGATGAAAAATTAATAAATTTACTGTGCCCTCGTGAAAATTAATTACGTTATCTCCTCGTTTAATGAAAATTGCGTCACGATAAGCTAATGAATCACTAGTGACCCACAGAAGGGGTTAAAATGTTTCATCCCTTGCAAATTGATATTCTTTTGTATTCCACCGTTTCGTCCCCGATATTACACGAACGAAATGACAAACGATGATCGTTAAATCGAAGGCAATACAATTAGGAGAGGCACGATTCTGCATAGTCGAAAGTGCATCAAGATGCACTTACGTAAGCAGTGACCTATTACTTTAAGATACGTAAATTGACGATGCTAGAGAAATTATCGGTGAGGAAGGTTGTCAAAGCACCCTGTGCTCTACTATCAAGCGATTTAACAGGTTAATTAAACGACTCCTCGATCGGCTACAGAAGCGGAATGTTTCTTAGTCGCGCAGAGGTATAAAGGAAGCATCGAATGCAATTAATCACGAAAATCGTACGACCGATCGGCTACAAGTAATTGTCTCGTTGTGTTTGATGCAACGAACGAAATGGTTAAAAGAAAGAAAACGAAAACGACAGATAAATTCTGAGAAGAAGATATTCGAAGAAGATATTCGTGTCGAATATTTCTGCATGCAAAGCACGATAGGAAGATGCAGCGTAAAGCGACGATAAGCGTGGAATTCCGAAAGAGTGAAACTTACCTTTGAGCCGTGAGAACGTCCTCGGTTCACAGCTTCCGATTCGCCTAGATGATCGACTTCCGTTCGCTATTCATCAGCTCTCGTTTTCCTACGGCAGAAGACAATCTCTCACGAAGTCGTCGGGTTCAAGCGAATAACCGTGAAAGTTTTGGGAATCGAGCCGGAAAACTGTTACTCGCGTAGACACTCACGCCTCGCTGCCACTGAAAGTAAAAGAACGATTCCTTGTGGGCACAACTGTAACACTATTACATTCGACATTCTAACGAGAGAAATTACGTATGTATATTCATTTTCTTATTTCAATCAGACAATTCTCTCAAAATCAGAATTTTGAAATTTCATTTTTTCGCGATCTAAAATTTTATTAAATTACAAGAAAAAACATCAGACAAATTTCTCAAAATCAGAATTTTGAAATTTCATTTTTCGCAATCAATCCTTTTCTAAAATTTTATTTAATTACAAAAAAGAAAATAATTAATACTATTGCACGTTAAATAGCAGAAAAGAGAATTTGTTACAATTTCATGCGCATCACAAAGGTGAAATAAGGTGTCACGGTAATTACAGCAGTCGTAACGCGTACAGAGAACATGGAACATTTAACTCGAGCGATTCTTTTCATAAAGAAAACGTGACACGAGATGAAGGTAAAAAGGAAGCAAAAGGATGAGAAGCGAGAAGAAAGCAAAAGAGACTTCGTAATGAAGAAAAAGAGAAGAAATCAAATTTTTTTCATTGAGCTGTTAGTGATACCGGCTAGTAAAGAAGATAAAGGAAAGATGAAAAAGGCTTCTCGTCGAAGGGCAAAGAGGAAGATAATAATTACGGTAGCGTTCGCTCGCGATCTCTGATAAGAAGAATAAAAATGGACTGACTGCTGACTGCACAGATAAAGCAACAATTCTATTAGCGAAAGCTTAATAATTCTAATGTTACTTTTAACTTGAATTTTCATTTCAATTAAATATGTGTAAGAAACTATAGTAACGCGATGGTGGATTCATTTCACGGTATGCGACACTTTCTGTTTCCTTTCGTTCAGAAACGTTGAAATTAGAGTGGAAGATTGTTTGACAACGTGTACCATTAAACGTCTATCCCCTTTCTTACGTCTAAGAATGCATCCCGTTTATTATTTACAATTTACTTGAAAAGGAACGATAATGACTAGAGTTTAATTAAACGAGCTTCCAGCACGGTAAAAATGAGAGGATTACTGTCGAAGAAGCATTCAAATGCTTTCTTGCAAATGAAACGAGTTCTTGGAACTGTTCTTTGAATAATACCACTGAAAATGTATAGAAAACTCGGGAACGAGCACGTTGCAATCACGTCGCTTGCAAACCGTGCCTGTTGTTCGTAGAAACGTCAGTGGTTATACAGAAGGTCTTGAGAAAATGCGTTTTTGATAACGTAAGGCAGTGATAAAAGGATTAATTGCAAAGACTATTATTGCGGATAACTGCTCAAAATAATTATATCACTGGCTTTGAAATCAGATGAGGGAAATTTGTCTACCAATTAATTTAGAACCTCGACAAAAAAGAAATTGATCATTCAGAGTTAATTGTGCATAATATTTGAAATCCTAATGAATCCTAAATCCTCTTAAAATAGCAATGAAAAATAAAATAATACAAAATTAATTAGAATATAAAACCACGTATTAATAGGACGGTACAAATTTTCTCCAACAATATAATCCCTGACCAAAGCCCAGCAAAGTGAGCAATTTCATTTCCGTCTATAATCGTGCATAACTGTAGAATTAATTAAACTCGCGTTCACAGATTTATATCAATTAATTTCTGAACATCGTATGTGATAAAAACAGCGACGAAACTCCGCCAGATATTACAACTAAACGATCAACCGAACAACCTATCTCTCTTCACATTTCAATAATTAATAATCCCTCGAAATTAATCACCATGAATGTCGGATGAAATTTTCATTCCCTCGATTGAATTTTTCGAAATTGATTTGATTTGCCAGAAATAATTGCCTGTGTTTCTCTTGTTCTATAAGGTGATTGATATAATGATGATCATCGTGAGAGAATGCAGTCACTCGGAACGTTCATTGACTCCATGCTCTCAATGAAATTATAACAATTATAGGTCTGCGATGATGGAGAATAATTATGATCGATAATTATGATCGGCAGGAGCGGTAGATATAAAAGATAAAACGCTACGTGGACTCCTTATAATACATTACCAACAGGGTGACTTATTTTCATGACTGAAACTAACTCAATCCTACTCGCTTACAACTACTCGACGATTGTAAGTTGTCTCTTGAATCTCATTACACGCATACACGTCCACATTACATATTCAGGTCGCACGTTTTCTGGTAGTAAAACTTCATATGCACTACTGAAAATTATTCACACCACTCTCTTCCTTCGTAGAAATTATTATGCCTCATCTGCACTTTTCTGCAATTTCAAGTTTACGACTGACACACAAACGTGTACTGCAATATTAAAAGTAAGGATCTGAATTCGTAGTAAATTTTTCATTTAACAATCGTTACCAGGTATATTTTTCAATCACAAAATGAAAATATAGGACACTGGAAGACGAAGTTGACACTTGATCGGTAAACATACAATTCGTCTTGAACGTGATTAATTTTGTTTGCAAATGGCGAGTGGAAAGATTGATCGAACAGGGAAGAGAGAGAGAGAGAGGGAGTCATCTATCAAGAAAAGCAAACAACGTCAAACTCTCTTCTTCAAATATTAACACAATGGGGACACGGAGCAACAAGCTTCGTGCTTTCTACGCTCATGAACCGGAAGGACGTAGAACAAGATGGGAAGGAAGTTGACTTCAACTATAACGGATACCTCGCCGATAGTTTCATCTAGTTCGACACAGTTCTGCTTGCATTTCCATTCATTCATTCTAAATGAACGTGGTACATTGAAAGCATTCAAACAGATTTAAATATATAACTAAAATTCGGATTTATCTGTAATAATGGATAACCATTAGAATGGATAAAGCAATTTAACACGGATCTCTTATCTCGTTGAATTACACGATCGTGACAAGTGTACTGGAGGGTCTGAATGGTGAGAAACGATTTAAATCTTAATCCAAGGGAACGCCTCGAGATTTCACCGTTCAGGGTGGATGCTGAGCAACACGCAGAGAGAACTTCGACAGCTGCAATGAAAGTACTACTTTGGCTCAAGAGATTCGTGTTTGCTCGTAAGCTTCGGCAAGACCGTTTGCGGTCAGCCGCAACACGAGCGACGAAAACTCGACGAACAGCGAAGCTGCTCTCAAAAATAGAAGCCTGCCAAGTGGTCGCCTCTCGAAATCCTCTCCTAGACTCCCCGTTACCGGGAGACGTCGTTAATCCCCTTGGATTTATATTTATTTACATTGTGTTCAGATATTCGTAACTATGATTACGAAATATGAATTTTCAAGCAGAGATAATTAGAGAAGATTGAAATCCAAGATAACATACCGAGGTAATATCGAGACACGAACAATAATTTGCATAATGTTTCATCATCGACGACGAAACTTAGCAGTCGCTACCGCTAAGTAGTTACAGTCAGCCAATTAGACGACGCTAATGTATACTCTGTCCAACGTAAGGATAACCTCAGTTTTCGACCGATCTGCGCATCCCCCACCGATAACGGTACCGCCCAAATTGGGGGCGATATCGGTGCATAATGAATTAATTATCACCGGGTATGAAAAAAGAGAAGAACGTTATTCTTACGTTGGACAGAGTATAGCATGGAATCAAATGCTTCAAATGGATACCTTCGATGCAATTACCAATTCAGTGAAAATTACCCCTCGTCAAAAGATAAAAAGACATTATCCTATTAGCAAGCACTCAGTTAAAAATCACTCAGAAAATTTCCTCAGCAGAAAAAAAAATACTGAAAGGGTGAAAATTGAGAAACGAATCGTTTTCTTTTCCTTGCTCGTCTCCAGTTCGCCATCAAGTAGCTCGGCTATGTAAATTCGGCATTGTGTCCGTTGAAAAATGCCCGACCAGACTGCGTCTCCTTTCACCGCGTTTTCCGCTCTATTTTCACCCAATCCCTGCGCACCTCTCTTTTTCACGACGTCCCTTTCCGGCATCGTTTCCCGCCCTCTACTTTCAGCCTTCAAGCGGGAATGCTTGATCGTTCCCGGCACCCGGAAACTCCGCTTTTGTCCACGCGTTACCGGTTACATCGAGCCAACTCGATCGATTAGAATGGCCGGGCTCCGAGGACAGGTAACGTCGTTTTTCACCGTACACCCTCTTCCCTTACAAGGATACCCTTGGAAAGGTCCTGAAAGCCGGCCACCAGGACTGGCTTAGAGGAACGTTCGATCGTTACGCGACACACGCTCGATCTTACCACCCCTGTGTTTGGGATTCAGCAACGATCCAGAGACGAATGGGACACCGATCCCTAGAATATCTTACGGATGGATTTTTCGACAGCTTTTTCAGCGAAGAATCGGCACGTGTGATAGGGAGAACGATCAGTTACATCTTAGCAGGAACTATACAAATGACGACATTAACCCTTTCGATGCCACGCGAATTTTTGAACTTGCATCAGTGGGTCACAAATTTCATATTAAAAATTTTATAATGGGAAAGAACTGTGAAATATATTAAAATAACGGTACAATCTTGCCAATGGTCCCATGGGACCACCGCGGCAGCGAAAGGGTTAAAGGCGGGACATGATCGTCGAAATTATTTAGCGAAGGAAATAAATTTATTTGAAAATAAAAATAATCGAGGTGTGCCATTTTCCCCTAACGCTTTCTCAAATTGTCTGAAATTCTTCTACGACTGACGCGAACGCGTTTTTTTAAACGTTTCGAGAACCATTTTCATCTAGCATGGAATAAAGGTTCTAAAGCCTCTATCTCGCGGAAGCATTCAAGGCACGTGTTCCAGACGACGAACCTACAATTACAACGTTGTGAAGCAACCCGAAACGGCGTCCATGAAGGACAAAAAAGCGACTAGAAAATATTCAGAAGAGTGGTACAAACGGTACTGAGAATTTTCCAGCTTGAAACTGCAACAATAATGACTTTCCGCTTCGAAAACTGTTCCTTAATTTGCATTCTTCTCGTCCATTTGTATCATTTAATAGTTTCCAAAAGTTTTTTGCAATTATACATTAGAACATCAGAAAACAATTCAAAATCTACCCCTATCTATTCGTAACAATTTAAAATAATAACTTCCAAAAAAAATTACCGTCGCAATTACTGTCAATTTTAATGAACACAGAAGGTCCGGACAATCGTATAAAAATACTTTGAACAATGAATAAAAGCAGCAAGTTGTTTCAGCATAGATGATAACAAAGAATATTAATATAAACCTTTTGAAAGCACAGGCCTTTGTTACCTTTAATTCGCTCGAGAAATCACATCCCTCAAAGTAGGGAAACAGTGTCCGCGATATAATAAGTATCATTTCATGTCTGGCAAGGGGAGGAGAGAAGGAACAGATCCAACCGTTCATAATTTTCCGTTGTATCTAATTTTGCTCCACCCTTCGAGCCGAAAGGGAGGGTTTTTACAGCCCCTTTACCTTCCAGCATCCAACAAATATTCCAGGCACGCGTCCATTTCAGACAACTGTCCCGTAATTACAAGGTCGTAAAACAAGTCCGCCTGTGCGAACAAAGAAAGAGGAAAACAAGCGAGCAAGAGGAAAGGGATGAAGGAAAAAGTGGCGAAGAGAGGATCCGCAAACGGTAGTGAGAATTTTCCGCCGCGCACCAGCCTCAACAATGGCGGGTCGCTGTAAAACGAGATCCCGTTTCCCCTTCTTCACCCTCCTTCTTTTTCTCTCCTATCTCTCTTGCCAGCTTCTTTTTACTCGGCTTTTTCTCAAACGGGACCAACTCTCGCACCCCAGTAATTCGAACGATGTAATCTGGCTTCTTTCGCAACCGCGCGAAATTAACCTTTCCCAGGCTACCCTCTAGATACCAGGGTGAATTTGAAGGGTCAACGAGAACCTTGAGATTCGAGTTACGAGCGCTCATCAGGGTGCAAAGGATCACGCGTAAGTTTCGATAAAAATAAACTTTGACTTACCACAAACCGAGCTGCGCTTCGATTGTTCGAGCCGAGTCGAGCGCTTGAATTTGCCGAATTACTCGAAATCGACGAACTGTTTGAAACAAAAGCGAGCTATTCGAAAAAATCGAACTACTCGAATATTCGAGCCGTCGTAAAACTTCGATTTACTTGAAAATGAAGTTTCAGCTCGAATATTCGAGTAGCTCGCCCTTGTTTCAAACAGTTCGTCGATTTCGAGTAGTTTGGCAAATTCAAGTGCCCGACCGATCATTGTTTGACTCGAAATTCAAGTACTCGCTCACCTCTAGTTACCACGCTTTGTTTGTCATCGATGACCATACTTGAATATAAATAACAAAGATAAGAGAAATAATAGAACATGTTTGTTAGAAATCGCGCATGACCTAGTTAGCTTTGCAACTAAAGTATTATGATAAATTAATAGTACAACATTGAAAATCATAGATTAGAAGTATTATTAGAAACTGCAGATTGTTATCAATATTTGTTAAAGTGTTTAAAGTGTGATAAAATAATCGGAAGGTTGTACCACCTGCCTTGTACAAATATTTTTAAAAATAATTCTGATTATCACAATCTGTGCTCTTCAAAATTTTCCTCTATACATTCTACTAACTTTGTATTGAACTATGAAATTTCTCTATCAATAATTGGAAAGCTACGTTTATCATTTTGTAAATTATAATTCCTTGCTCGATTTCATTCAAACTGGCGCAGAATTTCTCGATCTATCCAATCTGAGAAATAGCCCGTGCAACGATTAACAATGAAACAACAAATTTAAGGCAAGCTTACTACAGATTAAACCCATAACTTCCGGCACGTCTCAAGCAGCCGGTTCTTTCCTACAAAATATATAACCTAGTCTTTCCTATCCCGTGCACTCGTCTATAATCCCGGCTTAAAACGAAACTCGGAAGATTTCAATAAATTCAGGGAAAGTATAAACTATCCAACGTGCAATTACATTTTTCATATTTCTCACAAAAATGCTTGAAATATTTGCGACGATTCAATAAAATCGACTAACTTCGAACGCGAGCAAACGCTTCCTAATTTCTTCAATTTCCTTCTGAATTCCCCGACGAACGATTACGAAACTTGTTCCCTCGAAATCGAATAATCGATCCCCTGGCAAGTGTACAGGGGATACCATAAACCCCGTAAGATCTCTGCGTACACAGGCGAGCCTGAATGCGAGCAAGAAAGCACGAATGAAGGA
This sequence comes from Osmia bicornis bicornis, assembly GCF_907164935.1. Taxonomy (NCBI): domain Eukaryota; kingdom Metazoa; phylum Arthropoda; class Insecta; order Hymenoptera; family Megachilidae; genus Osmia; species Osmia bicornis. The sequence continues at coordinate 5,413,841 of NC_060229.1, forward strand.
ACGAATTCAAGAAACGCAATACTCGCGATCAATGCAAATTCCCTGGAAATGAGAATCGTGGAGGGTAAAGGGCAAGGGGGGAGGATGACAAGTAACAGGGAAACAGTTTCATCGAAAGGAGAACGGGAGATGTTCGAATGGAAAACTACACCCCCAACCATCGTACAACCACGATTGTCGTACAACGATGAGCTTTCTCATAACGAAGTTTCTTTCCTAACTTGGCACGCGATGCACGTGCGAGCCTCCTTCTTCCTCTTCCTTCGATATCCCCGACGCTCTACGCCCCGTGGGTTAATGGATTTAACGATTCAACCAACAGCTAGACGAATCTTTGTTTGCGAGAAGATTCTTAGCGAAGGAAAAACGGCTGTGGAACATGTCCGGGGTGCGCAACGAGGTTCGATAGATAATAATATTACGAATTGAAAAGGGATGATTCTTTAAGGGGTTAGGCCACTCTAGAACAAGAAAAAATAGGCATATTTTGGAAATTTTTGGAATAAATCCAAATTCTGTAACATGCCTTTATTTTACAACTAATAAACTTTAAAAATTAATTTTTGTATAGTGATTCAAGTCAAAATATGGGCTCTGCAGCATTTCTTTTCTTTTGTCTTGCAAGCTCTTGCAATTTTTAACTTAGGATAAAAAACCAAAATATTTTCGATTATATATGAGAACAGCTACCGAACTACGTAGGATTTTTTTGATATATTGATTTTTGCAAAAATGGTGTATTTTTTAAGAGAAAATATAAAATTTCAAGAAAAAATCGCCAGAAAATTATTTATAACAAAAGCAAGAAAGAAATTTCGATTTTTTCAAAATTCTAGAGTGGCCTAACTTTCAACACGTTAATTAATTCTAATTAATATCTACTGTGTATATGAATTTAATTTCAATTATTGTATTAACACAAGGGGTGGACTCCTAATAAAATAGGCATTTTAATTAAAGAGAAAACAGCACTATTATTTTACCTTAATTTATCGTGAATCATCATCCTCCCATGTCGGCTCACGATTACAAAACTATCCACGTAAGAGGGATTTATGAGACTAAGGGTAAGGTCGGTCGAGAGGGATGAAAGGCAAAGGCTCGTACGAACTACCAGTGAAGCGAGTTAATTAAGACTTACCCGCCCCTCTGGCTCGGCCATGGAACTTGCTAACTACATTTCACCCCTCGAAGCTGTTTTTTAAAGGGCAGGCCGAGCGTTTGTCGCGGTTTCGCCGGAGAACCGGCCGAGGAATTACCTTCGATCGCGGGCCAACGTACGCGAGAAAATGAAGGTTGGACAGAAGAGGGTGGAAGTTTTTGCACCGAGGTGAAAGAACAAACAGGATGGACGTCCGCGTCCTTTTTTCCACCCTGAACAGATTAATTTTGGGTTTTCAGGGTTTCTCTCCGTGGTTCGAGCGCGAGTCCTGTGGCGAGCTGATTAAATAACGGAATTTTTTGTTGGCGAAACCTGCGGTAAGGTTAAAGGGATGCAATTTTTAAAGTCTGAAAATTGAAACTGCTATTAAACATACGATTCGACTAATTTACAAAAAAATAATTATTAAATAAGACTATATAAATATTCGGCTAATTAAATAAGAAATAAACAAATAACGAATATATTATGATCGCATTCTTTCATAATTAAGAATTGTAAATTAATTTCTCAGAGAAATTAATTTATACAGAACGTGTTAATTAGCAAAAGCGAAGCAACTAAGATTCTCCGAAAAGAGAGTTCATCGATGAAAACGGATGCACTTTTCATTTACCTATGCGTTCGAAGTTATCAAACAAATGATTCGATTCAGCGAGCATGTTCACGAAACGAGCATTGATGAAAAGAAAATTGAACGAAGATCCGCGTTTTCACTTGGCTTCTTTTTAATTCCAGTCATACGTTCAGGCAGGGTCACAATCACGCTGGTAATTAGCCACATCACGTTTAAGGGATGGTTAAAGAGGGTGAAGGACCTTGGTGAAACGGCAGCCCTACGGTTGGTGAACACGCGAAATGAAAATCAGGGAGGCTCATTCGAAGTTGCATCTCATTCTATGATCTACGTTTCTCTTCTGGCTAACCAGCCCCACCTTAATGCACGAAGCCTCTGCTGTCATTGAATAGGGGGTGTGTCTTTTTTCCTTTCATTTTCTCTTTCTTTTTTTTTCGAACGAAAGAAAAGAACCCCTGACAATTCGAAATTGCGATGAACTCTATTCATCGCGCGAAGAAAGAGACGGCGAAGCAGGGATCATTAAATAAATGCTGATTGAATTGAGAAATCACCGCGACCGATACCACGGAATTCGTTTCCTGGAAGGATATTATTTAAACGAAGAAATTTCACTGGAAACAAACACCGGAAAATCCACGAAGAAAGCGATTATTACCCAACCAAAAACCGGACGCAACAGTTGCCGAGCAAGGACGTAATCTCAGCTTGAGAAACGAATTAGAAGTCCGGAAGCGGTCTCGGTTTCCCAGCGATATTCAAATCCGTGGAGGCAAAAAACTCGACGAACTTGTTGCACAATAACGTAATCACACGGATCATTGCACCGAGCCAGATTACCGGAAACGGCCTCCTCCTCGTTCGCGCAATAAGTCGACTAGACGAAGAGACAGCAACACAGGGAACACTGTCTTTCGTCGAAATATCAGACAACCTTGCCGAGTGATATCAGCATTAAAATGCTAATTTTATGGGCCGGTTTGTTCCTGGCACGCCGAAGAAATTCGCTCGGGCGAGCAACGAATGCATCAAGCAACCCCTTCGTCCAAAACGTTCCCGTGAAAACCGACTCTAATCTCTTCGCTCTTTCTATGCTCGCGTGAATTATGGCTATATTACGATAGCAAACGGTCGGCCGAGGATAAAGAAGACGGTTGCTAGCGAAAACTTCGCTCACGTCAAGTTTCTACCAACACATCCTCGGGGCCCTCGAGGAAACGTACAATCAGGTTGACGTCTCGTTTCTCCGGACTTACGAGCTCCGCTAACCATTGCGATCCTTCGAGAGTTTAATTTTTGGTAACACGCGACTTCCTCACAGTTGATTCTTTCGAATTTTCTTTAAACTTGATTTTCTTCAGAATTTCAGGTAACGAGGAGAGATTCTTAACCCTTTTCTTCTCAGAAATAAAAATTATGAAAAAATATGGTATTTTGTCGTCAATTTCACTTTAAAATAATTGAAATAACATTATAAATATTAAAAACTAGCAGTAAAAAAATAAACAATTTTTATTGTTGATTATATGAAAAAATTGACCAAAGTTGATGGCATCATTCATGAAATTTTGAAAAACACTCTGTGTGAAGGTGAACTGACATTTCTTGCATGTTTTCAGTAATTAATTTTTTTTCACGAAGTGTTAGACTAATTGTGAAATATGAACACATAGACAGAGAGCTTGTGAATGCCTTTTAACACACAATTTTGTATAATAAGTTCATTTTGACTGTATTTTGTGAAGTGAAACTTCGTGAAGTTAAAATCTCAAATTTTATTAAGATTTGATTAAGATTTTAATGAGATAATAGAGATGAAAATATTCATTTGAAGCAAAATTTTCATTTTCTTCAGGAAACATTGTTCTCGTCCGAATTACGCTTAGGAGTTTCGGATTAGCAAACCCCAATGGTTCGCCATGGAAACCGTCTTTCTTTGGTTTAACCTCAACGCGGGATCATATGAAACCGCGATAATCCTTAGATTTATGCGTGTACGTAAGGGACGACGTAGTGCAGAAACTCTAACCGCCCAGAGACCCAGGAAACTTTGCTTTTATCTTCGCAGCGAGAATTTCCTAACAGCACAAGGAACAGGGAGAGGGGGGACGATAAATTTCGTCGAAAGAAGCCAGACACGAACCGAAGAAGGTAAAACGCCGAGATCATCTTATTTCCGCGAAACAACCCCCTCACGATCGAAGATTCTACCCATATTAGGGAGCTCCTTCCTCTTCTTCTTTCTTTCAAGAAATATCTTCCTATAAAGGATTCCAGAAGCCCAAGAAACTTGTAGTTCAATATTATAGATACATCATAGCAATTTTCTTTATTGCTTGAATAAATTATCGAATAACTAAAAGGAAATTCTTAAACGGCATTTAAACTACGTTATTTTGCAAAATAGTAAGTGAAAATCGAAATTTGAAACATGGAGGGATCGTATCCTGAATAATTAAAATTATTAAATTAGGACTTAATTTAATTTGTATTTTATGGAATTCCACGATTCAATTTTAAATTAATGAATAAAGTTCATCTGCAGGCACCAGTTCCCTAAGCTAATATGATAATAAATTAATATTATGCATTGTACAACTTCACCTAACATAATTAACCTAATGTAATTTCGAATAATAATCAATTCATCGGCATCGATAAATTTATTACAAAATTCAAATTACGTTGAATTTATATTAATAAATATTATGCAATATCAATATCGGGAAACGATCGACTTGACAATTCAAATTTGTTCTCCATTCCACATTTTAATTAAACTGCTATATCGGCGCATTAATTACATAGCTCGATAACGAAACAGCGGCGCGAGCAAGGGATAGAAATAAGGGGTCTAATGAAGTTTCAGGACAAGATACAATTGCTGGGGGAACAATAGATATTACGCTAGTTGCTATTAGTTACAATACCATGTATCAGCTTAATCTCGTATAAGTTTGACGGATAATATACCACCGTTCCACGGAAAATGAAAACTGAAAATTATAATATATAATTAACTGCAAGAATTTAGATTTGTAATTTTCTAAAACTGAAGATCCATTCCTTTCAAAATCCCGCAATTCAAGAAAATTTAACGAAATTTTGTGCAAACGATGTAAGAAACTTTGTGGACCTGTAAATTTCATGTTACATCGTAAGGGAAGGATGATTCCCGTGATTCGCCGAGTTTCTGCTCGTAAACGCTCCTCGAGAAGAAAATGAAGCAATATGACAGTGGAGAGATCGCATTACGGGGTTTCCTCATCGCAAATTTGTTACGGGTGAGTTGATTGTCGGTTAAAGTTAATTAGCTTCTGGTGACATCGGATCTTTATGAATGTTTCTTACCGTTCGCTGTACTGTAACAATGAGCCGGGCTTGATAGCACTCCATTTTGTGTAACGTGTAATAACAGTGTCTCTATTTTAACAGCTCCCCGAACAAGAATAAAAATCGAGGGTATTACGTGTAGAAGGAACGATGTAATTTCTGGCCAATGTAAATCATTAATCCTTGCAAAAAGGAATAAAAATACTCTTTTCTTTTCTTTGGAGATAAGTGGTATTTTTAGGATTTTCAAGAGAGAAGATAAGACGATCCTCAAATATTTAGATCATCCAAAAGCTTGCATCGTTTTAAAGCAATTGCCTTCGTTAATATTTTATAATGATGTAAAACAGAAATGGAACGTTAATTATCAACCTATCGTCTACAATCATTCTTAATATAAAAATAATTAACAGTTCGTTAATATATAATCTCTAAAAGAGAATGTTCATACCATCAGAGAAAGTTCGAACTATCGTGTCATCAGAGAGACACGTTAATGCAAAGATTGCTTAATTTCTGATGGGGAAGCGAAGAATACCATCGAATCACGAGAACCCACGAGGTTCGTCGAAATAACTCGTGATTAAATTAAATTAAGATGATTCTGTTGAGAAACGAGGTTAAGTACTGAATCTGTCACTTCTATCATCAATAATTAATTTCAACAAAGAACGTTATTTCATGCGAGTAATTTTATCGTAGCGATAATACTGCAACCGATTTAAAATATTGAGCAATTTAATTGCACAAACGGGAAGAAGTTAAATTTGAAGAATTAAATCAATCCTCGAATATCAGCGATCATCGAACAGATAGAATCCCCATAACGAGTTCCCTTTCATCGCGGGAAGATCTAAATCAAAGCGAATGCCGATTAATAGGACACGCGTTAAATTATCGCCATTAATTCGCAACACTAATCGAGTGCATCGAAATAATTTCTGAATGTAATTCGGACAATTTCGTAATGCCTGCAATCTGCTTGTAATGCACGCTTGCATACATCGTTACGCTAATTACCAACACGTGGAGCGACGCTTTGCGTCCAAACGTTGCAAACATTACTAACCGTTATCACCTTATGAATTTGCAACGAATGTATTAATTTATTTTCAAATCTGATGTGAAATATCGAGACGTGTCAAAGGAAGTTTAAGTCAAACCCACGTGGAAAATTTCTTCGAATAAAATCGATAACCGGTTGGTTCAACTTTTACCGATACTAACCACAAGAATCCTCCGTTAGGAATCGAAGGAAGCTTGCTAAACCTCACGTAGTACCCTATCAGACATCTAAAATCGAAACAGCCGTGGAACGTGCCGGTGGAAATGCCGTGAAACGAGCTCGTGAAACCGTCAAACGCGACTCGATATCGACAAACCTTTATTAATGTCCCGATGTACCGGGCAGACGGACAAATCGCGAGCCTACTCGCGGATTCTTGGCCGATCGCCAATCACGATCACGATCACGCTCGAGTGGCTTTGCAGCTGTAGCTACCCTTAATGGACTCTTCCTCTAATCCTGCTCCTGATCCATCGAAGAAATGGACAAGAAGCGAAGAGGACACGGTAAAGGTTCCGATCGAGTGTCCGGCCCGAAGATACGTGACCAGTTTTCCAGAACAGATCACTTCCAGCATCGTGGATCACAGTAATTGCGAAAGACCTTTGCCTCCGTTCTATCTCTGCATCGGTCTTTCGTATTCCCTTTAGGTAGATGCTCGTCTTCTGACCTCTCTATATCGCTTTTTACACTGATCATCCTGTTGACTCTTATAGGGTAAGCAGGCAGTCGATAAGAGTACGCACTGAAGCTTAGAGTGAAAGAGTTTGCATATTGAAGCTACAGTGGGTGATCAAATTATAAGAGCCATGGTATGAAAAGTAGGTTTTTCGTGTTTCTATAGAAATAGAGCCACAATTTTAAGGTATTTACATTGAATAACTTTTAATTTCGTAATTACTGCCTTAATTCTTTTCGACATACTTTCGATGCAGCAATTCATTTTGATGGCTTTATTTCTGACCCATACTTTTACCAAACGTTCAGTCAATTCACATTTATTACTAATAATAAATGTTCCTACAAATTTAAAAAAAATAACTCGGTTTTCATTTAAGAATTAAATGAAACAGAGTGGCTCTGATAATTTGATCACCCACTGTAAGTTCAATCATATTTTTACCGGTGTACAGTGTAGGTATCTGTGTCAAAAATTAATTAAAAAGCGTTTTAATTACGTGTTACTTTGTTCTTTACGATATTTTAAAGCTTAAGTGCCTACTCTTATACCATCTTACCTGGGTCAGTTTCAATTTTTCTTCGTTCCCGATGCGATACACAGACCCAGGAAAACAAATAAGAAATCATCCCTGAGGAGAAAAACACTCCACCGTGAGGATTCGACGGAAAGCACCCTCCGTGTTTGCGCATACAGACGGATAAATGTCCGCGAAAGCATCGTGGAAAAGGAATCGAAACGAGAACGGTTAGTACAAAGATCTTTCGATCCTGACGAAAGAAGAAGAAAACGTTTCCTTCTACTGGGGAACGAGTAAACGTTGACCTTTCGATGGCACACTTTCCCAATGGCGACGGAGGTCTCTCGTGCAGACCTCTGGTATCCTCTTCGCCACGTGACACACATAGTTCAACACTCGACCTATCGTATCTCGCGATATTTTACGAGGAAGCGTTCGTCCGCGAAGAAAGTCCCGAGGAATGTCGACGGATCCAATACGATTCGATTGTGCAATTTCTCTTTGCCACGGTAAACACGCAGCTGTTCCCGAAAATATTTGGATGTCTACGTTCCAAAAGGTACAACTTTCATCGGAGGCGATTTCATTTTAAAACAACGTTTATTAGATCATCTTAATGAATTTACAATGGCACTTCTTAGAGACTCCTATATGTAACGCGTGAAATGAAAAATTTGATCGCTATCCTATATCCTTATCGATCCACCAACATCGCCTTAAAGATCTAGAGACTGGACGGACATGATCATTTAGATCAACGAAATTGATTTTCTGCTCGCTCGCCTGTAAGAACAATAGGAACTACTTCGAGTAGATATCGCAATACAGAATTCCTCGTCGACAATGCAACTCCATAGAGGTTATCATTCGTGTAATCGAAACTTGTACATCCAATTTACTGGTAGTTGTCGTGGGAACGATGAATTATTATAGAAAACAAAAATATGCTTGAAATGTAGCATTTAATATAAAGTGATGTACAGAACATAGGTCCATGGAAATTCATTAAAATTTCAAACAGATTCAATTTCAAGTACGAGTTTATAATATGACACGTGATATTTGGAAAAATATAAGTCGCGAAGGTGTCAGAAGTGCGCAGCTAACACGATAGAGGCAGCCTCGAATTTCTGCCAATTATCGGGATTACACGTGAACCGCGGGGTTACATCGCAACGGATCGCGGTGTTTATTAGCGGCGAAATTTCGCCAGGGAATTTCGAGGCTCGCGGAGCAATCTTTCTCATGCGGTGTTTTCACCGCGCGATGCAATTAGCAGGACCACTGCGGTAATCATCGAATTACGCTGTTCGGTTCGAATGATTCATCCGTTCATCAAGGTATAAAACTTATACAAGCTCCAGTTTTTCTTTTAATTGAAAGCTGAACGTGTTAAAACGATTAAAAGTAAGAGGATCCGTTTAAATCGTTCGAATTCAAATGCCCCCGAAGGTTTTATCATGGAAAGTTTAATTCTGCAGAGAAATAAAAGTAACTTTGCGAACTAATCAAGAAAGAATCGTCGCAGTGAAGCCCAGACGAGCGGAGAAGCGTCTGGGGAACGTCGGAACAAACAACTGGAACGCGAACAGAGACACGATGCCGGATATAAATCCGGCCACTCGATGTCACGAACGAGCGGCGGGAATAACAGAAGGACGACGGCGGTGGGCGAAAGTTAGCAAAGGGCTAGGCTTTTTGGATATCCGCCAGAAACTAGAACGACCCTGTAGGAAAACTCTGCAGTGGAGTCGGATGTTTCAAAGGACTCGCGCACTGCGAAAAACTGCGACCTCGTGGACGGTGACTGTCCCCTTCCGGTCGGAACCGGATACTGCGGGCTAGCCGCGGCTCAAAGGGGACTTTTTGAACGCGAGAAAATAGAATTTTCGAAAATCCCCCGCGATGACCTGCCACGGCTGCGTTTAAATATTTCATTCCTCTGACTACCAATTTTCAGTTTAAAAAGAAAAAGAAAAGAAATATCTCATCGTTGCTAAAATACGATTATGCAATGTTGAATATAAGAATTTTTTAATTCCCCTTGCAGCAGAATAATTTTGAAGAAGCTCTTTAAAAGAGAAAGTTAATATATTACAATGATTTACACACTGGAAGGATTTCAGTCATTCTTTGTTATTTAACCAGCTGTTATGTAATCAAGCGTTACTTCTGAAAGGAATTAAGAATGTAATAAATATTCCTGCAGTATGGACCTTGAGTAAATCTTAAGATACATTGTAAATATTTATTAACCAATAGTTTGAACGTGGAAAGTTTTATTTATTTTAAAGAGAGAAATTGGAATCATTTGTCATAAGAGCGTTATTTTAACTATGAAACACTGAACTATTTTAATGAAACTGGTCCCTTGTAAAGTACTTCTTTTTATAAATTCGTAGGAGACACTTGAACTTTCAAAATTGACTTACAATTCGTAGCGGACAACATTGCAGAGAAGAGCCCTTGTGAACTTGGTTTCATCGAATCGCTGAAAAAGTCTCAAGTGCTTTCTACTGTAACCTGTTTGCGCTCATAACAACACTTTTGCGAATGTAATAATAAAAATATTAATTATTTCGATACTTTGTATCGATTGAAATAGGTATTTCTGGGAAGGAATTGAAGCGAATAATTGAAACAAGCTATTGAACTGAATGATTATCGACAATATTACCCAAATGAATGTACAGAACAATTACATGTTGGTCACACTAATTGATTACAATGGATGAGATATTATTTGCTCTAATTAATTAGAACACAGTCTTCTGGTAAAATCAATATTTGTAAACTATCATTATTCAAACGATCATATTTTCTTTAAATTTTCTTATTCCTATTTTGCAGTCAATAACTTCACAGTATAATACCCCCAAAAATAATTTTAAAGCCCTGTCTAAATATGCAAATTTTTTCTAAAATAAGTGTTTAAAAAAATATCTCTACTTATCGTACTCGATGCATTGGGTTCGAAGGCAAATTCTAACGGGAATAAATTTGGAGACCCATTGAAATGTACATCGTAACGCCTCCTATCGATTGAAATGCGCGTTCACAAACACACACGTACAGACGTGGGAGTCAAGCTCCCAGTCAGAAGCAATTTGAAAGGGAATTAAGATCATAATCCCAGTTTCTACGCGAGCAAATTAAGCCGTGGTCTAGCTACCAGCGACTCTGTGGGATGCATTCGAATGCCGGTCTTAAAAGCTCATCAATGAAACGCAATTAGTGCCATTTGATGGACCGATCGCGATCAGAAACGTCTCTCGAGAGGATAAAAGATAGAAACTGTTTCGACTTGACTTCTTGGACGCCGATTCGCGCAAACTTTCTTCGTCTCGTTTGATTAAAGTACAGTTACAATCGATTTGACCACCTGTTCGACGAACCCCGTTATCTTGCATTATCCACCAGATTATTTCATGTTTCGCGTGTATTCATGAATTGATGGTGAAATTGATGGGCACTTGGGTTATTAAAAGGTTCTCTTTTCACAAACAAAAATATCTGACAAAAGTTTATATACTTTTTTTCTTTAAATTTCAAGCTTTAAATTGGCATGCCACAAGTGCCATAATTTAATAATTTTATGTTATGAAATCATGCTAGACTTTGCAAGTTTTAAAATCAACCACTTTTCAAACTGAAACATTCTAATTACATACTTTGATAATGATACGATGCGAGGAACGTTGATATCAGATAGTCAAATAACAAAGAAATATAAAGGAATAAGGCAAGTAAATTTTGGCTGATATCACGGCATAACAGGGGCAATAGGACAACGATAAACTCCCTTTTCATTGCACGCTTATACCGTACGTGACGATAATGTCGTAAGATCGCACCGGTGATAACAGCATCGTGATTGTAAATGACGCCAGAAATTTAAGTTTTGGTAGTTGGCATAAACTTGGACATGCAACCACGAACAGGAATCGAGCGAATGCTGAAGAATTTGCATTGTTAATCGTACTTTCAAAATGCGGCTTCAATGAAAGGGAAAACCATGAACAAAATTAACTTTATATTTAATACAGTTTTGTATAATATCAATTTACATTGTTACGTGATGATAATTGAAAATTTCGAAAATCCGTTTGTACGATGCGGATTAAAATACGATTATTCGTAATAAATAACTGCAGCTGCAACAGTGCTGTTATTAATTCCGAATATTAATACTGTACTGCGATATTTATATCCAGAAATAATGACTCTTTGAACAGATATTTCGATATAAAAATATTCATTGTGTAGCTATCTATTATTTTACAAAATAAAATACATTTAATTTACAGAAAAATCAATCACTGAATGATAGGAACACTTGAAAATATTTGATATAAAAATTTGATTTGAATTAGATTAAAACTATCAAAAACAATTCCAACTATTTCGGGATCACGGTAGAAATGATTCGAGCGACGTGTTACATGATAGAATACAAAAATTTTCAAGATCCACTTTGTTGTTCATTCTCAACGGGGCTCGAATTTTCACCGGGTGAAAATCTGCTCTCGGTATTCGCGTACTAGCCCGTTCGTAGTTGTGTTCACGAATCGATACGATAAACGGAAAACCGAGTGATAAGACAAGCCGCACTGCGTCAACATCAATTATCTACTCGTGCTTGGACAAGAGATATCGTTTGACCAACTTGAAATCGGACGATCGTTTCGCGTGGTTTGGTTTGGCCAACGTGGCCAACTCCGAGCACAAATGAATTTCAATGCTGACACTGTACCCGGTGGTGTTTACAATTCTACTTCGATTCCTTTTCAAGAACTCCACGAGTGCTTCACGAGCAATTTTTTTCCGTCCTGTTGTTCATTTGGACACGTCCAATTTGGCTTTAGATTTAGTACAATGGAACGTCTGCTTCGTTGGAATTGTTGCAGAAAGTCTTTTGGGAAATGACAAATTTTTTAACTCTAAATTATCCATTAAGCGATCGATTCCCTAAGTGTATTATGGATATTAGATGCCTAGGCTGTGTTTCCGAATGCCCCTCCCCCCAAAATTGAGACCTCAGGTTCGGTATATTACCTAAGTTGGTTTCAGAGCTGGATGTCTTACCGTTTTCGAGATATCGTGGTAAGGTTAGGTTCGGTTAGAATAGGTTCCGTGTATGCGCAGTATCGAATAGCGCATACGTAGTCCCAAAATTGTACAAAAATTTCTTACCACGATATCTGAAAAACGATAAGACATCCAGCTCTGAAAGCAACTTTAGTCGGTTTCTTGTAGTCAATTTAAGTTATATACCGAACCTGAGTTCTGAATTTTATGGGGGCCATTCGGAAACTTATTCGATACCTGAGGTAATGATTGAAATGTTATCTTTTGCAGGTATTGAAATCCTGTATTGCTTTAATTGGACGAATTCCAATCAGCGTTGCAATGTAGGGAACAGATGGTAGCGGAAAGCAATCTGCCTATAAAACGATCGATTTTACTCCGAGAAATCAAAGACACCGAGAATCAGCAAAGTTTGCTTAATTAACCCTGGCAAATAATTCAGGAAATAAATTTGACACGGTTTTGCATCCTGATCGCTTCTACCAAATTACTTCTCATAGAATACTTTTCTTCTTTTTATCATTTCTAGTTGCGAAAGTTGGAGACAATTATAGATTTTACGGGACAATCATAAAGTTAAGCTCGTTTAATTTGCTCTAGGCTGAACAAAGATAACAGAGAATTAGTACTTCCTCATAAATATTAGTTCTGATTTGCTGTCAGAACACGAGAGAGAATAGAGTTTGGCGAAATGTCTGCGATAAGCTGATCAAATATTCAATCTGATTATACCGTGCAATAATTAGTCGCTGAATAAATTCATAAATCCATTAAGTTAATGGACAGTTTCTAGTTGAAATGGAATGAAATGTTTTGTACTGAAAGTAACTATAATCAAAAGTTATTGAAATTACAAATAACAGAATATGGAGACCTCGTAATATAATTTGCATATTATAGGATGGAATAACTGAATGAATACCAAAAAATATAAAAACACTGAAAATTCGCAAAATCCTCATTTCCAAATAGCCAGACATATTTCAAGCATCATCTCACACGGCGTTCATCTATTTACTTTGAAAACACCATGCCAGAGAATATTATTCAACCGGAGCCTAGCAAGATCATTAGAGGGCAGATTCAGCAGAAACTGTGCTGTATCTTTCAGGAACGCGGTAATGGTAGTCGGGATGGCAGCCCTATCAGCGCAATCTTCTTCGTGCGAGTGTACACGATTTCGCGACGAATTTGCCAAAGAAGCTCGACGGATTAGATTACGGCATAAGCGGCTTATTTATCGCTGCGGCGACGAGGATTCGCGAGTGGAACGCAATCAACACGCCTCGAAAACGCTTCGTTCTCGCGTGAATCACGAAGAGGAAGGTGTCGGCGACGAGATCGTGAAGCGTTCCATTCGGTTTTTCAACGATTACGTTCCAGACACCCGAGTATTTCGAATTTACTGGGTATTCCGGCGCAGTCATCGCGACGAAAGGGTAGATCTTCTCTTGATGAAGATGCAGAGACAGGGATGAAGAGACGCGAAGCTCGTTAAACGAATGAGAACTACTTAACGCTTTGATGCGATAATTACATACATACTTTTCTTACTCTCCGAGGATTATGAAACCGCAAGATGCGGATGAAGATAGATAGAAAAATTTTATCTTTCATTTTTGTAATTCAATCCATTGTAATGTTTCAAATATAATTCTATTTTCTTACTTTTAACGCTTGTCTCACTTTTTAAACGTGAGACCTTGGAATTGTGTTAAGCAATACTTTGCTATCGAATAGCAGGGTAAACGTGACGATACGTGGTATTGATTAATAACATTCTTTATCAATCAATATTAAAATCATTATTGTATGGAGAACGTGTTTCACATTGTTTTGCAATTTAAAAGATAAGAAAACTAAAATTATTTCTAATTAAAGTGAAATCATTTTGTACTTTATGGTATTCTTAATAAATAATAGAAAATAAAAAAAGAGATGAGTCAATTTTAATTATTAATGAATAAGAAGGTAACCTAGTTTATAGAAGTTTGTAACGATAGAAATTTTTAAATGCATCAAAGAAAACATTTGAGAAATAATCTCAGGCTACGCAATGAATAATGAGTTCAATGTTATCTCTTATTCATTTCAATTTACATTTAACTTGTTACATTAATTACGTTATCTTTACATTCATTTATTCATCACCCTGAAACAATTCTCACATTTCCAAGTTAATTATATTATCACGTGTCAAATGTTGCAAAAATACAGCTGATAAGAAGAAATCAAACAATTATAAAGCTGTTTCGAAATTGTAACAAGAAGGTAATCTCAGCATGAAACAATGTTAGATAATTTACTGATAAGATCTTTAAAAACAATCCTTGGTTGCAAATTTTTCCAAGAAATTGTCCTCGATATCTAACAATCTAACTCACAATCAATTATTTAACGATAGAAATAAATATTCAATTCGTAAAAAATCCTTTCACAATCGCTGACTCAACTCTCAATCGACACCAATGACCAGATAAAAAACTTATTAAAGAGGGAAAACCATCGACGACGTTGGTAACTAGGATTCTAGGTAAGCAATTAATAAAGTCTTCTATCGAGAGAAACGTATGTAAATAAACCTGTCTGAAGTAGTGTCGAATCGAGGAAAGCTACTGATCGACCAACTATAGAAACCTTGACGAGGTTCAACCGACTCGTCTATGGTATAATTGAACCGGATAGGCCGTTTACTACTCATAGACGTCAATGAAATCACTATTGAAAACGTAGAAATCATTCTTCTCATTGCTACTTTTTGAACGTGAAAATAAATCATTGATCTCCTTTCCCTAATTCATTTTATCATTTTTAAGAAATTCAAAATCAAGTTCAAATGTTTCATGGTATCAAAACGAATACTCGGTAAACAAATTCCAGGCATTGAAGAATAAATTCTACTTTTGATAAGAGATAACATTTTAAGTCCTGCTCTAAATCAACGAAATTCAATTGTAATACCATCAAACATGAAAATATCATCATAAAACGTCAAGCAAAAATAAACGAATAATTTTCAAAAATGAGATATCACAAAGCTGTAATAAAAACCTGTCAAATAATCCCAAAAAGCAGTCATAAAACAAAAATATTGCAAATAATTTTGATAATTCTCAGATAAAATGACTGTGAATCATATGACTATAATGGGAACATATAAATAGATACAAAAATTTCCACGAAAACTTTCGACAATAATTCATGAATCAAGATATTCAAATTAATTTAAAATTAAACTACTTACGTGTCTTGAAACCGAACCCCTGAACCGGTGACTCAGAATCCGTCGACCGTCTCGTTTAACACCCACGCTCGTTTTTTTAAGTTTCTCCGTCCATGCGTTAAAATCACTCACAAAACTTGCGGATTCACTGACCACGAGGTCGACACACGATGAAACAAAGGAAACGCGAAAGACGAGGAGCCCGGATCGTAGAGAGCCGGCATACCTGACGACGACCGGGCGTTTACTGAAAGCGTATGGCGACCGGCTACACCTGTGTACCTCTGTAGTAGGAGAAGGTGAAGAGAAGGAGAATACCCAAACAAAGCTGTAACCTTTACGCGGCAAATATGTTTATCAGGATCAACGATACGCCAACAGCTGCTTGGAATTTATTGGAGAACCTTTAAGCTCGAATTTTGCAATAATTAATTCGTTTTGGTAATTAATTATTTTATAACTGCATTTCTAATTAAAATTCTAATAGTAATATTTTAACATTAGAACTATGATCCTTATATTTTCTATTTGAAAATGTTTAATATTGTGTTTTTTAAAATTATTTTTATTTGTATCTTTAATTTCATTATGCTGGTAAGATTCATTAAGATAATGAATTAGGTTAAACTGATTATATTATGAATTCTTTTAACAGTTTTCTAAAGCAAGGTTACAGAAGACAAACGAGAGAAACTCGTTCTGAAAATGGTACAAAAAGTACGGACGAAGCGCGAACAAAATATGCAAACCTGTTCTTCAGCGTTCTCAATGACCTTTGCACGAAAGTCGAAGACCCTTCCCAACCTGCAATCTTTCCAATAACACAGAAGAAAGCATGCTGGATTCTCTACGCTTTCCGGAATTAAACCGTAAACCGTCACGGTTCCACCTGTTGAAGGTAAAACCAGCAGATAATTTATCTCAGGACGAGTCAGCCTCGAAACAACGAACTTCACTGTTGCGACAAACTTTGACGATGAAGAAGAAGAACAAGCGTTTCTTCGAAGATTCCGCGACAGTCTTGGATATTGTACACCATTGCCGAATGAATAAGAATGCAATTCACCAACTTCGTGCAAACGGACTGTCTCCGGTTGGGAAATTTATCTTCTCATTGGCAGAAAATAATTTCATGCCTGGAGAAACAAAACCTTAATCCATGTCTTTTCTGTAATTATTAGCCAACCCGTTTCTAAGATTGAAAATCTTGATAATCTTTCTGTCACTTTTGTACAGGCCAAACGTTTAGTGGGTCAAAATTTCGGTGAATGGCAGAAAAAAATTTTTTGCCATTTCCGGTCGCACCGGAAATGGCCCCAAAAGGGTTGGCTCTAGAGCGAATCTCGCTCTAGTTCACTTTAGCTTGTTAATTTCTGTAAACGAGCCCTTGAAATAAATTACTTTTATTTTAACTTCTTCTCGGGTTTGATTTTCTGTAATTTCAATTCTTGAAATACACCAAAATATATCGCAGCCATTTTGAAGGCAAAAATATTTGTGTAATGATACAGAGGAAGTGCAACGAGTGAAATATCCATGCTGCTTGGTGCAGCTAGAAAACGATTCCCTGTTTCATTACCGTGAGTTCGGTGTATTGTATCGACCAGCGAACAAATTGCTTCCTTCCATACGGTTTTCGAATTGCGGATACCATAAATATCGGTCCACCTACGGGAATTCGTCGGCCGGAATTCACTGGCCAAGCCGGCCAGGAATCGTAAGTTATCGAAACTCGTGCGAGAAGAATTGAACCGACATCGAAATAGGAATTCTGAAACGAATGGTAAAATCGGACAGATTTTACTTGGAAATTACACGGAGGATTTTCTTATTTTCGTAGATAATTTCATTTTTCAGAAGAGAAAATTAAAGGAAAATTTGAAAATGAAATGGAAAGTCTGTTGAAAATGTTTCCACCTTCTTATTTTCTATCGTTCTCACGTTATCGAGCAGGGCATGTTTATGGCGGAGCTTTTATCGAGAAAATACATAGATGGAATATCGAAGGGACATTAACTGGAAGTAAATCGTGTTCCTCGAGAAAGTTGATATCGACCGAGTAGAATTTAAGCTCAACTGGAGGAACGAGTCGTTCAAGAAGTCCTTCCACAGATTAAACTCTCTCGAATCGGGCAAATGAGACGAAGATCATCGACCGTTCGAACCATCGATGCTCCACAAGTACATCCTTAATTCTGATTAAACGCAATCTACCAAGGAAGAGGAGAGTCGGACCCCTCTATCGAGGCAAACGGAGGAAAAGTTTTCCAGCTTCCTTCTCTCTGAGAACTCCGGGATCGAACGGTTCGGAATCGACTGGACAGAGCTTCTCTCTGTTTGCCAATTTAAGACAGACTTTCCTATCGTAGAAAAGTTTCCTATTCTTGATACATCGGCATCGACAGACATTGCAAGTTTGTCGTGTCGTGAAAACAAGAAAAATTGATAATTAACGTACAAAAATAATAAGTGCTTGTAAGTGTAAAAATAATTGTAAAATAATCATTTAACTCCTTGCCCTACAACACTGTCTCACACTCGTGATTCAATTAACAGTTAAAATGTGTTAAATTTGGTATTTTCTCATTGGCAGAAAATAATTTTACGACGCAATCTAATTAATTTTCATGCTTGGAGAAGCAAAACCTTAATCCATGTCTTTTCTGTAATTAATAGGGGGCAGTTGGAGGAATAGCAGTTGGTATTTTTAGTACGATTGAATTTTGAGTTTAATTCCAATTCTAATTTGTTCAGTCAAGGATGCATGATATTTCATTTTTCTTTATTTGTTTCAAAATTGAAGCAATAAATAATTAGCTCCGTCTGATGCAATTATCGAAAAAATCATAGGTGAAGGGGTTAACACTTTGATCGCCATAGCAGCCAACGTGTTAACCAGATACTCCATGTATTATACAATGAAACACTGAATTCCACGAAATAAAAGATTTATACTGCAATAATTGTCTTGTGATTTTATACCTATACAACTTGATAAATTCATATATGAATTTTCATTGATGACGAACTATAAGAGACTATTGATCAAACACTTTAGTAGCTAACGGAAGACTAATCACTCGAGCAATATGAAATCAATTTCATAACACATCACGCCTGATTCTCCAATAATAGCCAGGCAAAACGATTGCCATTAATGTCCCTAACGAAACGACTAACAGGATTTCAAAGAAACAACGTCACACGTTGCAACCGGTATTACATTCGCATCAATAATTGATCACCCATAGACAACATAGCATTTCATAACAGTTAAGTACACATGACATCACTTATCCATTCCTTCAAGCTACGTGTTCGAAAAATTATCGTATCGATATTTATAGTTAACGTTATCGATAACAACGCGTTAAATATTATTTCATTTGCCTGCTACAAGGTGTTTATTTAATCACCATCCAAGATTTCCACTTTCTCCTCTGTTCACTGTTGAACTTTACACAATTACCCGGATACTTCTCTGCCGTGTTTCTATCTTTATCTTTGCTACTCGTCATCGGCTCGCTTTCATTTCAAGAAAATACCGAAGGACGTTTCGACATCGTCATGCAGTCATGGAATTCTTCTGACCATAACGCGGTGTTAATTAAGAGCTTTGAAAAGATCGAGTGGGATGTGCATTTTACAATGGTTTTTGAAACGAAGATACGAAGGTTTAAAAGTAATAATTGAAATATCAAAGAGACCAGTAAAAAATATTTTAACATCATCCACGACAAAATATCGAATACATTTGGGACATTCTCTGGAATCCGACAAAAAGAGCGGTAGTCGAACAAATCTGCACGAATCCCTTTACCGCGTTTCACGTTCACCACGCCAGAGAATGGAACCGTGAAAATTGTTTAAATAAATGATCGCGACTGGCCACGGCAAATCGGACATGTTCAATTGTCATAGGAATATTCGACAGGACGTATCGGCACGAGCGTCAACCCTTCCGTACTCACCCCCGAAACAGCGAATATCGCGTGTCGATACGCGTACTATAAAAATATCATCGTATCGAGGATGGAAAAGAGCATGGTTGTCAACGAGTAAAATAAGGAATAACAACGTGATCTTACAAGATTTATGGGTAGCCAACACATTTGGATGGATAGTCTTGCCTAGTCTAACTTTACGATCGAGTAACAAGGCCTCTTAAATCACTGTCATAATTGAGAGGGTTGGAAGAACAATGGAAGACAAATGAATGAGAATAAATGTACACTTATGGAACAAAAGAAATTGTACAGCGTTGCATTTCCTTGTTTATAAATCAACAAGATACGAATTCTATGGGTACACTTTTTATTTTTAAGTTCAATAACTGTTCCTAGTATGTGAAAAATGTTGAAGGAATAGCTCGTTCGTCTCTTCACCCTCTGAAAGCATGAAGTGATAGAAAAATGTAGGAAAATATATCTTTCTCGATCAGAATTGCTCGACACGTGCGAGACAACGAAATAAGCTCCATTTTGAGTGGAAGAATTACGACCTTTCAGTATTCTACGACAAATGCAACGATCATAGTTCCTTGTGACAAGCAAATTCGCTAGATATCCAGAGAACCAGCAGCCGTGCTTCATTTTTCTCTTTCTCGCCTTATGAAAGGCTTTCGCCACGCGCTGTCATAGAAGCGCCGATCGAACAAGCCCCGGGCTCTTACATCACTTTTATACCCGGCATATTTCATACTGGCCAAACGTTCCGACGAATGATGCATTATTTAGAACGCAATTCGGGGGAGAGCCAGGCCGGGACCGGTGAAACAAATGCCCGCGAAATGGGCCAAGAGCATCCGGCAGAATGTCGTTCCTCTTCCGACCGATCGATCGACCTACAAACTTAATTTCACTTGAAATTTTTCTGACTCCGCTGACACGTAAATTCTTCCGGCAACCGTGTCAATTTTCATTTCATCTCGTTTCTTCTGGTACATCGAAGATTTTTTAATTGGTTTTTAGTCGACGATTATAAAGATATATCCGTTATTTATTTTAGTAATATTCAACGTTTAAAGGAAGTTAATTAAAACCGTAAAATTTCATTCGAGCTGTGACAAAAAGAAAATGATACGCTAATTATGGAAAAATATTTGGTGTTCATTAGCGCAAAGCTTTGCAATGACCTGCGATAAAATAAAACACACCATACAACAATTAGTGAATGGAACTTTTTTCATATATTTAATCTTTCCCTTTTTGTAATTAAAAACCCAGAGCAATATTACAAATTTCATTTTTCATTCTACTTTTGGGAACAATAGTTTTTTATAACTTTTTTAAGCAAAAATGTATAGAACCACCCTGTAAAAAACGGGAAAACTTGAAAAGAAAAAATATTCTATCATTATAATTATTTCGTGCGAATAAAAATTTGTTGGAAAAATGATACGCGTTTTATATCATTAAATTATTTAATATGGAATGATCTAACAAAAGGAGAACTGTTGAAATTTTCCAAATGGAATATCATGAAAATCATATTTCCTCGACAAAAGAAGTTACTTTTTCCATATCCATCTGACAAAAGATGGATCATTCCTGTTGAAAAATTCACCTGTCCCCGAGTGATCTCAATGAATAAGATGTCACGTGTAATGAACGACTCTGGGTTAAAAAAAAAACCCAAGAACGGAAGGGTGATAAAAGGTACGGGGCTCATCAGTCATGTAGTATCGCGTTTATGACTATCGAGGGCACACCCATCTTCTTTTTTTAACGTTGATAATATTTCAATGACGAGTTAGAAAAACCGTATGTCTGGCTGATTGCAGAGAACCTTTACAAAATGATGATCCGGATATTTGGAAACGAATTGCTTGAAAGATTAATCGGTGCAGAATATTGCACTTTAGAAATCACGATCGAAGATCATGAATAACTTTTCTCTATTTTTTAAATGGAATTTTTGTTTATTGAAATTTTAGATTTTTGCTCGTTTGCAAAATTTTATCAATTATCTCAAAATTAAAAATTAAAAATATTGGATAGTGATTTTTTTCTAAATAAATTTACAACTTACACAAGAAGTCATGATCGAAGATCTTGAATAACTTTTCTCTATTTTTCAAATGAAATTTTTATTTATTGAAATTTTAGATTTTTGCTTCTTTGCAAAATTGTATTAATTATCTCAAAATTAAAAATTACAAATATTGGACAGTGTTTTTTTTTTCTAAATAAATTTACAATCACCTTTTAAACCAAAATGATACCATTTGAAAGGAACAAAAATTCCATCGAACTTTATGCAGCGAGTGCACGCAATCAGGAAAAGATAACGATGTTTAATCGTCCTCCCTTCACGAATACAAATCGTCAATTTCTTCCACGAGCGGCTCGATGTGTCTTCTATAACGACAAGTAATGTTCGCGATCGATCATACCTGGCCAGGGTTTTACAGCCCCTTTTAACCGCCCACATTCTATGGTAGACGATACGGGGAGAACTCTAATGAACTCGACGACTGGTGGGGCTCTATCACTCTTATCCGCCCGTTTCTCGTGGAACTCGCAACAAAAATTCGCGCCATCATGCAGATTTATGCTCACAAAATGAAACCTGTTTCCGGAACCGACTGCAAGAACGTTATTAAATGGGCCGTCGATTTTTAACGCAAACTTATCACAACTTTTCTCCTAATTTTTCAAACCCGTAGAGACATTTTCACGGTATCCTACCGATCGTGAAATATGCAATTTTGAATATCTCTTTTTATCCATCGAATTTTGATGAATTCAAACTTGAATCGTCTATTTTATTTTTTCAAAGAAAATGAAGGAATTCTATAGATATCATTAATATTCATATCCAACGTATGAAGTATCCGTAGTGCCCTTTTTGCTGTATACTCTGTGCGTCATTTTTTTTTATAAAGGGATGAATGGTATTTACAGGATCCTCGATCAACGTTGGACGCAAAAAGAGAAGAGCATGTGATTTCGATGCCTCGCGTTTGATGGACGAGAAACTGTGAGCTCAGGATTTACGGGCGATTTTTATGTAAATTGAACCGAATTACCATAACAATACCGGTTCACAGGTTGGTCTTCTACGAGGCACCAGCAATGTTCAAAATAACATGGTTCAAAGTTGCTTCTAACACGGTTCTCTATCATTTTTAGATAATGCGACTCCACGACACGTTTATTTTACAGTTATTACACATAAAAATTCTTTAGAGAAAAAAGGGTTGAATTTTCCGATTGATTAAAAATTTTGTCTACGATTATAACACAATGGAGAAGGGTTAAATTTTTTAAATTGTCAGTACCTCGTAGCCTGTTTTTACTGCGAGATCTCTTGATTTCACGCTTACAGTAATTTTTCCAGGAACGTTATTTAGTAGAAAGCACTTATTCTAGGGTGCAGTAAACCAGCTATTATAACTCTCGGGAGACGAGCTCACCCCCGCTTTCATAAATCGAGCAACGGGATCTCTATTTCTTGGACAAAGGAACAATGAATGTTACTCCGGAGGAAGAGCAGAATGGTCACTGGAGGGGACTTGATAATGAACCCAAGAAGATACGAAGGTATCGTGGAATAAATCCTGTAGCTTGGAATAAATGATAAAGGAGAAATGGAAGGGGTACCAAAGGGGGGATGAAACGATGCTGAAGAACACAGGCTCGTGTTATCGGGGTCGTTTTGCACGAGCAACTATCACAGCGAAATATAATACTTCACCCTGTTCTCTTGACCCTGGCAATACAAGAGCGCTTAACGAACTGAAAACCGTCTCGAAAATCCTTCACGGAACGGTCCATTTGCATCCGACCCTTTTCTCTGAGGAAAGCCAAGGGTGACGGTTCCAAGAGTGGGTGATTATCGCTATCTTGCCAAGGTGAGAATTACAAATTTGGGTAATTCCAAGATATTTTGATGATGATTCTATTCGTGCTTTTCATTTGATTTCTGATACCGTGCGAAAAGCGAAGAGTAAAACTAAATCACTGAAGATGCTCTAATTTAAATATCGCAAAATAGTACTTCTTAAGACTAATTAGAATAATTAATTTTTGTAATATATTTCGTGTACTCACTACTTTGCAGCTGGAGAGGAACTTTCTTCGACGAGGCTTTTCATTGCTTTAATTCTGAAACAAAAAGAAAAGAATAATTTATTAGTATGGTGAATTCGCTTCAGAATTTCATTGAAATTATTGGCCAGTATTGTCTACGGTGAAATAAGTTTCTTTCCGTGTAGAATGGCTGGTGTTACGTTAAAAATTCAATGGCGGTGAAAAGCAGACGGTAAAGGGTCGAAACAGAAATGGAACTTGGAATTCGGTTGCAACGAAGAAAAAGCACCCCTGACCTTCGAGCACTCTAGGGACGATCGTTCCTTCCCCCTTTTTATTCTTGAGAATTCCACGCCTTTCCCTCTCGACAAAAACTTTCATTCGTCTCTCATACTCTCAACCTTTTTTCTCTTTAGAACTGACAAAGAAATGTATTATACTGACCCCCGGAAATACCGTCGGAAGTACCAGCCATTCTGAAGGGGCTGGTCTTCGTTTTCAGACGTATCTGATAATTATTTAATTTTTTAAATATTTCTACATTATCATTAATGCAAGGTGGCAAAGTGAAAGCACAGGGTTGAAAATTAATTAATCGTATCCCTTTCATAATTGCTGCCTTAATGTGTCTTTTAGTATCCATTTTCATTATGGCACTCAACGTGTTAATAGCACTCAGAATCTCCTCTCGCTACCTATTTTAATATTATTTGATAAAATTACATTTTTATCGATAATCCCATTCTTTTTTATTAATTGAAAATTTTATTTTAAAAATGGCAAGAGTATTGCTTTCCTCTAAAAAAATATATATAACCGAGCAGTAGAACGAGCCGATATCATCGAACAATATGTCACGATGAAAACTCAATTAAAAAACTGTAATTGAGAGCGGAGATAGACAAAAATATTTTTCAAGGCGTATACGGAGAGCAAACATCGTTCTCCGGGCCTGGAAATAACGAGAATCGATGATTATCGACAGCTGTCGACGATATCTAGATTCTAGAAGGCTTGGGGAGAGATCGTCGATCGTATATTACAGCAAAAGATATCGAGAGGTTTATAAAGTGACCCACTTTTATTTACACAATTTTACTCTCTTTTTCCTGAAAGAAAAATAAAAATTCTTACGATAAAGAAGATTACAGGCAATAAAACTTTCGTAACATTTTAAAAGCCTGAAGTAAGGAAACTTTTAAAAATTTATGGCAGAATGTAGTTTTAATACGTGGCTAAAACTATGAATTTCAAGATAACAAAATTAAATCTTGAATCATGGTCTTTTATACTTTAATATTTTTTTAACTCTTAAAAAACAAGCTTAAATTACAAAGTGGATTTTTTAATAAAAAATAAATTCAAATGCAGTGGTGATAAAAAGTGAATATATTATTTCATCAAGATATGAAATAAACAATCTAAAAGATTAAACAAAACCTGTCTGTAAATCATCAAATGTAATCACAACATAATATCCAACATATTCATCGTGTTTTCCAGCTTTATTCACAGATTCTCTTTTTATTTCGAAACGGATAAGAATAATTTATGTGCAGAAACGAGGGAAACTCGTGTTTCACAGCCATCTGACAAATTTCACTGAGCCCTGTGAAATACGTTTTGATGTCCGGATCATTTCTGATCGCGAATGGGCGGCGCAATTCGTAATTTTTCGCAATAAATCCTGGTCCATCTAGCTGCCGTGTTTCACCACCTACGAATAATTGATTATTCGCTCGTGTTAGCGTAAAATGTTTCCGTGACAGTATAAAACTTTCACAGATCGATTTTCACTGTCGACGTGTATATTTGCTATGCAAACGCGTTCGAACATATCGTTTCGATCATTGTAAATGGAAAATGATTTTTTGAAAAATTATTATGCAAAATTGAAATTTTCAGATAATAGATATTTATAAACATTCATAATAAATATATACTGTAAATAAGAAATGTCACAAGTTAATGAGGAAAGCAGATGTAATTAATTATTCTAGTATTGATAAAACATATTGTTATTTCAGCAGCTAATTACCTAGCAGTAATTAAGATCTTTGTGCCGAATAAATTAGATTCTGTATCGGGAATCAGTTAGGGTTATTACAGGTTAATAAAGGAAGTAAAAGTAATTAATTATTTTACAATTGATGAAACGCATCATTACACAAGATTTTAATTAACCTGAAAATAAATTACTTTCTATAGGGTGAAAGCTGTGAAAGACAGCTGTTAGAAATAGAACCCCATTTTATTACTCAATAAATCTGATTGCAGTGCGAAGAAACATTCACCTATCATTAGAAAGAAATCAACTGCTGGTGAGTTATTACTTTGGCGAACAATTTTTTTGCAGTATGATTTAGTAATTTCTTATAAAATAAAAATTGTTTGTAAAATACCCTTGAACTGATAACACTTTCATAAACGAGCGAAATAAACCACTTACTAAAATCACCTTACATCCTCGACATAAGTAGTCTCTTTTGAAATTTAATTTCAACTTTCTCCATCGTTTCGTGATTACAACTGAACAAGATCTCTGCAATTTCTGAGATTTCAGCAATATTACGCAAAAGCTGCAATTGCGAATAACGCAATCAAATCTGTTCTCCTCCTCGAATCATTACGCGATTCAATTAAAGAATAAAAATACGCTTCATAAAACCACTTATCATATTTTAGTCAGTAGAGGAAGTGGTAAGATGTTGTAACGAGTTCAGATAAAAATTAATTGCTCCCCTGACCTTACGCAACCGGAGCAATAATTAAACGTTGCAATTTTTATCGTATTTACATTCGCACTTGAAATGTTATCGACGACACGCAACCGAGCTACCGGTTTGCTGACGTCGATCAACCAAACTGTTCTCGTCGAATATCATTTTTAATTGTAGCCCGCCTCCGTCGGTGTGCAATCACGAATTCCGAGGCGTGTGTAGCACGGTAATGGCCACGGACAAATGGCTCCATTGCAGCTGCAATTAACGTTACGTTACAATTAATATCGAGTCAACGAAGCGCTTTTCCGCGAAATCGCGTTTAATCGGGCTGCAATGACTGAAATGTGCGAACACTGGACAGAGTGGATCACTCGTCTGTGTGATTAGCGTTGTGCAATTTATTGGCACTCTTTTTATTCCATCCTGTCACAAATTTGTTTACAGTTAATTATAAAATAAAATCTATATAAAATTCATCACAAATAACCCGAAATTTTTCAAATTCTTGTACCCAAAAACTCAATTAACCAGAGTGTCCAAAAATACCGTTCTCGCTTTATTTCCTCGCTGGCGGAGATGCTTTTTCTCTCCCTCTGAATTTTTCACACCTCGCATCAGGTTTTCTATGAACCCTTCGGTTACGTGAGTTTTCCAGCGACGGTCCACGCGACTGTCTCACGCTTTCTATTACATTTCACCAGGAATTCTCTTAGCAACACGCGTCGACACCTTCGTCTCGCGGCTACACAATTTTTCCCCAACGTTTTACCCTGAAATTTTCTCTGTTAGCCCTTGGTAGCTCGCCGCGAAACTCGGCTGTGTTACCACCAGCCGTAGCCAACACGCTTCACAAGCTACATGTAAATAAGCTGGCCGAGCGTGTACGCGTGTAACACGTTGCGCCGACGATTATTAAAGCAGCTATTATACGCGCGCGTGACATTATATGTAGCGTTGTGTGGAAAGGGGTCGGAAAGACAGCGGGAAAGAAGGGAAGAGAGAGAAAATGTAAAGCTGGTCGCGGTAAAGTGTCGAGAAGTGTAAATCAATACCAGCATGGTCCTCGCAAAGTTTTCTATGCTTCGTGAAATTCTTTGAAAAATACGAAACAAATATTTTCTTCTAAAACTTCATTCAGATGTCTTTTTAATGTTTCCATCAAAGGATAAAGAAAAAGTACAGTATTTGCTGTGCTAATGAATAATAAAAATATTTTAATAGAGAGAAAATATTCAGTTTTCCACCGTGCAATCAGGACTAACAGGATTCTCAATTTTCACCGTAACCCGACAAATGATGGTGCGACTCGAAAATCAATTAGCTCCTACCTGCCAGCACATCGAATAAATTTAATCACCGTTCACGGTATCCGGAACCCTATTCGCTGATAACGGTAGCATCGTAAAATCAACTCCATCATGGTTATAATGAAATCCCGTCGTAAACGAACATCGATAGCACCGACCAAACAATTATCGCACATTTTTATCCGCAAAGCCGAGAGTTGCGAATTTTACGCGGATGCACGTCTGCATGCGGGCTTCGCAACTAGCGATAACGAAAATCTCGAATTTCACTGGTTGATGTTTTGCAGATGAAAATTTGGATCCGTGGTATTTTTCACGAAAAGAATTTAAATTTATTAGAAGAATTAAATAAGTACACCAGCACCCACAGCTTCCCATCTATATATAACTCATTTATCTTTTAATTAAACCAATCTAAGAACTTCCTCGAGAAACCGCTCGCGTCATGATATCGATGATGGAAACTAACGGTTACAAATTAGATAAGAAATCTGCGTGAACAGGCAAATTAGAAGAATGAAGCAGGCAAGCGTGATACGCGTAACGCGGATAATGCATGCGTATCAGTAATAAGGAGAGCTCCGGCAATTAGTGGTGAATAATTAAAGGGTCGTTAGTCTCGACGACCGGTAAAATAACTCGACTCTCGCGAGCAAGAGAACTGCGCCGCGGTGGGGAGAGAAACGGAAATGAAGTGCAGAATCTTCAAAGGCCGGACGAGGCTGGCAGTGAATTACAGAAACTATCGATCGTTTCGCAAGTTAACGTCTTAATTCTTGTCACCGTTTCTGCGTGGAATGCAATAATCGTACGTTAAACGCGACACAATTCGCCCGTATAATTAATGCCACATGAGGGGCGTATGTCGCGTTACGATGCATTCGCAATGCCGTTCAACCGTGTAATTACCGAGTTTGTCTTTCCGTGAGACAATGTCGGCTAATGGGGAAAAATATATACACCCTCGTCCATTTATGAAATTTAAAATAAATATCGAATTCTTGAAAAACTTGTTAAATATTTGGATAAGTTTCCGAATGGCCCCCTCAAATTTGAGAACTCAGGTTCGGTATATAACTTAAATTGATTACAAGAAACTAATTAAAGTTGGTTTTAGAGCTGGATGTCTTACCATTTTTGAGATATCGTGGTAAGAAATTTTTGTACAATTTTGGGACTACGTATGCGCTATTTAATATCTAACCCAACCCAACCAAACCTTACCATAATATTTCGAAAACGGTAAGACATCCAGCTCTGAAACCAATTTTAATCGGTTTCTTGAGAACCTGAATTTTCAATTTTGAGGGGGGCCATTCGGAAAAACAGCCAAATATTTTTCTAATATACCTGTTTTACCTAATGAAATTTTTAATAGCTTCAGCATTTCAACGCGTTAACTGCCTAGTCTGTCGTATTTCCATTCTCCATAAAAGGCAGCGAAGTTCCTTCGAGTCATTTAATATTAAAAGCCGGGTCCCGTTAAATATCGCGACAACGGGCACAAAGGTATGCAAATGTTTGCGAAAACAACACGAACCGATACGCGAAAAGTGTGAACACGAAGCTCACTTTTATTCTCGCAAATTATTTTATCCTGGTAGCAGTCGACCGGCTCGAGCTTACGTATTTTTTTTCCTTTTTCTTTTTTTCAGCTCGAACCTAACGAAAATAAAAGGAATTCGTGCAGTCGTTACCAACGGACGAACGTATGAAAAATGCATGTAGCCGGAAGGATCGTTATGCTAATTTCTTCGACGGTGCAGCACTTTCGTGTACAAACCCGACGTGTCGATTCTCCACACGTGTGTGCACACACGAGGGTAGAGCAATATATGACAGTGATCGTAATTAAAGCTGTCCGTCAGATTTCCACGATCCACTTTCATCGTGTGTCATTTCATCGATGTCATGTCACGGAGGAAAGGTTCGTTAAGTCGTTCCAAGGGTGGCTCCTAATCGTACCTCCGTGGAAATTGCGTGGAGGATGAAATTTAATGACTCGGTGAAAATTCGAGTCGAATTTTGACGAATAACCGCGAACAAAACGATAAAAATCGAATTCAGATATTTATAATTGAAGCAATAAAATTAATAATAGGAGAAAAATCACCTAGTCTATAATTTATCAATGAATTTCCATTCATCTTTTAATTTCTAAATCGCTATATTAACTCTTTTCTTCTTTCAGAATGAAGTAATCATTAAGTAAAGGATATTACGTTAATGTTTGCTTGCGTTATGCAAAAGACTTCTAACGAGCTGTTACGATATTTAACTAATTGTAAGTTATAAATAGAAAACGAGAACCTGTTCGTTAAGAGGAGCACTAATGCGTTCAGTTAATATACATGAAACGAAATTACAAGCACGCAAAGAACGAAACAGAAGAATGAACTTGAAATTTAATTAAGCAGTCGTTAACGATCTTTCACTTAAGCCATTAATAATTTGATACTCGTTGAACGTGGTAAAAGAGCACTTGTTAGATTTGAAATTTCAGACGTATAAATTCGAGTCACAGTTAATATTCACAGGTCTCGAAGAGAATCCCTTGCAATCGTTATACCACAATTACCATCCCGTGAAACCTGAACGACGATAAAGCTGGTGAAATGGTTCTGTCATAAAACGGGAATGATATCCAGCCAGGAAACGGAGAAACGAATTCCTATTGACCATCGGGAACATCCTCAAATTAGCAAACAGCGCGTGAACAAACGCGTTCTTACAACTCGGAAATCCATCTGACCGGACACGGAAATTGGGTCAAAGCGGAAGACAAATGTGACCACGTAGGTCAAGAGGAGAAAGTTACAATCGGCTTATCATGCTCTAAGTGAATGACCCGGTCGGAGAATCCACGAAAACCGGATAACCGAAGCTCGGACCATCCCTAATAATGGTTCCCTTTGAAAACCCTCGAAACTCTATCCGAGCGAATAGGTGAAAATTTTACGACAGTTTCATGTTGGAAAGTTGTTCTCCGAATTCTATAACTGTCATTGATATTTTTATTTACTATTGTAGAATTTTAGAAAATTCTATGTTTGAAATTTAAAATTGTAAACTTTCAAAACTTGAATTAATATTAAATGGATTTTTCTTATCTCTCAAAATTCATTATAGTTTGTTGTTCCTTCCTCTTCCATAGCTCTATTCCGCTCGACTGGTTGACCGATGATATCTGCTGAATAGTATTACCACTTTGTTGGCGAACATCGATTCTTCTTCGTGCTTACAAGAGCGACCAGCCTTCGTCTTTCCCATTCCCTTTTCTTCACACAGAACTTTTCACATCCTCCCGCATATTTTCCGTGCTTCTTTACTGAGCACACGGAAGGCAACGTCGTTTTCTTGCCAGGTAATCCATCCTGATTCTCTATATTGCCCTCGGATCCGCAAACTTTGGTCTTTCATTACTGTCATCCGTGGAAAGTCTTCGCTTGTATTCATACGTGGTATTTTTAGATTATTCGACATATTTTTGGATTAAAAATATCCATAGTAGAATTGACATCGTGAGAAATATGAATGAAAAACGAATTACAAGGACTTACTAATTTCTTTCAAAGCTTAAATTAATATCAACCTATCAATCATGCGTTTGATAAGAGTCAAAGTATAACTGTAGTTTCGACGAGCATATTTTAACTTAAAACCTGTAATTGACCCGGTTCCGTTAATTATATTACGTTCTTGTACCTTCGAAGCTAAAATTTGATTCCTCGATATTAATCATGTATTAATTCTGAAATCTCTAATTGACCACCAATTAGATTAAATAAAAATATATATATTCAATTTAGAAAAATAGTAAATTCTAACAAGATGTTAAAGATCTAAAATCCCACTTTTATAAAATATTTCATATTTTTCTCATTCTATCAATCATATGTGCAACGAGTGATCTACAGATAGAAAGAAAAATTATCCAATTAAAAAAGGAATAGAATTTCAAAAATTTCCGATCAAGTTAACGAGCGTTCTATAACGTTAACAATGTTTGATCTCGTTACAGATAATTCGCTCGTTATCGGTATCGAGTATTGTGTGCTCACTCATCACGGATCGCTCTATTTCCAGAAATTCGAATATTAATGTGGACAAACGGACAGAAGATATACGGCGAGCGAGCGCGAATTCAACTCCCCTTCTAATTCGAAAGCTTAATCCAATCTGCATGCAATTGTCAACGAGGTCGTACCACCGTTGGGCTGCTTGATTTTAATTAAACCGAATGCAGATTAAATCTAGGCTATAAACGTGCCCCGACGTTGAGACAGATTAGAAGCTCGCCTTGTCCGCATAAATTAATAACGACTCCTCGATGGCTGTTCATCTGAAGCTGAATCGCCCGATTAGCCTTCAAAGGAACCCCTTGGAATCGCTGAAACTTTAAATTCCCTTTGACCTCGGCAAATATTATTTTCATACCCCCCATCGCTAATTTCTTTGAACAAACTTCAACACGATCGCTCGAAATTCATTTAAACAACCAGATCCATGCTCAAAGCAAATAATTCTTTAGTCCTTAATTTAATTGAAAATTAATAAAAACCACGTCTGCTTCAGACATAATCATTCCAGCAGGTAATTCAGTAGCCAATTTCGTAATAATCAGAGTTGAATCATCCGTGGAATGGAGAGTACATTTGCATCAATTGTTTGAAAGGTAAGGGCAACGGCAGAGAGCAGCAGAAACTTCAAATATAACCGGTAGTTTGAGAAGTTTCAAGTCCCGCGAGAGGCGGGCTAATTAAGAAGGATCCCTGGTAATTAATTCGTATGCCGGACGTTTGTTTCTGCTTCAAGAATCTCGCTAATATTCAGCGCGGCAATCACGGATTAAGCAGCCTCCCTCAGCCGGCGAAACGATTCGAGTTCCAGAGAGATATTTCGACCGTGTGGCATCCGGTTCTGGCCCGTTAATGGGACCAGGGAACAATCAGGCTACCTCTAAAGACCGGCTCAAAACTGGACACGTTCCAGTGCACGAGCGGTGTACTTCGTAAACCGGTGGATCGTCTTCGACGAAACGTGACCCTATTATGAGAGTCAAGTCGTCAACGGTGCATTAAACGATCGTGAAAATGTTATCGAAATCGCTAATTTTCTGTCTAATCAAATCTCTCTAAACGACGATGAAAAATTTCAAAATTGTACAAATATCAAAGTTAGAAATAAATAAATAAATTACACACAGTTCGTGTTAATAAGAAATGTACACTTTTTTATCTGACAGGTTTTATCAGCTTTCAATTTTTTCATGAATTCTGTACTCAGAAATGTAGATGAAACACTTGCACCCTCCATCGAACCGATTGCATACGAATCGATGTTAGCTACAACCTTTTTATCAAGCTTTTTACACCTTTCTCTGACATGCTACCTGAAATTTACTACCACCAGAACACGCAGTTTTTTAATTTGCATTTATAACACATTGCGATATCATCGATGATGAATATGTATCGGTTAAATAAGCATAACGATTCCGTCCCTTTTAATTAACTAATCCATCATTGCGCTTCTCGTTAAGAACTGAACGATTGCATGCGTTACTTTCTATTAGGCATCGTTAACACGTACGTTTTTTAACGCATTCAGAAATATGAAATAATTCTAAGCGATTCATGATTGATAATGATTATAAAATTTGTGAATCAATGGAGCTTTTTACGAGCTCGTCTAATCGATCAAAATAAGCCTCTCATCGAAGCATTGCAGAGACGATAATTTTCCTGGAGGAATCTTGCACCCTTGTCGTTTCAACGAAGCCGTCCTCTAATTGCTGGAACTATAAGGAGCTAATAGTATTAGCACGCCAGAGCCTCTTGGTCCTGGAAACAATTAACCTGAAAGGCACGTCGAGTCTTTTAGCGAGATGAGTGGATTACCTTGTTAGTCCAGCAGCCGTGTTATACCTACGCGATACACCTTCCTCTCTGAATGGTGTTTCTATACACAAACCACTGATAAACAATCTTCTCTGGCTTTGATTTAGAAGAAAATACGAGGACTTAAAAAACTACATATAATAACAATTGCGGTTCTTTTTTTATCAAAAGTATAATAATAGAATTCTTGTGTAGGTGTTTAGAGGAGGGGAAGGTGGCGAGTCTCCTCGGACGCCCTTAGTTCAGGTCAACGACCGCCAGGTGGCAAAGGGATTGAGTCTGTTCTCGCTAACGGTCCCCTGGCACGAGTTCCAAAAAGTGGGATTATAGGCATCTGGGGCAGGGATCGTCTGTCGTCAGCCCCATTGATCCCGAGACGGAAACGGCTTTTCCACTCCCTACACTTGGTAATAGATTCGTAATAGGTTCCCAATAGTAGAGTTTGCAAATGCAATTTTATTTTAAAAAGAAACGGAAGATTTCTTGGATCGCTCTGTCGAATTGAAGAGTAATCAACGTGTCTAAACTAACTTGAGAAGACGTCGCGTCGTCTGTAACCAACTCTATTTCAAGCCGACAGAAGAGCGAAGTCGTGCCAATATTTGCCACCGACTGAAATGACATATCGTTGTTGTCGGAACGACCCATTAAACATTGTAGTCCTAACTTTCACGCTCTCGCTGCATTGTTACGCAAATAACGCATGTCCGTATCATAGAAATCATCGTTCGAATGGCTTGTCCGTTTATTTCAGCTCGCCAAATGGGATATCGGCCATGGTGTACACGGTCAATATGCTGTTAACCATAACGGGACGAACAATCGAGGTAATCGTACGAACCTCTTTGCGCGAAATATACGAGCCTTTTGCATCCTGTTTCACAATTTCGCTCGACATGATTCAATGACCTGCCATCATTTATCGCATTGAATTGAATTTTTAATTAAATGATTCAAGGATCGGTAAAAATATTTAAAATACGTAGCTCCACGAGCATGAAACTAAATATTTTTCTTACGAATCTGTATTTAAATAAAAAAGAGAGATTGAATTGCATATTACAACGTGTCACTGTGTTTTAATCACTTGATAAATAAGTTTCAACATTTGCTACCGTGTTAATGCACCAATTTTAGCTTACCAGATTCAAACTAATGCATCGTTGAAAGCATTTCGATGGAAATAATTGATGCCACTGTTCATTATATTGAATTTATTTGACAGAAAAAGATCGTCGATACGTAACTTGACAATTTTCAAGCGAATCTTTATTTATTTCAAAAGTTGCAGTAAGAAATCAATAATTTGATGTAGTTAAAATAACAATATTTATTATTTTTGCATCTTGATATCGCGATACCAAAGTAGGATTTTCCAAGAAAAAAATAATTTTAGTAAAGCTGGATTATACGATGTATAATTTAAAGAAGTATCGACTGAACGTTTCAATTTCACAAGTGCCTTTCGAACAGGGATTTGACATCACCTTTATCCATGCAACTGATGCATGGTTGCATACAGCCACCCCGATACAGGATTAATTTCATTTAACCCCCTGCTTCACTTTACGCTCTGCCAATTTGATTGTCCTTCCGGTCGCTGGCACTCAAGCACCATGCATCCACGATACTAATACAACGGCATTACAAAGCCATTGACAACAATGATTGTTCGGTTTTCCACTTATCGTGTTGCAAATATCATTTACCATCGCAGAGTGGAAATTACCAGACAAGAAACCATTACTCTTCTCTTTCAAAAGTTAAATGAATTGTAATCAAAGAGAAAAAAAATTAATAAAGATTTACAGTATATCAATTTCTTTGTACATATTTGATTAGATCTCTTTCGGAATGAACATCATACATGAATATCGTGGCTTGAAACGAGCCGAGCAATGTATCACGATCTTGATTAAAAAGAAAAATGAAGCTCCAGATGAAGATAACCTAATCGACGCTTCAATTGCAAGCATATCAATTTGATTGGCCGTATAACGACTCTATCTACGTAACGAGAACAGCTTGTGTGCCATTATTCGTTCCTGGCATTATCGATTCATTTCCTCGTGAACGCGTAATTCGACGACCTTTGTTGCGGCTCGGTGAAAATCTATCGGCTAACAAAGCAACCCTTTTCAAAATTCACAGTAGAATGTAACGATTCATCTCGTTATCGATGCTTTATGCAATTTAACCATATATCAAATTCAATAAAGAATATTCAATCTTTCTATATTTTCAATCATGAAATGTCCGTTTGACCTCGTCAAGAAAAAAAATTAATTTTTCAAAATCATTTTTCAACTCATAAATATGCAAAGAATTTTTTATACCTTTCTAAATCTTGTATTCAGATTTTGTAATTGAAAATCAAAGAATTTTTCTCATTAACGAAGGCAAGAGAAGTTTTACGACAAATTGAAACTTTGTTAACTGATTCATCGCCCTCGGAAGAAACGATGACAGAAAATTAATTAGAAGTTCGCCGCGACAGGGAAAATAAACTGCTGATATAACGTCTGTGCGATTGCGAAAGGAAAAATTCTTAACTCACGATTTTACGAGACTACGTAGCGTATGTGTGGCTTACAGCTATGAAAAAGTAAAATAGCAAGGATAAGACATCGTCCTGACGCAGAGGGATGCGAAGGAAAAAGGGCAAGGGTTCGTCCATGCTCTGGAAACGTGTTGAAATATGGTTTTAGTAGAGC
This sequence comes from Osmia bicornis bicornis, assembly GCF_907164935.1. Taxonomy (NCBI): domain Eukaryota; kingdom Metazoa; phylum Arthropoda; class Insecta; order Hymenoptera; family Megachilidae; genus Osmia; species Osmia bicornis. Next base: position 5,450,166 of record NC_060229.1, read on the forward strand.
AGTTTATATTCTAGGGGTACGGCGAGTATTTTGTACTGTTTATGAGAAAATTAGAAATCATCCATTTTTGGGAAGTAATGGCTTTAAAAAAATGTGAAGAAGTGACTATTTCAACAGAGAAATTTCAATATATTTTAATTGAAAATCGCCTAAATTCTATTATAGAGAAAATTACCAAAAATTCTATAGAAAATAATGCTAAGATATAAATCTGGTGATCAATTTGTCTGAATGTATCTTCAACAATTCTAGTCGCAGAGCTTATTTAACAAACCTTCATTCCTGATCCAAAATTACCTGCTAAAAATACTTTCTGAAGCGGATCCAAAAGATGAATTAAGATCACTGTAGAACTGGTCTGTCTTGAACACAAACTCTCCAAGTTTTCCCACAAAACAGTGGAACATTCTGCAGCTATAGACTAACAATGCTATTTAAACAACGTAATTAGAACTAAAGCAACAAACGGGAGGATATTAAATTAACTCGGAAAATCTGAACTACCTTGTTAATGAGAAGTAAACGAGTGAAACGTAGCTGTTGGGATTGAATTTGTTCGTGCATCAGTTACGATTTTTCTCTTTCAATGGTGGCCACGTCGAAATGGAAAAATAAGCGTAACAAATGAACAGAGACGCGGCGAGGAGGGGAAATAACAAAAACCCGAGACGAGATACGGAACAAGACGAATGAAACTCTGGCTACGTTAGAATATCCCGGAAATGAATGGTACGAGTGATGAATATGAAGTGCGAACCAGCCTGGTGTTTTAAGCCGGAACATCCGCTGAAAAACTTGCTATACACGGTAGGAAAAAATTTCGCTAAATGATGAGAAGCTTAGAAAAAATCATTTCTGTCTGTGGACCAACATGTTAGGATCAATGGTGACCTACGAAACAAATATTACCAGGTGGTCCTTTCTAATTAAACACTAAACTCATTAAGACACTAAACTTTGCCACTTAAAGCAAGAAGGATATTTGCTCCAAAATGTAACATAGTTTAAACACGTGAGTCATTCCTCGTTCCCCGTGATGGACATTTCCCTTAAACGATCTTCAAATAATGGACCATCCTTCTCGAAAAGAAATTTCTCTCAAGAATTTGCATTTCAATTGTCACGAGCTTAACCATTCGCTTCGGAAGCCAAATATCTTTACCTACTCTGATCTCACGGATCAAAGTTTCATCATGATGTAGGTATCTTGCGTCGCGACGCTCACTTTATATTAACCGTGGGTACGGGTGAACGTATCGCGAGCGAGTTCAATTTGCACACGTATTCCTGTCATCCTTTCGCTCGGCGAAGTAATACGTAATTTGCTTGATAGTCCTGGCACGCATCCCTTGTCGGATACGAAACTCCGTTCCTCCTTGTATCGCGACGCGTTCGGCAAGGGAGTTCGAGCGAAACAAAGGGTGTTACACGATGGTACGCGTTATCCGTAAGACGTCGAGGGAACAGCTGCCGACGCGTACCTCGACTGGAAAATCATTGAACTCCGTGTTCCAATTAATTCGAGTCAAAGGGAAACTTCGTTAATGAATGATACTGAAAAAAATATCTTAAAGCAACGTCTCCTTAAATGAATCGAAATTTTGCATCTATGATTAACCACTGGTTATGCAAAATGGAACACGACCATTCTGATTCCCAGGAGAAGAGAAATTTGTAATTGAACCGGGAGTTACACAGCATATGGGCGCAGAAGCTATCGTTGCCAGGTTGCTTTGCAAGTGAAATCCGACTGACCATATCTACGGCCATTCGTCATGTTTTATCGCCTAACTTCCTACGTCAGAATTTTAAAATCACCTACCGTCGTTCCCTGACAAACCGTGTGCAATATTTCATCGTCGAGTGCGATCAACAAATTATCAGTTAAATTCTGGAATTTCTCAAATCACAGGTTTAAAAAAAAAATATTAAATAAAAATAAGGAGAAGCACCTTCTTGATTATATCAACCCTGTAGAATATACACACAGTCGGAACGCTGTATTATTCGCTATCTGCATTTGGGGAAGCAAACACAGACCGCCAAAGGTTAATTACTCGATTCCAATTAGTGCTAATAGTATTACGGATTGCGGCATCCCTTACGCGATAATGCTACCCGTAATAAGGTGAACCGATCGCAACCCCTTAATTAGTGGCGACGCACGTAACGGGTTAAGCGTATTGAGCGCATATCAAAACGCGTGTACCCGCTCATTGCCGGGGCTGGATTCGTCAAGCGGATACGAGCTTACCGCCTCTAATTGGTACATGTATCGTGTTAACATCTGTTCCACGGCTCGCCACCAGGAGCTACACGTTGCCGCGGACGTGGTCGAAGGTAGATTAACTAATTAGAATGGCGTACATCCGACGTGACCCAACGATTAAGATGGCACAGACGTCGGCTGGTGAACTTAAGCAGGATGTAATCGTCTTAGCTCCGTAACGACCATCGGGGACGAGCTTGCATTAATCTTCCAGCGTGTCTGGTGCTGCTTGATATGCGAGCATGGATCCTGCAGGACCCCGTGTCCGACCACCCCCGACCGGAGGTATCACCGCAAACTATGCATGGACAACGCGCGTCCTTCATCTCGCCCCGTTGCTGAGATTAACACGTTCTGGGGCCAGAATTGTGGTACAGACGCTCTTGGTTCTGGGTCGTTTCTTTTTATACAGTACCTGACCATCGAATTAGGACCACGTACGAAAATTTCACTTTTATGGCTATAATAGTATGTCATATGTGGAAAATTGTCTTAGGTTATTCAAATTATTGTGATCAAAATAAAATTATGTGGGCGATGAGCGATTAAGAGCCAGAGCCTACTCAGGTTAATTGACAGATAATTGGGAAAATAACGAAGATATAAAAAGCATATGATAAAGCTGTAAAAGCAAAGGGTGGAAATACGAGATATTAACATGTGTTAAAGTGTATTATAGCAGCTAATAAATTATATCATTACAATTTGAACAGGCCTTTTCATTTTTCCGAAAAATGTGAAGAATGCTGAAATACATCTGGTTGAAAGAGCTTGTCGGATACGATGACCCAGTTTCACACTGTACCTCATCCTCCGATCATTTGTTCAATTCAGAAACAAATCCTTTAAATGCCATACCATCATCGAGCAATCCTGCTTCCATCCGTATCGCCGTCTTGGAACAAGGTTTCGAATACAAAGGTGATACCAAGACATTTCTACCGGTAATAGAGGAAAGTCAGAAATTTATGGGACACGATGCAGCGGCTGCTTGGCCCCCCTGTCGTATTTTCGATACCATATTCGCGGTCTGGATGAAAAAGGAAACGCGTAGCTAGCCAACGGACATGGTTCGAATACCAAACAAGCCTTCGACCACGCCGGGTTCCGTGAACTCTGATTTAAGGTCGCGCATTTCGCGCGAGTTTGTCGAACTCTCGCGTTTCAACACATCGACGACTTTATGCATCGTCATTTCTTTCTCTCGGGCACTCGCCGTGATTGACGCCGATAATGAATACATAATTACGCGAGCGAAATAGCTTTTTAATGTTTCAATTGTAATCGTTCTGCCCGTGGAATGTTTCAACTGAGAGAACAGGTAATCGCGATTATGTTCGACTGATTTATCGTCAGCTGAAAACAATAAATCATGAGGTTTGCGATACAAATGCAGCTGATCGTTGTATTTGCAATTTGTAGTTTTTATGAGAAAGAAAGTTCTTTGTTGCTTCCAGACGGGATTAATATGCGCGAAACGGTAATTTATAACGAGACTGGTGTTCGAGCATCGGCGAATATTCTTCAGGAAATACGCGAGAAACGAGGGTGGATACGTAATGTCGTCACGTACGTGAAAATGGCGAGAGGGTGGTTCCTGTTACACGACCCGTGGAATCATGTTCGTGAAAGCTTAACGATCATTACGAAGGATGAGCAATGTTGTAAAATGTAAAGAGTCTATTTTAAAAATAAAATAATTTTACCTCTTCACAAAAAGTGACATCATTTATCGATCAATATATCCCTTAAAAAAAAAAGATGACCCAGTTTTACCACTCTTTGATCACATTACAGAACCCTTTGAACCTAAACGAACCGATACGGAACTTCACCCTCGAAATATTCTACAACCCCTAAATTAAAAAAAGAAGCAGGCAATCTGCCTATGGAACGCAACAGAACCGTGCCATGCTCCGAATATGCAAATGAAATAATAAGCGTGTCCCAAAGTTAGGTCTAACTCTAGGTGGTAGTGAAGTCGAAGCAAGGAAATTAAGGGGTTGAGGTCGCCGAGGGGCGCGGGGGAAAGAGCAATGATAGGAAAACGATAGAGAGTGCAGAGAGTAGAGGTAGAAGCGTCTCGATTTACGTTTTACGAAGTTAATTGAATGGCTTCTCTCTCTCTTTCTCCATTGCACCCTTGTCGTAAGATCGCTTATAACGACAGGGGCGGAACGGAGCCTATGGAAGCGCAAAATGGTTATTATCTCCCACGCCGCAGACATAGCTGGCTGAGCTTCTGATTTACGACGTGCCCTCTCGACTTAATCCTCGCATCCTACCACTCGTTCCATCCCCGTTTTGGCGAACCACCATCGTTCGAATTGGTCGCCGACTTTTCACCTCCCTTACGACCAGAATTAACACCAAGAACGCCTGTTTCGAATGCCAGCTACCGGAATCGATGCCTTTGGCTAAACCTTAACCGACCGTGAAACCGACCGATTGCACACCCGAGATTAATACCGACAGACGGATCGCGTTAATCCTGATACTATGTTGTGTCGTAATTTCATTTTCAACGGAGAGAAACGACGATGCGTCGGTACCGATAACGTCGGTTAAATTGGAAGTCACGTTGTCGAGATAATCGAGAGATTATGCGGATTGGTCGAACGATCGTTTATCATACAACATTCTGGCGTATCTTGTGACGGGTCAATGGAACGTGTAAACGTTTGCGTTTTGACTAGCTCTTGTTGATGGTACATTCGGTGGACGTTTGATGTACATTCGGGTGAAATGTAGGTTTCTCTAAATTAAAGTGGAGGGAAAGGAGCTTTGGGAGAGCCTAGGGAGAGCCTAATTCAAAATTTTCTATATTTGCAAATGAAGAATATAGATCAATCCTAACATTAATATCTTTCAAATTAAGATCTCTAAAACTAAGTAAATATTCAGTTGCCTAATTCAAAATTTTCTATCTTTGCAAATAAAGAATTTGGATCAATCCTAATTTTTAAAATTAATATTTTGATTGACGAACTTAATAATTTGCCTAAGTGAATATTCAATTGCCTAATTAAAAATTTTCTGTGTTTGCAAATAAAGAATTGGACCAATCCGAATTTTAATATCTTTAAAATTAAGATTTTGATTGACGAAGCTAATAATTTGCCTAAATGAATATTCAATATTTCCCGCATGTAGAATGCAAAAATTCCAAGTTATTCGATCGGCAACGACCCAGGAATTCACAGATCGAACGAACGCAAGGCAAGTTTTCTCCCTCGATACAAGAAACTTCGCCAGAGGATCAGCCGCGACTTAGCCGGCTCAAAAGTTGCAACTGCGATCGCAAAATTCCCCGGGAAAACTTGCGGGCTATCTAACGAAATTTCTTGTACGGCTTGACAAATCGCGAGCATCCGGAACTCGTTTTTAAGGCTCATGAGTTTTTCCCGCTGGTGGCTCATCCGCACGAAACAAACCGCTCAATTTGTGGTCCGGCAACCGAACGAATGACCCCGGCCAACTTGCAGCCAGTTTACGTATCGATTCGAGACTTATCCCCCGAGTATCAAGAATCGAGTTCGTAAATAGCCTCATTTTTTACTGATCGATCGAAGCAATCGGTTAACAAGCGAAATTTTATCTAATTACACGTCTTTCATAATAAATAATATGTCCAAGTTCCGATGTCTGATGGTTAATGAAATAATAATGAAGCTACGTTAGTAATGTCTAATAAAACTTTCAATCGTCTGTACTGATTCTGTCAGTAATAGACAACTACTAATAATAAGGTACATCAAAGGTACATCAAATATTAGGTTACTGCAAAATCAACATTTTAAGTGTAAATTATTTGACTTACGATAAGTTGCAAGGGTAGAAACTAGTGGTCATCAACCGTGTCTCTGTACAAGGCAATTAGTCTCCATACCTGCAAACAGAAATATAGTTTTCTGTTAGTTCAATGTACGTGATAAAGGAGTATTTATGCAGCTAAATTCTAATCAAACTATTCTAAATTAGAATAATCTCAGCTCTGGAATATAACAATTTTAAACTCTTGATTTCTCAAAATATCAATGTTAAATTATTCCGCTGATTGGGACAATTTTAGCATGCCATCACTTCGATGAAAATATCCTTCGCATAAGTCAATCTAACAGCACCAAAGTGTCGTCCCAGAGATAATTATTCCCAGCTGGATTCTAAATCAAAACCAAAATTTCAGACTATCAAATATCTGTGCTCCATTACTTCATCAATCCACGGATGTCGAAAAAGAAGAAACAAGAACAGTAATCAAATTTACCGCATCTCCAAAGGAAACAGAAAGGGAAAAAAGGACGGTAAAGGAAGGAAGGCAGGGTTTCGTGGTCGAAGCCCAGACCACTGTGGAAATTGAAGTCGGACACGAAAAAGGGAGCCGGGCTTTTATGTAGGCCACGAAGAGAGCAATAACAGTTTCTCCCGGGGAATACTTTACATCGACTCTGTGTACAGTGTCAGGGCGGTTTGATCCAAGGGAAAAGGGAGGATCCCTTCTGTAACCCTCTGGGAGCTCGTGTATCGGATTTTCACAAACGAAACGAGCAATCTCGCGACTCAAGAATCCGGCCTTGAAGGATGACCGATCGACTGTGTCTGGCGTGGCTTTAAAGCTTCAACCCCAAGGAATGCCCTTGAGTGTTGCCGCGGATACCACTCCCAGAAGTGACTTCGACCCCGGAGAATCGATCCACGTCATTCCTCTCTCGCTTCTTTTTTTTCTTCTTCTATTTTGTTTTGCCTTTCTCCCGCCAACGGTTATCTCTGCTTCGAAAGGTTGCAGCTGCAACCCTCCACGGAATGTAATCCAATCGAGAGCAAAACGGAACATAGTTCTTTTACGGTGGCTCGATAGTAAAGAATACGAGCTGGGGCATGGGGAGCGTGTACAAAATGCTATGTGTTATTCCAAGAAATACTGCTGGGATCGGGCAACACTTGCTCGAATCGATAGGGGTTGCGAAGAATCGAAAGAGGGTTGGTTAAGTTATAGTTGTCGTTAATTATCTCGTAACTTGGATTTGAAACGTTACTGTATTTCATACCGTCTAAATAAAATATAATGCAATTTTTCAATTACAAGTTCTAGAGGGCTCAGGGGAAATTGAATGACTCGTAGTAAAATTTTGAGTGCTTCTAAAAATAATACATCATTCTAATATCTCGATAAATGTGCAATCGATACTAAAAGGGTTTTTATTATAACGTTTCAAGGCGATGGATGTTGAATTTCTATGTCGGGATTCTTCGAACTACACTAATTACGGAGGAATTAATTTACAAATTCTTTCCCTGAAGAAGACAGGACGCAACCGCAAATTCCTCGTCATCCCGGAAAAGTTGGTCTGCGAACTTACTGTGCGTCCAGCAGCGTTGCTCGCACGCCAAGAAATTCAAACGACCAAACTATGTCCCCTAGCTGGAACTTCCTTCCCTGTTAACGATCGCGGAACCCTTCTTCACCGCCCTGTCCATAAAGTTCACCCTTTGTTTTACAGTCGGATGGCACGTCGTTCGAAAGGTCACGGTACGTCCAGCAGAGATAAAGTAGAACGAATGGTGAACTGTTTCGCTTCGAGTGGTTCGAGGACGTGTCAACGGCGTGTATGTGTAACCACTTACCGGTGCAATCTGTATCGAGTGCAATTTCGTACGGTCGTATTTCTCTCTGCGCGCACGTGGTGTACGGACATTCGAGCGATGCGCCGACTTGTCACGCTTGTAACGTCAGCTCGTAATGTCCGCGATTTAATAACGAGTCCTGCTTTGGGGTATTGATCCCCGCGGGAACTGCCACCGCCGACAGTGAATGCATTAAACGTGTACTTGTTCCCTGACGCGATAATTAGATCATGTTAGAACGTGTACGTTAGTAGCTAATAATATATAAAGTAATTGAATTTCTCTACCGTCGCTTAAGATATTCTGATAAATTTTATTTTGCAAGATCAATATTCACGGACAGTCAGAAGTGACAGATTTATTTAAGATGACATTTTCTATCGGGTAAAATTGTCCAACACGACCTTTCTGTCGATTGAACGTCAACGCTGATACAAGATATTCAGCAACAACACGGGTTAGACGAAACAAACCACCACCATTTATACACATTAGCCAAACCGGTGGATCGTCAGCCGGGAACAAATGTTACCTAGTCCAAGCAATGATTAATCGTAAACCGCGTCATAGGACGTGGTTAAGCGTGGTTAATCATCAACCGTGGGTCCGGAGGATTCCCTCTGTGGACCATGTGACAGAACTATGGTGAACCACGATTGTTTGACAGATAGCCGCGTCAAAACAACCGCCGTGCTTGGCCCTTGTATTTGCAGTCCCGCGTGCACAGGCCACTGACACCTGTCGTAGCTCCTCGAGTCTCTGTCACTTGGACTAACCGTTCGAACAATAGGAACCCACCATCCCGTATTCGCCAACTCTCATACATCAGGAACTGACTGAGCTGAAGCAAGACTAGTACAATCCTATACGCGATAGGCTGATCGATCATTCGTGTTAACCTCTTTGTAATATCCAGACATATGGTCAAATTTGGTAGAAATTTGATAATCTTAGAATTTTTCTATCAACCATTACCTAATACCCATATGTAATGAAAAATATTCAAACTATCCTTCTTAATTTCATAAACAGACTGTGCATATTTATGAAAATGCATATTAGGGTAAAATGTTGAAAATAGAATAATTTTCAAGATATCTCAAATTAAGTGGAACGATGCACTTACCCGATGCACATGCACTTTTTTTAAAAACAAATTTTTACACTTTTCTTTGCGTAGATTGATTCTTTTAGACATTCTGTATAAAAAGTATTAGAGTGGAATGTTGAAAACAGAATAGTTTCCGAGATATTTCAAATTAAGTGAAGCGATGCACTTATCCGATGCACATGCACTTTTTTAAAAAACGAATTTTTGAACTTTTTTTTACGTAGATCGATTCTTTTAGACATTCTGTATAAGAAAGTATTAGGGTAAAATTTTGAAAACAGAATAGTTTCCGAGATATCTCAAATTAAGTGGAGCGATGCACTTGTCCGATGCACATGCACTTTTTTAAAAAACGAATTTTTAAACTTTTTTTTACGTAAATCGATTCTTTTAGATATTCTGTATAAGAAAGTATTAGAGTGGAATGTTGAAAACAGAATAGTTTCCGAGATATCTCAAATTAAGTGGAGCGATGCACTTGTCCGATGCACATGCACTTTTTTTAAAAACGAATTTTTGAACTTTTTTTTACGTAGATCGATTCTTTTAACCATTCTGTATAAGAAAGTATTATGATGAATTACGAAAAACAAAATGGTTTCAGAGATATCAAAGGCACATTTTATTTTAATCTGCCGCATAAAATTAACGCATAAAATTAACAGCAGAACCAATGGAATGTATTTGTATTTTATCTAGGTACATTAAATATAGAAAAATGACAGAATTTACGACAATGAATGAAGCGATCGAAGCGTGTCAATCTGAACAGCTCGCAGCTAGAGGAACATGCATAGAGGAACAAGAAGCAACGAGCTGTGAAGTTATGCTAAGCGATAGAGACGAACGTGGCAATATCCTCTGTCGCGTGTTGTACCTAGCCCAGATTTGACCTAATCTTAACCCAAGCCTAACCTAACTCTATCTCGAACCTAACAGGGATCGCAAACTCTGAAACACTGACACCTGTCGCAGGGCTCCAGAGAATCCGTTAGCCTGAATAACCAAACAATAGGTTCTCGTGAGCTCGTACACGCACGCGGATCTGGATTAAACGCTGGATAACCGGCAAATTGCTCGATCAATATTTGCCGTTAGACATTATAGATATGGCAAAGAATTATTTGAATTATAATTCAGGATATAAGATTATCAAACGGTAGATTATAATATTTAAATTCTTTCTAAATTAAAATGTTTCTATCGATTATAAATGGAGACATAAGATATTTCAATAAAATTTAATATCAGTTAAGAATTTCTCTAATGCTGTTATTAATTACCCAAAATTATCCATTGATTAATAACACAATTTTCTACGCCACTTCTGTCAAGAGTATCTCTAATCTTAAATAATTTTTGTTATCCCGATCATACAATGGAATTTCCGTCACAGAGGCCCGATCAGAAATAAACAAGATCGATATTCAACGCCGGCTAAAATGCTAAACTGAACAAGCCTGGTAAAAGAGAAAGGGGATCGCGTGTTCTCCATTTCCGGATGTGACTTAAATCCCGAATAAAGGGCCGAGGATTATTCGATGCACGGGGCCACTTTGTGAACTAATCTGAATTCTGGAGTTATCCTAGCCTCCATTGCGGCACACTGGCGTATCAACAAAAGGACACGCCTGTGTTTGCTGAACAATGTCCACACCGTGATAGTCGAACGTTGGCCACGTTGAATAATTTTCGTTCAATCTATTCGCGTGTTTAGATCTCGATCGATGTATCTCCTCGCTCGACTGACCGGTTGAATAAAAAAAAAGAGAAGTGAATGTAAGACATGCGATTCGAAAATATACAGAATGTCCCCTCTGAGCATTACCATTGAATCTCGAGACTTTCCATGAACTCTGCAAAGATTATATTAGATAAAAATTGAATTATATTTAAGTGGTAATTGATTATAGCGCGACCAATATGTTAATTAATGAAATTTCTAACTGAATCAACGACTTGCTGTGCAGAAAATCAATCTTGATTCTCCATTCGAAACAGCACTGGACACCAAGACCCTAAATTCGATTCAGATATGGCAATACGACCTCGAGCTGCACCACACACAATCATTACCAACGACAGATTCTAATTAATGGACACATCCGAATCGAATAACCGAATAATCGAGCGACCCGACACCGAAACGAGCATGTTGAACCTGTTAAAGACAAAGTTACGAGACGGGAACAAACACCATCTACTTTTCATACAATACGTTTGATACAAAATTCTTGCACTGAATAATATCAGAATTATTAGAATTATAAAATAATAGCTTGTAGGCATGTTTAGTGGAGGAGGAGAGGGTTTCCTCTCCCCGGACGCCTTTGATTCTGGTCAGGGACCGCTAGGTGGCGACGAGATGATCGGTGATCAGTGTTCTCGCTAGCAGTCGCCCGGCATGAGTTCCAAAAAGAGGGATTATAGGCATCTGGAGCAGGGATCTCGAAACGAAACACCTTTTTCTCCCTTCCTCTACAAGCTACAAAATGTGCATCCTGCGACAGTGGATATAAATTAAAAACAACCTCATGCGAGTAAAAGGGTTAATCCAGTGGTTATTTATTCCTGTTAGAACGAAATATTGAACAGATAGAAAGTAGAGCGTGTTCGATCGAATATTTCACCGCAAATGATATTATTGAGGATCCGTATCGAAGGGTGCAATAACCCTTGACTTGGTTTACGGATGGATCTTTCCACTTTTAAAATACAGCGCGAAGGCAGTGCAATTATCGTTGAATCATCCTTCACCGGTGGTTACTCGGTAGCCGGATCTTTCAACGGGAGGGTTGCGGTTCATCGAATGAAGGATCGCAACGATCCCGTTCGTCGGATTTTCCCGTTTTCATCGAGTCGTGCTTGAAAATTACCAGTGCTTTTGATACGGTTTGCCGTGGCGATGTTGGCTGCTCAATTGAAAGCTATCCTCATCCACCACCCTCCAGATCAATCGATCGGATCTACCCTCGATAGAGCCAATAGCTCGTTGAAAATCGTTTCGACGCATCGATCCTCGCCCCGGTTTCCTGCTACACGAACACCAGCCTCGCGTTGACGGTTTATCGAGCAACTTTCATCGTTTATCCGTCGCTAAACAGTCAGCATTTGCGAATTTATTTATTCGTCCGGCGTGCACTGAAATTTCCATTTTGGTGTAATTGATCGTGACGTTGGTAAAAAAGAATTTACTTTGTCAATAACATTCTGCAACTTCCGTAACCCCTTTTCGTTTGCAGATAAATTTAAACTTAATTAGTATTACAGTATAAGGCAAGGTGTCGCGTAACCATCAGTGAAACCTCCACGTAAGTTACATCTGTTAATCCTAGATTCCAAGCGAATCTTGTAACACGAAAGCCTTACGGATCGACGGCTAATCGCTTCGAGTGCGCAACGTTTATCTTTCTACGGGATCGCAATTAACCGCGATAAAAGGAAGATGCTCAGGTGAAGGCAGGATAATTTATGTCAACCAGTATAGACTAAGTAAATGACTTGAAATACCGATGAGTCAAACTTAACCTTCCACCTCCAGCCTGTGAAAGGATGATTGCTGTTGCGATGCACATTTCCCGATCGCCTTGAGAACCGACCTTGATGTGCATCATTTTCAAACATGCCAAGTCAGACGTTCACTGATGTGTCAGGTCACAGTTCGTTATTCTCTGTCTTTAAGCTGTTATTACAGGGTGGTTGCAAAGAAATACGATAGAAGCGATGGGCTAATAAAATCGTTCCTGTCACCAGTCATCGACCCTTTTTCATTTCAATCGTCCCTGTGTCCAGATGGGGAACAAAATGCAAAGTCAGAACAGAAAAGGAGGGAATTCAAAGGGAAGGTCCTTTATGAGGGTACAGCGATTTAGCAGGCGAAGGTATTCTACAGAAATTGATTTCTTTTCTGCGCTTGATGAATTTAAACCTAGGTTCAAAAATAAATCTGGGAATTATAAAAGAAGAGAATTGGTTTCATCTGCGAGTGATAGATAATTGAAGCAAGCTCGCAGGAAAATATAGTGCCTACTCTCCGCTATAAATACAAGAACAGCAAGGGTGGAAAATAATGTACAGTATCCAACCCTCGTCGAGGAAAAGATTGAAGCGTCGCTCGCGATCTTCTCGCGTTTTACGAGCACCGATTTATCGGGTTGGCCCTCCCTGTCCTCTCTATCTTTCCCGCCTTCCTGAAGCAGTCCATAAATTGCAGCGATGTACCGGAAGAAAAGGAATGAAAACGGGAGGGTGAAAGGAAGAAAAGAAGGGGTGAGAAAGGACGAGAAGGGGAACGATGGGGAGTTGCACAGATCAGGAAGAAGCGCACAGCTGAATGGAACCAGCCGTTCCCTCGCCCCGTTTCTTAGCCGAAAGATCTATCCCGACCAAAATGCATCGAATGCGCGAGGTGCATCTCTCTTCTGTCATTCGCACCGTGAGATTCGCGAGCGCGTCCCTTATACGACGATACGTAAGGACTGTATTTCCGGTAGCCAGAAACCAGCCGAGCGTGTAAGTGTATCGCGAACCTGCAATGGAAGCGTCGAGATTTCGTGCCTCCATTTCCTACTGATCATCGAAACGGAATATCCAATGCATTCCGTGAAATATTTAATTTCGATCAATCTTTTGGCTAAGGTAATGCTCGATCAAGGAGTACAATTATATTATTGCAATAAAAGTGGTGAGTTAAAATCTAATTACAAATGGACGATAATTACTTTCGTTGATGTTGATCGAAACCTAGAAATTCTAGAAACCTGATGAAATATATGTATACGAAGAAGAAGGACGAGTTGACGGACAATAATTAAATCCGACCATCACCAGAAATAAATACCCGTAATGTCTTATGAGTTTGTGAATAAAGGATGATTTAACAAATGTGAAAAATTGATGAATGGTAGATGAGCAAGCTGGAAATCCCATTTTTAGAGAGATTTTTATAGAAAATTAATAATCTTAATGAGAGGTATTTTCAGTTAAACGAAACGGTCTAGACTGAAATTTATTTTTAAAAATATATTATGCATTATGCATATTGCGTATTTCTCATAGATTTCATACATATTCGGCTACCACGTTCAAAATTCAGGTCATAAAACAATCGATAAATGAGTTATTAATACGGCGGTATATCAAACGATGCGAAACAATGAAATTATTCATGCAATTAAATTTGAATACATATATATTGAAATGATCGAATCGAACACAATCAAATCGTGTTAGAGTGAATTTATGGAAAGCAAGTTTTTCTCGCAATAGTTAATTAACAGTATAAAAATGTTTGGAAATGGATGATATCAATAAATCTACGAAAATAATCTCATCGATGCTGAAACAATCCGATCGAGAAGAGTCATTCGAACACAATTCCTTTTTCTGAAACGATTCTGCTAGATTTTCCAGCACGCGCTTTTAGTTAAAACGGGAGGAAACGTGGCCCAGTATCCAGCAGGATATCAGATCCTGCGTCTAGGATCACTTTATCATCCGAGTAAGTGTAGCAAACGGGTAAAGTTGAACGGATAACACGCTTCTTCGAGAAAATACAACGAGCAAGTCGAGAAGAGGAGGGTCAACGACGAAGAGGGCGGAAAGAAAGCGAGAAAAGTGGCGTATAAAGGACTCCATTTCCGTTTCACAGTCGTTCCGCTTTATTTCCACTATTCTGTTCGGCGCTACTCAAATGAAATCGCCAAAGTTAATTTCAACACCTAATCAAGGATTTTTATAGAGATTCACGACACGCGCATATTTCATTAATGAATAATTAAATATTGTTACGTGGATTTATTGATAGTCTAATTTAGATAGAAACGTCCATTAGATTGTAACTTTAGTATATATAACGATTCGATGCAGTTGCACCATTAGATTCTGGACGGTCTTTGAAACGTTGCAGAATTGTGCTCAATTCTCGATGCTCTAAAGAGATCGAAATAGATAAAGCACGGAAATGGAGGAACTAGGATTAAGCGATTTCGCGATGCTGAACGCGTCTGACCGACGCAATGCTTGTTCGACGTTGGATTTACCCGGGAACATTAACAGGGACCGATTAAATCGCCCAATGTACTGTATAAGCGAACGTTGCATCGGATACGTGAACTTGAAATTTGCATAGCACCAGATAATTCACTGTTTCTACGATTAACCCGGATATGTAATCAACTTTACAAGATTTATATTTTACCATTGAATTGAAATTTCATTAAAATTATTTTGATAAACGTGAAAATATTAAAAATCGCAGTAAGAGATATTTCAGTAAGTATTTCATACGATTAATCCAACTTTAAATGGAGATTTATATTTGAAGAGATTTTTAATTTTGCTTGTTGTTGGATTAAAATTTAATAAAAATTATTTAACAAATGTAAGCAGCCTTAAAACCTTTAAAATTTGTGTAGCATAAGAGAATTCATTGCCTGATAGGATTAACCTAGTTAGTGAACATAACTAACTTCGTGAGAAAAAGAATTTATATTTCAATAAATACTAGACTTCTGGAGACTTTGAATTTTGTCTGCCGTTCAATTTGCTAAAAATAATTTTACACCTTCGTTATTTTTCTAATCTTTCTTTCTTACGCAGTTAAATTATTTCTTCTGGTTATTTGAATAACAAATTTTTTAAACTGAACTAATGGCAGAAGCTATCTCTCAGGTTTTTCTACATGAACGATTAAAATTACAAATAATATGTTAATAATAATAGGAAAAATGAGAAGATAAGAGTAATTACGATTCAAGAATATGTAAAGTGAGAAAAAACTACCCCTTTTATTACGTTATTCCGTGTCTCTCCTACCTGAAGCTAATGTTCAAAGCGGTTATCGTCGACATTAGCAATACCAACAAGACCAAACCGAGGAAATGCACATTTCGTTCCGGAATATGCAAATCGGTCACGTTCTAAACGCGAACGAGCAATTTAACCCTTTGACGAGGAAGTACTCTAAACTCAACCTCGTGAATGCACCGAATATTTCTTTTCTTCGAAGCATGTGTTAAAAATTTGTAATGCTTACATTTACAAATTGTTCTTAGGATTAAAAATGAAAAAACATACGTACGCCTGAATTTATAAATAATTACGATAATTTCATTCAAACTCATGTATGCATTTATCGTTTGCAAAAAGGGTTCAAATGCATTTGAAACGCCATAAAGTGCAAGTCGAATGTAATACAGAAAAAAAATATAAAAAAATGTATGCACGCGACATGCTCACTTGTTGCACTTCAATAAGGTTTAATGACATCCAAGTCATCGTTTTTAGTACCTTAAATACACGTTAACTAGTACGTACACTCCAGCACGAAAGCTTGATAAAAAAATCAGTTAAGTAATAAAAAAAGTTGTTACAGTTTTCAAAGCTTTCAAGATATTAAAAATGTTTCATGAGTATCAGTATAGACCCGATTCTACCCTCACTGCTAATCAAAAAAACCAACTGAAAATAATTGAATATAAAATTAAAAAATAATCTACCAGACCACCCAAAACCTTCATAAGCAGCAACCACAGAATCGCATCAGTGGTTCTGAATTTCACCCCTTAAGAAGGGGGTGTCTTCAAAAATTTTCATTCTCGAACCCTCCAAAAGTGAGAAGTGGCCAAAGAAGAGTGCCCTGTGCTTAAGAATTAAAAACGTTAAATCCATGCGAGTCGACAGGCGTTAAGGGTCTTTCCGGGTGGTGTTCTGGCGAGTTGGCCAGGATAGGGGTAGAAGACGGCTCGGCGATGCAGAAGGAGCGCATGAAGGGAGGGCAGAAAGCATGGTTACGAATTCACAATGGCATTGTGCAACTCTTCTATCCCCCCTCGTCCCTTGACTCGCGATTTTCTCCTACGACCACCCTTCTTTCTCTCTCGTTTCATATCCTGTACACCCGCTCATTTTTCCTTCACTCTCATTTTCTCTCTCTCTCTCTCCGTTCCTCTTCGTGCGTCTATCTAGCTTCATCCACTTCACGGGTACTCGCCGCGAACGCCATTAATGGTTTCCGTTTCCGGTGTCTCAATCTCGCATTCTCCCCGCTTTGCAACTCCTTTCCACCCGGTTCCTGCGCTCGGATCTCCTGCTCCTCCAAACCTTTCTCTCGTTTTCGTGGAAAAGAAACGAATCATCGTCTGCACGCGTAAACGTCTACAGTGTGCGTGCCAGGGGTGAATTCGGCTCAGTTTAAACGGGTGTCGCGTAAATTACAGCCAGCGATTTACCTGGATTGCCGTTACTTTGCGTCTGGAAACGTGTTTGCGATCGTTCGCGAGGCATCGCTGTCGAGGTGCCATTTAAACGACTGCCAATAGATCAAAGTGGTTAAATGTTTACGTTGCACAAAAGACTAATAATTTCAAAGTCACTCGAGCGAAATCAGCTTAAATGGAACACCCTTTACAATTCACCACCGAGATTCAAAATGAAAGGGTCCATTTCGCGACACGAGTAATTTCATTATTCGTAAAAAAGCCTTTCGCCTCTCCTATTGTCGGTGAATGAAGATTCCTCGTCAAAGGAACTCCATGAATTCCGGACAAGAAGGATCGCATAAATTGATACAAGGTAATGGACATAGCTTTCATTCGGCGCATCCTTTGACAGGATACGGTTGAAATAAAAAAGGAATACCGGTTAAATCTTTGATAATTCGGCTCGATGGCGTTTCCACGCGAACGATTCTTTCAACGATCGTTCCCATTTCGACGGAGCCGTAAAGTTGGATCCGAAATTCAGCGACGCGATGCGACTCGCGCTACCGACATAAATTCTTCGATCCTGCCGCTTCGAACGTACCAAGTCGCGTGATCGTTAAACCATTGAAATCCCTCTCGATTTATTATCCATGCGCTCATCGTCGATAACATAAACTCTCGTCCCGTTTCTTTCAGCCGCAACGATCGAGGCTAATTTTTCGGAATCCGTCCTGCCACGTCCGGTCCTATTCGACGCTCCGGGCTGAACGGCGGAGTTCATGTGAAAATCTACGTTCCCTGTGTTTTTATTGTGAATTTCTATGTCCCGAGGAAAGTTTTCAATTTACCCTCCGCCTAGTTTCATTAACCTGGCAATTACTGTCGAAACTCACAATTATCCTCGTCAGTTTCACCGTAGCTTCGGATTTAAGGGATGAATTTAATGATCGTCGAACAGCGTTAAACTTTATCTCTCTCCTTGTTCTGGTTTGTTCTTTTACATAATGCAACGCTAAAGCAATTCCCGGCAACGATTTTCACTTTTTGCACAATACACGGGATGTAGGATAATGTCGTGCAATTATTTCCGTTTTAAGATCCTCGTAAATCTCGAGGTACCTTTCCAAACGTTTAAAGAAACCTTTCATTAATTTTCATTCAATTACAATTTATAAATAACAGGAAGCGTTCATGGACTCGTGAGCTTGTACTTAAGATTTATTTTCAAAGTGTTCCTCATAAATAAATAACGAGGAAATCAAATTACACTTTAAAATGTTAATTTTAAGTTGAAAAACAAAGGAAAACGAGGAAAGGAAAAATCAAAGCGAAACACAACAACGTTACAGGAACATCATACATTTACGTAACGCTAACCATTCATTATGAACAAATTCTAAAAAGTGCAAACGTTTAATAAGCATCCTTCCTACACGAGGACAGACTAAAGGCTACCTAGCAGCTGAAACTGTAGGAGTCGTAACGAAAGATAACGTTTAGTGCTAACCTTTCGTCGTGCAATTAGTGCGTTCAGCAAAAAGCAATCTACGAATAATATTGAAGCTAATAACCCTTATTAACCAGCTAACGTTTCGTCCCCCTTTCTAGATGCATTTGTGGCTTACAAACTCACGTATATGAAAACTGCGTGATTCTGTGACCGTCAGCAAGTCCGACAGGTATTAGTGATGGAAATAAGTGAACAAGTGCAATTGATTCTTAATCGATTAAAATATCTAAAAATTTAATTATGAGTAGTGTATTAAGTAAATCTTGAAATTCAGAACTGAAGGTACTAATTTAATTCCAAGTATCAAGTTAATTTCCAGACCTAAATTTTATTTTATTTTTTTTTTTTCTATGGTTTACCCTGCTTCTTATCCAGGGATGGCGTTTAAGGGCGGACTCCCCTATATCGCCCACTAAAATTTAATGAAATCTAGAACTGAAAGTTACGATGGGATTGGTCCCATCACTAGGACCCACAGGGTCGACCCAACATCATCCCACCAACACAAACGCACAAGAATTCCAAGGAAGACCTTAAATCTCCCTTCGAACACAAAGCACGGTTCATTCTGTAGAATAAGAAGAAGAGGACAGGGCTGAACAGGGCCGCACTTACACGCTATATCAGCCTAATAACCTTGAAATGAAGTTTCAGCCTGTTGAACGATGATGCTTAATCGACTGATCCTCCTAACGAGGGAGGAAGTTTGCTGAACACGAACCGATCAAGGTGAATTGAATAAAAAGAAAGAAGATGAACTAACATAAGAGGACAAAGAATAAGCGGGGGAGCGTTCATGAATTATGAATATTCTTGGACACTGGTTAGAAGGATCTTTTTATTATACAGGGTGGTCTAAAAATTGTAATCTAAGATCGAGTTAAATGAATTAAAATCGGACACTCTTAAGTCTTAAATTATTCTCGCTAAATCTTGCTAAATACTCCTCTGTTTGTTAGTCTTGAAGTGAAGTTTAAGAACTTTCTAAAGATTCATTTTTCATTTGAATTCGACAGCCTTCCAAGGTTGCATTCAATAAGAGATGCTATAAATCAGTCAGTCCACCAACTTCCCCGTTGAAAATCAACTTTAGTATGAAACGTTTACTCTGAACAACGAGGAACAGAATTCTTTAGCTAATTCAGGAAAAGTTACAGGTAAAACTTCCAAGATTTTGACCATGGCGTGTTTCGAGGATCGAGAAGATCGTATCTGTCTGGAACCGGAGTTTCTAATCACCGTTCTACCTTGCTCTCCTGTTCATCCTCCATTCCTGACCAGTTTCATTCGAGTGCATACTTGTTAAGAATTTTGAGAACATTCACTGAAACTTCTTAGAACGTTTCAACCACGATTTGAGAATATGATAATTGACAATGAAATAATAAAAAAAAGAAATTACTGAGAATCATCTTCTAACGAGAGCTCAAATGGGTTAATCGACGCGACCTTTCCGCTTACCCTTCCCGTTCTCTTGAAAATCGCTTGAAAAAACCTTCGAGCAGAGGATCTGCACGTCGGTGAAGGAAATTATGCGAGAAAATGTACGGTTCGGTCGAGCACGTAATCGGTTTGGCTAGGTAAGAATCAAAAGGTAAGTAGGCGGCCTTCGTAGGCCATCGACCAACTCTCTCAGTTGTCGCGTGAACTTACACGCTCTTTATCTTTGCATATGAATGAAGTAGCTCGTCGTGTACGACCTAGAAAAAAAGTAATTGATACGACGGTTCCGTCGCGTTTTGATAAAACACCACGGAAACGCTATTTTAAACCGTCACCAGGAAGCAATTAACTCTGTAATTAACATGGGTACAAATCTTACCTGTGAATCGATCAAAATTATAATCCTGGGAGAACTAACTATTGTCGAGAATGCTTTTGTTCTATTATATATCCTACTTCAATTTCTAAATTATTTTCTTAAAGAATTGCTCTATACAAAATTATACCAGCAAAATAATATACAGAACCAAAGTTAAAACTTTCTACTACTTAGCATTAATTACCATTTGGAATTCGTGCAAATTTTATTAACATCATTTCAATAGTTTTATAAAAATAATTTGACCCTTAATAGGTCACTCCCCACCTTGGAGTCTAACAAATTAGGTTAGAGAAACTAAGTATAAAGTAACTAAGAAACTCGTTCTTATCGCCGTACTTATCACCGATCGAAGATACCGAAACATGAAAACACGCGACTGAAAATTGCCTACGCCTAGTTTCCTTCGAACATCCTTTTTCTGTCGAATACTATTTACTAATGAATAAAAATTCTTACCTTCCCAGCAACTCGCACGTTTTCAGAATTTAATTAGAAATTCGAATTTAAATGAAAGCAGATAATAGGACATTCTGCTCTAATGACGCGCATAATTTTGCAACTTTTCAAACGGTGAAAGTTTCAATTGATCAACAACGTGCATGTAATTGCAATCGACTTTCCAATAACTTGTCCATACACACTTCTTTGACACACGTCGACAAATAGAATGGAATGGAATGCATCGAGGAAGAAGTTACAAACGTTTGAAGAACATCAAGGGGACACGACAAGGGGAATACGATTAGAATGCACCTTTTCACGTTAACCTTTCACCTAGTATAGAAATGTCAGTAGTTCATGGTATTGTTACATCATAGCAATCGTTGACATCTTTCAACAATAGAATAGATTGGAGATTTTATTTTAATGAAATAAAAAGGGTTTCACCCGTTTAAGAAAGTAAATAAATAAATAAATAAATATCAGAATTGTATAATATTCTACCAGGTATTCAATTTTATCGTATTCGATGCGCAGCTTTAGAAAATGAGAAAACAACCAGCTGCAAACGTGTTAATAACCAAAACAGCAATCAAATAAATATTAAACAATGGAATAAAACGTGGAGGAAATGAGACCGAAATATTATAAATTTAATAAAATCCCAATTTCCCGATCGCTAAACGGTACAATATAACTCCCAGAACTGGTTTTAAATTTTTACCGTAAACGTTAAATTTTGCCAAGCTTCGCGGGTTCGGTCAATGTTCCAATAACCACCTAATAAATTTTCAACAAACTTTCTATTCGCTATTCCGTGTTCAACGATTTCGATACAGTTTAAACATCAAAATAAAACTATTTTTATTTTCGATCATTTTCACTGCGCGAAAAATAAATGAAAATGTCGCGTGCTCCATATATGTCACACACGGTAAAGGGTTAAAGTAACACGATACAGCGAGCGAGGCTCCCCGATGTGGCTCAATTAACTTCGTTCATGATCACGCCTACGAGCCGAAACTCGATCGAACTTGTCAGAACAAAATGACCATCGATCATCGTAGCATTAGACAGGAAATATGGCGAGCAAGAGAGAACGAGAACGAGAGAATATTAACCTGTGTGCAATATGACGTTCGTCGCGTAACACCGGGGCAGAGAATGCACCGCGTTCAAAGGGAACCTATTCGACGAGCGAACGCGCTCATCCGCATCCTTCGACGAAGTGGAGAACTCGAGGATCGTTGCGTATGATTGTCGAATGTTAACATCGCTAATATCGACGAAGCGATTCGTGCTTCGCAACTTCGAGATTAATACAGTTTTCAAGTGAATCGTCGATCAGGATATCTTTCGCGAACTTCTCAGATAAACTTATCTCCGCTTTCACTCGAGTTTTCAATTCGCGTCCGATTGGAAATTCTAACATCGAAATTTTCACAAGCAATTTACTCGACCTATTTAGAATATGCAAAACGAATTGAACCCAAAATATGTTCGAAACGTACAATGCGTTACGGTAGAAAATTCGAATGGCAACTTTTAACGACAGAGTTATTGTCTATGATGATCGGTTTCGCAGCTTCCTGTCCCAGATTTCGTATTTCGCTGATCACTTTAATAGCAGCTACTTGTACCAGCTGGCGACACAGCTCGGAATTAAGAGCATCTATTAACCTGATTAATTACCATTATCGTATGGTACCGGATTGCATCGTATCACCGCGAAAGCAGAAACGTGTTTGCCCCCATACATGGCGACGGCCTCGCACCTGGATAGAAATTGCGACGATCGTGATGGTGCGAACAACGATTCGCGGAATTTAATCATTTTCTTAGAGAATAAAATTAGGAGGAATTCAGAAACAATCTGAGCAATGTTAACACTTCAAGTCGGTACGTTAATGACCCTAACCACCATCGTCGCACGATAATGCTTTCAATTTCAGATATGAGATCATAGGATTTTACTTTTTGCAGAAATTCTAACAATAAGACTCTGAACTCGAGCGAGTAATTAATAGAAACAGAAGAGGCAGTGTGTACAATTAAGTCGACTCACGTAACGGAATATTTGTGACTGTAGAAGCGATAATAAGACGAGGATAATTAACAGTAGAAAGTTTTCCGTGTAGTAAGTAACATTCAGCTAGCATATGTACAAGCGGCGATGATTTATATCAGGGAAAGTTGCGGTGAACATTTCCAGAAACATAATCTTACCGACTACAGAGAATCCAGGAACCGTGGAAGTTGAACGTGCAACAGCTTCCTCGTATAATGAGTTGCAATTGTAACGTAATGACGTTAACGTTTATTTTTCTTCTCGCGATAGTGGATGTACGAGCAGGACGCTGCGGAACAAGGACAAGATCGATTAACCTGGTTTGCGAATTCCGGTCAGACGTGGAATCTCGATCGTTTCGAACCTTTCCCTGTAACTTACGGCGATTCTGCTGCTTCTTCATTTTGATTGCCATGGAACGAGTTCATCAACGTGAAAGGAAGTTTAATGGTGCCTGATTCACTGCGCCAAAGGTTAGGAAATAAATGTGGCAGGTGGAGGAATAATCTGTTACTATTACAGAAGAAGCTCTGTAATTCCCTGCATTCGGAGCTCTGAAGGCATACATTTCTAAGGAACGGGAATTATCGAGCACAAGAAATTACCCAGCGTTTGATTGGATAAAAATACACGAACTCTACTTTGTCAAAGGGTTACGCAATTTTCAAGATGTTTTTTTGCCGTTCTAATAAATATTTACTATAAAGTGAAATATACCATCGATAAATACATGTTTTAAAGTAGTTTTAAGATTTTTTTAAAAATGTTAAATAATGAGGGAAATACAGCTCTTTTCCTAGAAATCAAAACCAAAGAAGATTGAGTTAGTATAATGTATTGTTAAGGGCCTGAACGAAGGGTTTTGCGAAATTTTGAAAAATCCGGTTTTTGAAGTGGTCGAATTTTGTTTTCTTTGCGATAAAAAAAGATTTTTCAACGGAATTAAAAATCCTTCGTTCAGGCCCTTAACAATACAATATGCTAACTCAATCTTCTTTGGTTTTGATTTCAAATAAGCAGTTTGAAAGATGTGGCCACCTCAAGTAGCACTTTAACACTTTACTTTAAAAAAAATCTTAACGCTACTTTCGATGGTATATTTCACTTCATAGTAAACATTTATTAGGACATTAGGCAAAAACGAAATCTTGAAAATTACCCTTAAAGTAACAAACGATACAGAAATAGTGAAAAATATCAAACGGATGTAATTTTTCATTATGAAACAAAGGAACGAAATAGCCATTCACTGGAGTTGCGTCTGTTCGAAAGGGGCCAGAGCTTCATAGGTCCATTCGTAGCAATTACAGACGTGTACCTTAAGGTACGGTTTCTACGTGCAAATGCTACGGACCCAATTAAAACCGCTTCTCTCTGGCGGGTCGCAGCTGTTACAACGGGAAAACTTTCTGAGTTCGGACAGGGACAGGAAACGAGGGACGTAGATGGAATGTGAATTCACTCCTCTTCTACTCTACTCACACTTCCTCTCTAACTCTCCTTCCGTCGACGAAAGCTAAAATTTTGCATCCATGTACGGTACATCGTTCGCGTGTTCCATTGTACAACCAGATAATATAGCGTTATTATCAGCCGTTCCCTTTACTTTTCTTCCAAGATAATCACCGTGGTATGCTATTACCAGAGCACATTTGACCCGAGTGGGCCGAGTTGCAATTCAATGATGGTAAAGATTAAATAAATCAAACACAATATTTTTAATATTACCTGTGTTAAAACGGTGTTATTTGCTTTTGTCAAGTGTGAAATATTGCGACAAACGTTCACTTATCTGGAAATTTGTTTGAACAATTTCTACATATCCATTAGAGCCTCTTGTGTAACTAAATGTTACATCGAATTTAAATAAAAGAAATTGCAGCCACTTGTGTCGACATAGATTACATCAATGTAAATCAATTCGTTTTATAAATAATTCTATGGATGTTTATTTTGAAGAATCGTTGAAATGAAAAATCGAAGGACACAGAAGTGGAAAGGACGTGTTAGAATTTTAACAAAGTTTGATGCTTAGAATTCAACGAAAGCAGTTTCAGACTCAAAGGCGATAAAAAAGGGGAATAAAGCAGATGGAACGTACATTCGTTAATTCGAAAGAAATGATCCATAAACCAAGGAATTTATCGGGCTAGCAGCTCGTAAAATCGGTAAGGATCTAAACGTGATCGAATCAATCCTAATCCTACTTGCTTTGAGAACGTTTAACTCTCACCCTCTTGAAATGACAAAAGTTTAACGGTTCGGAATTGAATTCCGAACCAAAGAAACGCCCTACGAAAAGAAGAATCGAAGGGAAAAAAAGAGAAGTTGAAAGGCTACAAAACTCGACTTTCTGCCAAGAGAAAATTGGATTTCCCGCATTAACAACGAGTGTACCGACAACAACGACGTCTACAAAGAACCGTGACTCTTCTCTACGATTATGCTCTTTCTATTTGAGAACAGTTTACGCTCTTCCTACGCTTCGTCTGTAAACATTGATCCCTGTTCAACAACGTGTGAAAAAGAAAAATCCTACGGTAAATACAATTTCTTTCTCCTTTTTTCCCTTCGCTTCTTCCTCGCCTTTGTTACCAAATCGATACTCTGTTGCTTACTGTGAATCTTTGTACAGAAATAAAGAATATTATTCATTCTACAAAATCTCTATATCAACCAAAAACTAAGGGAAAAATATAGAAATATAGAAAATATTCGAAATGCAGAAAGAAGCTAAATCGAAAAAGTTTCCTCCATTAAGATGAAAATAACGCGGGTTTCACCCACTGGCGCTTCGAATTAATTACACGTCAATTAGTGATACGATCGCAGAAAATCGTGGCTCGGTCGTTAAGCCGACTCTGCCAAGTTCACCGCGCAAGGTATGTTGCAACGCGCAGCAACGAGCTAATTTTCACCCACCGATCCCCCATTTCTTCGGCATTCCGCTCGAATACGCCCGCAGCAGTTCGTAGTTTTGAGTTTTCCGGGATCTTAAGAAAGTCAATGTTCCGTCGGGTCACCAAGTCACTTAAACATCCTTCTCTCTCTACACCGTACCATTCAATTACGACGAAAAATGAACCTTTCGTACCGCGATATTTAATTTAATTTCGCGAATATTCAGCTCGTACGTATTTATTCCATTATCCCAGTCGGAAGTTCGTAAAATTTTCAAATAACACGATTTCCTTGAACCTGTTTGCACGCCTGGACCGTGAAAGGTTATGGAAGAATTACAATCGCCATTCTTCTTAAAGAGCAACGTTAAATTAACGCGCATGAATGCATGCGGAAGGTTCATCGGGCACACATGATCGCAATCGTGGAGATAAACGAGGCTATCGAAGAGCAGGCTAGCAATTAAAGTCAGTTGCGGGCAAACACATTAGTAATTATAATGGGATTTGGTATGGCCGCGTACACAACGCGTTGCGGATAGAGAAGCGGTTGACCGATAATAAGGATATTGGTAACGGGAAGCGGACAATGATCATTAGAGACTGAGAGCAGTGGGTGAAGAGGTATCATCACTCCTACACACCGCAGGTCACCAACCTTTCTACGAAATCGCTCTTTTCCAGTTGAAACTGGCAAATGGATGGTTTAACCCTTTGAGGGGCACATTTCTATTCCGAACAAATTACCGAAATCGAAGGTTATCAAAGGGTTTCTGAAGTCGCTGATTACGATTCTGACGTCAGAATTGCAAAATTCAATTTTTGGTGTAGGAGAGGGGAGAAAAAGGCGTTTCATCTCGGGATCGTCTGTCAGACTCGTCAGTGGGGCATGTCAGAGGACCACCAGCGAGAACACACTGTCATCTCGCCGCCACCTAGCGCTCCCCGGCCCGAACTAAAGGCGTCCGGGGAGACGAAACCCTTTCGCCCACCACTAAACGCCTACACTAAAAAGTTCAAAAATTGTTTTCGTGAAAACTGGTAGGCGAAAAATTCTGATAAAAATATGTGTTATTGTACTGGGTATAGAATACATGCGCCAAAATTTTGAAAAAAGCGAATTTACTCTGAAAGAAAGCCGAGTTTTTTATGTTTTAATTAATTACAATTAATTGTTTTCCATGGAAATTATATAACTTGGAACCCTAAGAGTCTAAAAAGTTCTCTGATGTTGAAAAAATCTGCAAATCTGACAATCATAAGAGTCTATGCTGACTCGGGCAACAGCTTTTATAGCTTACGAACGACTTGCATGGTCATTTTTATGAAATTTTAAGCTTTAAATTAATTAGAATTAATTGGAAATCAATTAGACACATCAAAAAGGAAATACTAAGTACTGGAAGAGCAGTCGTACGAAATTGCCAAGGCAATTCTAATAGCTACCTTGCCAAAGGTTGCTCTACCTTGTTTGGGTCTCTTCAACATTTCCAGAACCGGTAAATCCTCGAGAACCAAACTACGTATGTTCCGTTCGGCTCTAATAAAACGTATATGGATACTTGTACTCGGGTGGATGCTGTTGCGACCATCGTACATATACAGGGATAGAAATTACATGGAATCTGACGTACGACATACTTACGATCAGAGAATGCCATTCGGTTGCATAAAATTCACCATCTTTGTTTCGTTCTCTTGGAAAATAACAGTCTAATGAGCTGCGGATGCTTATGCAAATGTATAGAAGAAAAAAAATGAAAAAGAAATGTAAAATTGCAAGAGTCATGTAAAGAAAATTACTGGTGCAAATAATCATTTTAGAATCCACCGAGGAAATTTTGTAAAAGATTTTCGCTGTTTACCTTCCAAATTTGCACTATCGTTGATTTCAATTATCTCGTGCATTATTCAAATTTATCTCGAGCACAGGAAAGTCGCTAATTATCCTGGTGATTTCGATAAAACCTTTTTAACGAGTTTCTCGGCCAGCATACGATATTAGCCACAGATATTCATATACATACGATATTTGTGTGCCCATGCAAATATTAACATCGATAACGTTAAAACGGTTTACCTCTTGTTTATCCGCAAATACGAATTATCGCAGACAAACGTAGCGAGGCTAAATTATTTTGCACCCCTGGATTGTAATATAACGTTAGATTAGAATCTAACGATAACACGGTTCAAAAAGAAATTCATTAACGTTACCGTTAGCACGTTTCGTCGGAAACAATTTAATTAACATTTTGATGGCAATTACTAATGTAATTAAATGTTTCTACGTTGATAAAAGAAAGAAAAAGAACAATGGCGTGAAATGTTAAGCATCATAATTAGGAATATCTGATAGTGTTAACATAATTTATTTTAGATCTGTTTGCAGATGTTCAAATGATTATTGGAATAATATACTCAATTTATATTTGAACGAAGACTCACGTAGGTGAGGTGAAACATGTTGAAAACTGTATCTTTACAGCCGATACGGTCGATAACCTACTTACGGAAGCGTAACGCCAACTCGTAAAACAGATTCGATTCATGCCACGTAGAAATTCAAACAGTATATTAATCATAACAGGCATATAATCATTGTTCCATGAATGTAATTACAGTATCTCTACTCTTCTCAAAAAAAGACCCGAGTAACTAGTTATTTTAAACAGACTTCAGAGAAGAGGATAATATCACAGATCTACCTGCATTGTAAAAATTAAAAGCAGCTTGGAAATATAAATCTGACGAACCGTATGATCAACTTTCCTTTGTGAGTCTCCAATCCGAGACAGTGAAATCAAGATTTCCTCTTTAATCTGCACAATGCACCAGCAATATCTTATCACTTTCATCCGCGACGCGGTTCAGACATCCACTGGAAGTATCTCCTCATTAAACATGCGCCACGCGTCTCCCACACGTAGCTTCGTTCACCTGAATTATCCAGAAACACGTTATTCCCCGAGTACTTGGCGCGGTCGAGTCATTAAAAACGTAAAAACTCGTCCCGATGCATCGAGCTCGCTGTTTCATCAAG
Source organism: Osmia bicornis bicornis (assembly GCF_907164935.1). Lineage (NCBI taxonomy): Eukaryota > Metazoa > Arthropoda > Insecta > Hymenoptera > Megachilidae > Osmia > Osmia bicornis. The sequence continues at coordinate 5,479,162 of NC_060229.1, forward strand.
CCGGCAGCAATATTGTTTAACGAGGAACGCGTGCATGCCGCGGGACTATTATATTATCGACGCCGAAAATCTCGATAATAAATCCCCCCGAGCTTTTATTCAGCGGGGCTGAAATTCATACGGGAACAGGGAACGAACGATGTTGCAGAGTTCGGTTAAAACGACGCGGTTACAATTACAAAACGGAGTCGCGACGCGTGTAATCACGAGGTACGCTGCACGCACGGTTCGAAAGAGGGAAAACGACGAGCACAGACAATTTATTTCGTTGATATCTGGCGGAAATCCGACGTGAAACGATCACGGATACGTCATCGGGTTCGTTCGATTTCTCAATTTCCGTCGGGTTGAAATAAAAAATGAATTTTCTTTTTAAACGAAATGTAACTCCGGTTAGATCGACACGGTTTACGGTAAATATTGTATGGAAAGCGTTTCAGAGACACGAAATATGTATTAAGGTGAAAAACGGGGCTTAAGCAAGCGGTAGCCAGATATTACGTGACTGGTTTTACTTTTCTGCCGGTGGCTTTATTTCCTTCGTGTTGGAGATCGCGTTTTACATGTGACCACAGCTAGTATTTACTCCTTTCCACGCACCCGTTTTACACCGACCCGAATGAATTTCAACGCAACGTGAAATTATCCGTGGCTTCACGTGACGTTTACGATCACGAAACTTTGCGCCGATAAAATATTCCTTTCCCTTTTCTACGGATCCAGTTCTGCCTCGATACCATTTTTATTTCAACTGTATCGCGGCATATCTTAATGATCCGGCGGGAAATTACCATTAAATTTAGCGTATTAACAGGGAAATCCGCAATAACATCCAGCTAATATCACGTTTCCGTTCGTTTCTATAATTGCACGTTTTGCATAATCCTTGATTGTTTGGTTCCGAACGAAGAGTAATTTTATTTACAAATATTTTATATACAGTGGGTCGAAAAAGTATTCGGACACCGTTTAAAACAGAATACCTCCTAACACTAGGTTTACGGACACCCGTCAAATTGACGAGTAAAGGGGAAACCACGTATTTTCTTTTAAAAAAAATGATTAATTTAATTTAAAAACAATTACGAACTTAACGGACTCAATATAAGTTAATTAAATTTGATAGGATTGCATAAATGAAGTCCGAAATCCGGCAAAATGACGGGTCCCGTAAACCTAGTGTTAAAATTGGACCAAATGACTTAAGGTTTTTTCAGAAGTTATACAAATTTACTAAGATATGTGCTTTTGTCGTTTTAAAAAATTACAATTTGTTGAAGTCATGAAAGATAATAGTGAAGGGTAATTTTTCAACTTTTTTATGTGAGCCTATAAATGAATCTACGAAAGTTATGTGTGTAATTAAAATTTCATCTAAGAACGTATTCCGTAATTTGTATAACTTCTCAAAAAACCTCAAGTCATTTGATCCAATTTCAAAAAAGGTATTCTGCTCTAAATGGTATCCGAATACTTTTGCGGGCCACTATATTTCAAACATCTAAAAATTTCATGTCATCCGTTTCTGTTACTTGAAAAATTGATGAAATACACCAGAAGTAATAAATTTTTCATAAAGAACAAGAACCCCGTTTTTCGATAAAAACTTTGAGAATATCAAAGGATAACCGCGGTAAAAAGCTCTCGGCAACTCTGCGGAAGGATCTCTCCGATTTCCCTTTCAATTATTAACGCGTGAGTCGAGAGTAGTGCGGTTAAAGGGAAGAAATCGGAAAAATATTCCCTCGCGGTTCTTCGCGAAAGCGGCGTCCAGCTCGACAGTCTCAGCTTTTCGATTTCACCATGCTCGCATTCGATATGCGTGCATTTCCACATTTCCATAACCCCTTGTGGATGTTTCTGTCCCTGGAGCATCCATGTTGCTTGCTTTCCTCGAAACGTCGGATATTCAATCGAGGCGTCAGCCCTCGGCACCCGCAATCCATCCTCCATCGCGATATTGTTGAAAATTTCAAGAAACTCTATGGATTTCAATGGAAGGCTCTTTAAAATTGAAACGAAGAAAGTAAACGACAAAGTAAAGTGCATCTTCCTGGTGCATCCGCGATAAAAATGCTCGATGCACCGAATTGAATTTCATTAAACCAGTTTTCATGAAATTTAATTAAATGAAATTCAATTAAACTTTTATTGACTTCATTAACTGTGACACAGCGCCACAGGAGGCTGCCTTAAATCCCCCACCTTTGAAAGAAACTGAAGCGACGGTATGAATTTTAATAAAAGATCACGTGAATAAAAACAACACGTAACTACCATTTTCCGGTGCATAAATGCACCGACAAAATACCTGAATGCAGAAAATGAATTTTATTAAACCAGCCACTTTTTCCTACCATCCAGGAAATCAAGAATTACAGCTCATCCTGATTAAGTCACTCCGTACGTTCGATCACTGATTGCATACCAATCATAATTTTTTAATTTCCTTTTAAATTTCTCTTACCAGTAGTATGATAACGAAATAAGAATCTAAAGAGGATTATCAAAACTTAATATCGGATGAAAGGAATAAATCAATCAAAAATAAATCACTGAACAGCCATCATAGATAAGCATCATTCCGATGCTCGCTTTGTGTTCTCACGGTTGCAACCGGTGCAGTTGCAGCATGATCGAATGTACGAAGTCATAACGCCGCGGGAGGATGCTGCCGAGATACACCGGATAGATTCACCGTAAAGAGAGGAAGAAGGTATCTCAACGAGAGATGGTAAAGGAGAGGAGAGAAAGGGCCGATGGAGAGAAGCAAACCGACCTGTCTGAGTCAACCGGTCTAACCACATGTTTGCCTGCAAGTCGCTATGCAACCGGATGGGGTTCGCTCAGAACCGTAAGCAACCTCCGTTAAGCCGCATTTACACCGAAGAACAAATCGATCAGCACCGGCGTAGCTACGTGGAAAGCGATGTTTAGGCCTGCTTCGAATGAGCGACAACTGTCATGGTAATTTGTCGAAACCGAGTATCATCCTTTGGTGATTCAGCGATCTTCTCGATGACAAACGTAATTAACTGGTGTGAATTGCATTATTCGTATGAATTATGAATAAAATTTGGAAAATTTTTCATAGAGAATGTTTGATGAAATCGAAAGGAACTGGTGGAATGTTAAGTGATAAGGATTGCTAGTTTGAACCAAGCCTTATCCTGCGGATCGATGCGGAGCTGATGGGGCCGGAAACCGCGGACAAAGAGACCTTCTGTCCACCGCGAGCTGTTCGCATTTACGTTAATTAATGGGTCGTCGTAACTGATGCACGTGCGAGTCCGAGTGCAATGAATCCAGATAATCGAGATTGAAATTTTTGTTCGACAGCGATCGTGATATCCGTAATTAGGATTTGTCGTTTGATCGATGCGCCCTGTTAAGCTAATTTGAATACAATGCGCGTTGGTGATACGGGACAAAGTGAAACGCTTCGTTTAATTTTACAGTGTAATTATTCTGTTGTTTCTAGTAGGAAAAAGTGACTGGTAAATGAAAGTGATGAAAGACCCTGTTCTATATCCAAAATATTACTCGTTTGTTTATTTCATTAGAGTATCTTACGTATCCAGTGCTCTTAATTAACCCCTTTAATAATTTTTTTTTAATGAAACTTTCTCTTACACTCTTGTTTCTCCCTCTTTAGAATGTAAAGTTGTTTACCTAGCTCTCGAAGCTTTCCAATTAGCGAATGTACTTATGTTTTTTATTTCTACCAGTTGCATTTTATTTCTTCGCTTTGCAACCAAACAATACTGCAGTTACATACAATAATTGTGTTAATTGAAGCACTTTACAAATACAGAGACGAGCGATTGCTTTCGGTATTTCAACATAGACTCTTCAAAAATTATTATACAAACAATTTAAGTTAAGAAACAAGATTGCAAAATGTAGAATAATCTTTTAGCCATATTTTTATATAAATACTTCACTACTTTATTTCCCATAATTCTCCCATAATTTTATCTCCCAGTTTATTTCCATAAACTCGATGACAATTTCCTCAAATATGTTAAAAATAACAAAGGAATCGCGGCTCTAATCCAAGCACAAATAGCCCGAGGATATATCAAATTTGAAATCGTTTTTGAATCAGTCGGTGTACGTTCGACATTGCTCTTCGAGCGGATTCCTCGTATTTCTTTTGAATATCGAGAAAAATGAGAAAAAACGGGCGAGCCAAGTAAATGGAGCTTCGTATAACCAACCATTTCGTTCAGGCTTCTAATAATTCCATGAGCAATATATCCAGAGGGGACATCGAAACAGCGCGAGATGTCTGCTTGGGCAAATATCTAGTGGTTCGATCGGACGGTAAAAAGGACGGTTCGATCAGGAGGCGTGGGGAAACAGCGAATTACAGCTATCCGACCCGAACCCGACTGACAGAACGTGTGTGCGTGCACATGCAACGGTATGTATTTACGGTATGCCATTTAAAATTTAAATCTTCTGCCTGACGCACTCTATATATTACGGATGCTCTTTTTCCCCACTGGCCGGTCATATCTCCCGGGACAGGAAAATCATTTTCAGGATAAAAAAGATAGAACGGTTCATTAGAGCTTTTATTATTAATTACGTTTCATTTCTATTATCGTGTTTCAAAAGTAATATTTGCAATAAGGCGATATTAAAACTTCGAAGTGTAACAGCATAAAAGTGTCGTAAAATTATAATTACATAATATCAATTTAAAGCTTAAAGTTTCGAAGTTTATTACATAAACGGCTGGTGGAGAAGTTCACGAAAGACGTTCGGGTTCGTTTAATCGTCGCGTTGAAGAAAAGTGCAACGAATTCGTGGAAACCTCAGCCCCGATATCAGGAGAAACTGCAACGAGCAGGTGGACACGTACGGACGAAAATAAGGGAAAACGAGGTGGCTACAGCTCGCTAGAGAGCTTTGAAATCTCGACCGTCCACCAGACACGTCGCTTAAAATTTGTAGCACGAGCTTGGAAAAAATCCAAAGACGAACGTGATGGTAGGGATGGGTTGTCGAAGAAAGAGGAACGGACGAGGACAGTTCAACTACAACAGGGATTGGAATGCACGGAATAAATTTCGAGCCTCGAACGCCAGAGATTTAATTAAAGATGCATTGCGCTTCATTTCGAAAGTTGAATGGAACCAGTCGCTGGCCCGAGTCTGACCTCCTTGATTACATCGAAACCGTCCTACTCGTCTTTTTATCCGACCAAACAAACCCGCCCCTTCAATCCATACGTACGTTGATAGAAATATTAATTGAACTTTTTCTGATGTCTCATTTAACAGTGAATTGCTTTATCGAGTTTCTACTTGTTCGCGCAAAAAACACTTCTATACGATTTTGCAGTCCACCGAATGACCATTTATCAGGTACTGATTAAAAATTTTACGTTTAGCATTTTCAAAAAATCGATTTTCCAAAAATGATATTTTTTGAAAACTAGCGTTTAGAAGAATATTCTTTGAAAGTTTAAAGACAATCCTGCTTAATCGAAGAATTTAGGTTTTGAATACGTAGTTCTTTTTTTTATTGATAAGAAAAGAACAACTTTGTGAGGTAAAAATCGAAACTATTGCTTTAATGAGCTGCCATTTTATTTCTAATCAATATTTTCCAGAACCGAACGATTAAGCACTAGTCATTGTTATATACTAATGAAATCTTTTGGAATTTTTGATTTTATATAAGTTTCTGTTCAGTTATGCTGCTCGCCGCAAAACTTTTCTAAAACACGTCTCCGGAGATCCGCCATTAATTCGCGATGAATAAATATCGATATACAATTCCATTTCGTCAAAAAAAAGTTTTCAAGAATCGCTTTTTTTGCAGCCTTCTAAACGTATACCTCTTAAGTTTTAATTTGATGCTTCGTAAGTGGTATTTTGTGCTACTTTTATGTCATGAAATCTTATTTGACAGGTAACAATCTATCAATAACACTGAATCTGAAACGTCAATAAAAATCGCATCAGGGATGTCATCGTTGCTCGATACATCAAAAACTAATTCGATGAACGTGTCAGGCTGCATCTATCATCATCGGTGAAATGCGTGTGCTTTCAGCGATATTCGCGATTCTTTTAAACCCGTAACGCGGACAGATCCACTTGAATTAATTAAATGGTCGCATGGTCCATTTGAACGCAGCCAAAGAAAGAAACACATGCAACGAGGGCAGGCCAGACAGACAAACAGGCAGAGCGGAGATTATTCAACCGTGTCATTTTTTATCGCAAATCGAATCCATCCGTTGCAAATATTTTTTTATTTTTTTCCCCCCCGTGAAATGCTTGACGAATGTTTGCTCCCGGCGTGTTTTCACTGAAAAAATTTCGACCGTGGAAAATTGCTAACGGTGCGTTCCAATGAAATCATCGCCGAATTTCAATTGTATATTTATCGAAAGTTTAAGCCCCGTCAATTAAAACGTTTCGCGTTAATAAAAACTCGTTAACGCTAGGAGCGAGAAAGAATCGAAATGCGAAAAATACGATTAATTCGTAATTCGGATGGAAAATAAATTTTGAAATATTTTAAGAAATCGTCGATCCCTTTTGAAATTATCTTAATTATGAGAAAATTCTGAGAAAAGTATCGCTGGCCACGTTCACTGTAATCGCGTTTATTAATTTCCCATGTCCAAGTCCGCAAGAAAAACATCAATCAAAAGCACAAATTAATATGCCACGATCTAAATGGAGTGGAAGTAATCTGCGACGCTGGCGTCCCTACACCGACTTTAATGAATTGTGGACCGTTCAGGTGAATCAATCTTGTTGCACCATAGACGACCGTGTATTTTTTTTTTCTACGGGGAAGTTATTAAGCCTAAGGTATTCAAAGTACCACGATAACAGCTAATGGTACAGGATAAATGAACAACCAGCTAACATCGAGCTATTTACATATTTCAAAGTGCAAGCAAACTATTATACTTCGAAAAGAGTACGCTTCGCAGTATAATTTAGATTAGATTAAACACGCATGTTGAGTCATTATGTGACCAAAATTTCAATGAAACAGCAAATTTTTATCTTTCTACATAATTCAAGTTTTTTCTTCATTTTTACTTGAAATTTAATTCAAGATATAACCGGGCTAAATTTTGTGAAAAATGAATTATATTATAAAATTTAATATTGAACAAGATGGTGCCATACATTCAGCCAACAGTGCATACTTTCGAATAAAGTAATTTCAAGAAAGCAGAATATGCAGACACTGTACATCATGCCACGCACAGAATGAAAGCAAAAGGAAAGCTAGAAGGATGGAAAGAGAAGGAAAAAAATGCAAGGAAAGACCGAGATAAATTACCATATAATTACGATGTCGTTGCATGCTGCGACAAGAACTATGACCGGTTAACAGGCGAAGTTTTATAATCATGTGCAGTTAAAAAAAAAAACCGAGGATACCGTAATATTGATAATAGTATGTACACACTGTTAAACGTCACATGCACGTATTCAAGCATACGCGTAGACGTTTTACATGGATGTAATCATCGTGCAGATCGTACGATTCGTAGTACAAGCGGTTCGTTCATAATTTTCCATTGAATCAGAATCGGCCAATACCAGGAAACGGTATTACCGTAGCTCCTGGCTACTAGTTATCGCTTGATTGGCGTTTAATCGTCGAATTAAAGCAACTTAAAATGTTGCCCGATAACAGGATCATTATCGAAATTCCTATCATACGAACGTATCATTAGTCGAATGATCCTTCTTACAACCTGACGGTTCCCTGTACTTTTGAAACGGAAACACCGCGTCCATTTGATTATACCGGTATAATCGTATAGCAAGCTCGGTAGAATTCAACACGAATTTAACTGCGTGACCAGGCTGCATGAAAACGTTTCGTTCGCGATACGAGGGCTATCATCCGAATTCCTATCATCTGAATACCAGCCTGTACGCTGTTATCTAAACACTCCATTTTCTGTGTTCTCCGTTTTCGAAACAAGCCCGAGACGAATTTTTCGTACAAACGGCAAAGCGATCGTGTGGTACCACCGAGCCTAACGTATATGTATCCATCTAACGAAGTCGTGAAAAGAAACAACTGGGCAAATATGAGTACAAGGGAGGCCAGACGCGGTCTAATACATTCTCCGATCACGTCGGCGACTTGACGCGAAATGAATTCAAATCGTCAAGCAAATAACACGGTCCAACGCGATGGAGTAACGTTATATCAACAAGAACAGAGCCGATGGTGGAAACGGCAGTAGAAAACGCGTTATAAAACGAGCAGAATATCATTTCCTGCCGATTACCCGGGCTGCTTTTAATCGCCTTTATCGACGCCATATTAGCAAGTCTGAAATCTCGAGTGAGACAGACCGGTGCGAATTTCGTGGCGGAACGAGCCAGCAACGCGTTTAAAATGCTAAAACGAACCGCGCGAATATCAACAGACCAGAAGCGACCCGGACTACGGCTACGAAGGCTCGTTACAGGATACGCGAGACCCGTGTAATCACCGGCTCTTCGCTTACATTCGAACGATCCACCGTTTGTCACCGGATACCTGAAACGTTCCTACGATCCATTCGAATTTCCAACAGTTATCAGGATGACCATCGGCGACCGTGTTAAGAATCGCGTATTGATTTTTCGTCAAATGAAATCGTCGGAAAATTTAGTGGTTGGATAAATGGAATAATCGGGGCATGTTACATACAGGGAGGCTTTAGCTTCTGTGCTCCATTTCTCTGCCGGTTCATAATATTAATAAAAAACAATAGGGCTGTGTTTCCGAATGGCCCCCCCAAAATTGAGAACTCAGGTTCGGTATTAACCTAAATTGACTACAAGAAACTGATTAAAGTTGGTTTCAGAGCTGGATGTAAGGTTGGGTTAGGTTCCGTGTATGCGCAGTATCGAATAGCGCATGCTCAGTATCGAATAGCGCATGCGCAGTACCGAATAGCGCATACGTCCCAAAATTGTACAAAAATTTCTTACCACGATATCTCAAAAACGGTAAGAGATTCTTGTAGTCAATTTAGGTTATATACCTAACCTGAGTTCTCAATTTTGGGGGGGCCATTCTGAAATTTATTCAAAAATGGATCCCACTCCTCTCATAAAAAATAACTTAAGCATCCCTTTGGAAAACCCTTGGAAAAACGAGTGACCAGTTGCGGCTAATATTCCCCTGCATGTTTGTACATCCCCTGCGAATCGAGTCCCATTGAGAAAGCAGAGATCAAAGTCGCGACATCTTCTTGCAAGTGCACCTGTTTATGTAGGTCGCGCGTAGCGTGCCTCGTTCAAGTGGTAACTGGGTTATTCGCCAGGCACACGGGTTGTTCGTCGCAGTTGATCAAGCTTTTAATCAAACGAAACGACAGAGCTTGAACGAAACTTCGACTTGATCAGTTAGACCATAACCTTGCCGAAGAGATTGTATGTATGTACGATGTATGTTCCGGCTGTCTACTGATTGCGAGCCACGAGTATCTTACCCTGCTTTCATGTACGTGTGTAGTTACACAAACGAGACATAAACAAATTGTTGGACGACGATAACTGCGGTCACATTGTCCGTGGACCGGAGCCGATAAACGCTCACCGTGAAATCGTGTTGTATTTAAACGAAGACCACCGCGTTGCATTCCCTCCAAAGACGCTCCGATTCGAACGTAAACAATTAACACGTTGGAACTTTAAATTACAAGGGAATAGTAATATACGTAGAAAAATTACCAGTTTTCAAATTGGAGTTAATGTATGAATTGAGTGTTAAATAAAAATTAATATCTAAATTTAAGTTTTCAGTTTGCTACCATACATTAGTGTAATATTAACACTATTCAAAATAATATTTCTATATTATTTATAATATTAAGCATACTTCATACTAGTTTTATCTGACAGATAATTGAAAACAGAAATTTAGAAAATGATAGAAATTCAAAAAAATCAAAAATATGTAAATAACAGGCTACTAGCTATACCTCGAGTATGAGTCGTGTTACTCATATTTGCACCGTACTCTATAGCACGAATATATCTGGATGTCATGTGACAAGAGGTTAATACACGCAACCTAGATTCATTTTCAAAGTCTTTTAAATGAAACATCGCACCGGTACCAGAAGTACCAAAAAATGCACCCTTACCTAATACAATTAATTGCAATACGGAGTGATTAAAGATTAAAATGTAAATGTTAAGACCGGTATAGACGGTGGTAAGAAGCAAAATCGACTTACCTAAGAAGTAATCGGCCAAGGGGAACGTCCTCGCTGCAATCTCGACGGCAACGCTTCCGCCGTGGCATCCAACACACTCTGCACACTGGACACACGCGAGCGGAAACGTCGTTGGCGAACGAGCACGACACGAACGAACGCACAACAGGGTGAGCTTCGGTGCTCGTTAGCACGGCACAACGGAAAAACGCACGGGAACGCGAGCGAACCGATTGAACGTAGGAGAAGCGTCGTTGACAGATGACAAGTCCGCGTAACGAGGCGAAATAACGATACGAGACCTCGCGATACTTTCGATACTCGCACGCCGAGAGACCGGCTTCGACTGTCGAGCGACGCTTGATTCCGCCTGCTGGCCGCCGCTACTGTCAACGACACGCGGACTCCGCACCCTCTTCGTCCCTCCTCACGGCTCCTCCATCGGAGTGCGACTACGATATCTCTCCCTTTCGACCGACGCATCCCCACTCCGCGACTCGACGTCACGATCAAACGCGAACCCTCGCGAACGCTTCCGAATCGATCGCCGCGCATGCGCCCGAGACCGAATGCGTTCGCACCGCGAATTTCATTTTAAACGCTTTAACCCTTTCGTGACCGAGTTAATTTTTTTTACGAATGTGCAGTTGATCTACAAGTCATCGCCTTCTTAACCAGGCGATTTAAAAATAGTATTACTTTCTTGTTAAGCGGTAAAAGTGCCGAGTGTGCTGATGGTTTTTAAATAGTACTTTTCTTTTGTACTTTGATGATATGTTTCAGCTGACGTTATCTGTAACAGAAATGAAATTAAAATTGTTATTTGATTGCAATGTATTTTTTTCTTTTTTGGGTTAATGAATACCAGCGGAGGTGGAAAGGATAAATATCGCTAGTCATCAACAATACCCTTCAAACCCATCGTCAAACAAATCAAATTGAACCGTAAAATCCTCGTTGACAAATTTACCCTCATCCAGTCTTTGTGCCTGTGTTAATACAAAACAAGCAGGATTATATAATACCTGACCTTGTTTCTTCCGGCCAGAATCTCTCGCCTCGACCGCTATTAATCTTCCGGATAAACCAATTACCGCCGTGAAAACTGGTTGAACCGTAAGCCGCTTAAATATTTACACGTTCATACGTTTCACAGTCTGTGTCGCGAAATTTTACGAACATCCTGGACGTCGTTGAAGGATTAACGCGTGGTTCCGATCCAATTACCAGGGAATTTAAATTTGCAATTTTCCGATAGGTACACGGTTTTAAGGAAGAGAAGGCGTTTCGCCGAGTGTCCCGCGGCGGTTAACCGGCCGCGTAACCGTGACGAAAGAAATCGAGCCATTACGAGCGAGCCGTTCCGCAGATTTAAATTCTAATTCGGGGTCGGTAATGGTAGGACTCGGTTAAGTTCGCTAGGCGAGACGAGGCGAACTAATGCCTCCGCCAGCGAAGCCCCCGAAGGAATTTGTAAATTCGACGGTGGAAGTTTTAATCGTCCATCAGGGAAGAAACGAGGAGCACGAACTTTTCGCATAATAATTCTTTTCCTCTTGCCTTTCCCGCGGTTAGCCCGCTTCCCTGCGCTACCCGCTACGAGTAAAATGAGCAGGAACGATTTGCGTGCGCCAATGAATATTCCTTGTAACTTTGTCGTTTCCACCCCCCCTTCCGGTGATACATTTCACTTTTTCAATTATTTGTTCGCGTTTCCATCATACGTTTCAACCGAGATTACCTTCCATTTTTACCTATTTTAAAATCTAAGAGACTTTAAAAAGAAACATCGAAAATTTGAACTGGCTTAACAGGAAGACGTGAGAAATATAAAAATTAAATAGATGATACAATTTGTACGAAGATCTGTAATACAAATTTTATTCGAGACACGTATTTCGTACTTCTGGAGAATGAATTATTAACACGGAGTAATTAATAATTCATAGTAAGGGCTTTGTAAGTAGATTCTTCTGAAAAGCAGCAGAAGGTTTTGCAGTGTAATCCCAAGGGTTCGAAACAAGGATGGAAGTTCTAGAAGCATGGATATATCCTTAAGAGATATGGGGGAGATTTTAATTCTAAAATATGGTCATGAAAGTACCATTATATTTCGTTACCAACCCGCAACTTCACATTTTTACATTTTCTTCTTCTATGAGCTACGATAAAAAGGTACTGAATATTTTATAAGAATTTCATTTCGTTTCTTTAATTTCTCAAATTCACGTTTCCATTCATTTGAATGAAATTAAAAATTCTTTAAGAAAATTACCAGAATAATTTTGATTTTAATATACAGTGAGTCGCAAAATTATTCGCACACCGTTTAGAACAAAATACCTGATTTAAAATTGGACCAAACGACTTGAGGTTTCTCGAGAAACTATACAAATTAATTTACTAAGATATGTGCTTTTGTCGTTTTAAAAAATTACTGGTAACTTTTTTAAATAGTCTTCACTATTTTTTTTCACGACTTCAACAAATTATAATTTTTTAAAACAACAAAATCATAGTAAATTAATTTGTATAGCTTCTCGAGAAACCTCAAGTCATTTACTCCAATTTTAAATGAGGTATTCTGTTTTAAACGGTGAGCGAATAATTTTGTGATCCACTGTACCTCGCTACACGTAAGTGTGAACTAGACTTTGTGCATCAACCTGACACACGAACTGATACGTTCTGAAACTTAACGGGTTATTAGAAATCCCATGAAAGCGTGAACCTATGCAAAAACAATGTCGAGGGAACAAGAATGCAACAATGATATCGATTCCCCAGCAAAGAGAAATATATTTTCAAGGGTACCTGCAATATATCCGTGCATCTGTACCCGTTTCCAGATACCGTAAACTCACCTGGGAAATCAGACGCTTCTCGTTGGCCACTTGATAAATGTTACACGGAAAAGGCTACAGATAATTGTACCTCGACTTGTAAGAAAATTCTTCATTCCGAAACCGCAAAAAATACGGTATAGAATACTAACGTTATCCTCGTCGCTTCTCCTACCTTCTTTCTCAAATACGAAAAATGTCAGAATAAATTAATGGAATATTATAGAATTAAATTATTCAAAATTTCATATTCAGGGAGTGTTGGCTAGAAGGAATCGGAATACAAATTAAAATGAAAACAAAGTTTGGAAGCATCCCTTCGATAATTTCAAAATATAAATTAAACTTTACTAGCAATTATCTAGTTTTCTCTTTCTTAGAAAATAATCAACGAAGCAAAGTCATTTTGCAAACGATAAAATTGAGAATTGATGAAATCCAAGGTATACCATGAGTAGGAAAGAGTGGTTTAAATTTTCCAAGATCTCTGCGATTGCAAGTTACCATGCAAGGCTACGTTGCAACTAGCAAGGCTGCTTCAGGGTCCAGTTTTTACGAGAAGGATACATCTTGGCGACTTGTATCGCGTCTTCGAGAAGTATTTGACTCTCGAGGTCGTGAGTTCAGTGGCCGGTTGCAGGCTTCTCTTACCCAGAACTACTGTATTTCTCTCGAGATCGAACAGTACACATTTTTTACCAGTTACTCGACTACGAGTCACGGTACGGTACGTGTTCAAGCATTGCATACACCTTGTAAATGCAACTACTACCATGTAACCTGATTTGCCAACATTGTCCCGTTGCCCTTTAATTGCGAAAATGTACAACGTTGAAAGAGTTCAAACACGCGAAAAAAGCGTTATCGTTCTTGACTTAAATGAAACCGACCAGAGCAGTGCGAAAGTAGAAGGTTTAATCCACTTTTTATCGCGATAGTTTTAAATAAATTTTAACAAAGTTATGGAAGTCTGTAGTCGGACAACTTTTGTAATGCAATCGAGTTTTCCAGTAATGTGACACTTTCAATTTCCCCTGAGATCTAAATTTTTCATTCTATTAGTGGATATTATTTTTTGAATTAATTAAATACAGAGGGTTCCTTTGTATTCGACTTGCAAGAAGATAATTTCTGAATGTTTTCTTTTGCACTACTTAAAAGACAATAAAAATAAACTGGTTTCATTTACGATTTTCACGAAACACAGCAGTATGTATAAAGCACGAGGGTATTACGCACGTCTGCAATTAACGCTGATTATTATTCAAGGTTCGTGTTGACCTATCGAAATTCGTTCCTTGTGACTTCCCGGCATGGCAGATAGACACCGCTTAAAATGCATGGCATCTCTTGGTTCAACGACATTGAAAGTGTTTCGGGTATGTGCATTCGGGATAATCGAAAATTTGGTATTATCGAAAATGCAAATATGTAGAAAATTAATGCTAACTATTACTGACAATACAAAATTTAATTATCTTGCATACAGCGTGTTCTGATAATAAATTTTCTATTTCAATCCATTTGATTATCATCATTCTTGCTATAATAATGATAGTTAATTATCATTAAGTTACAAAGTAATAATCCTTATCTATTTTCATTCGCAATCTAAGGACAGACTATCGAAATGAAAAATAATAAAATAATCCTGACAGTTTGTTTACTATTTCTCGCAGACAAAGAAAACAAAGAACTCTCGAGGATCATTTATTTTAAGCCAAGTGGAACAAAGCTCGCACGCCGCGAAGGAGAAACATAGATCTCGTCTTCCGACCGCACGTGCGTTCGGTTTCGATAGTGTCAAACGTGATCCTTCCCTTTGAACTTTCTTACCACCGCCTCAGTTAGTCGTCAAAACGCGTACGGAGAGCATCGACGAGATTTCAGCAGAATAGAATTAACGAATCAAGCGGTGAACCTACTAATTTCGAGTTACCATTCCAAATAATGCGAATATACAAAGGGAGTAATTGTGAAAAAATGTAAGGATCATTATCGTATATCCTCCATTTCTAATAATTAGAAAATTCAACCGGTAACCGTCGTAGAAAATCGCCTTTGTTCGTTTTAGTTTAATTGCATTCGCGTGATAAACTTGTACAAAAAATATCATTTGCTTAGGATATTGGTAATATTGATAATTAGTGAATTTTTATGCAATGTCATTTTGTGGTGTATGAAATAATGGAGTCAGGATGTTCCGTGGGAAAAGGAACTTTTAAGATGTCGAATTTTTACGATTCTGTGTCTGTTGTTTGGAAGATTCATGTGATTCTTACGTGTTGTTTCGTATCATGTGTGTTTTACGGAAACGAATGAAATTACGTCGTCGTAAAATCCTCGAATCTTCCACGGAAATCAGTGGAATTTTCCACGCATCAGGGAATAATCGATACGCAATTTCAGTATGCAGGATAAAAATAACACGTGTACACGGAAACGAGTCTCGAAGAATAGAAGGACTTACACCTGCTCCGAATGCAAATACGAAAGTAATCGTAATTATAACGTGATGCGTCATCAAGAGAGGATACATTGGAATTTGAGGCTACACGTTTGTTGCGGTAATTATTCATTTCCTTACTATTTTACAATTTTATTTTTAAAAATGTCGGATTTCTTTGTCGATTATTTAAGTATTCTATAAATATTCCAATTCGAGGCACGATTTTTTATTTTTACAACGGTGAAATTAGCTCTTCATTTTATTAAATTAAATTTTTAATTTAATAAAATAAATTTATATATATATTGTATAAAATAAAATATTTAATATTTTCGAAATGCCTGCGAATATTCCATCACAATCTGAACAAACCCCGAACCATCCAGATCCGAAGGATCGGGAATCGCTGTTATTGTTTATCTCGTTCGTAAGATAAAAGGGTCCGCTCTTTCCTTTTAGAGTATCGTGAAATAACAGTCCTGATGTTCGGGTATCAATTTTCTCGCGCGATTTCTTTTCACTCTGTGCGATAGATCAATAATCAGTCGAAGACTCAATCATTTTGCGTCGAAGAGGACATAAAATGTAACAAGCCTCTGCTATTGAAATTTCAGGGATACAGTTCTTCAACAAAGGTGATTATTACGTACACTGCGAGCAAACGCACCCACACACGAGATTGTACAGGATGACATCAAGAAATAAATACAAAATTACCAACGAATCGTTCGATCATCATATCACCGATACACAGATCTCTAATTCGTGGAAGTTGCAGCTGAAGCAACAATTCTCAAATAAAATTTCCATCATTGATCAGAGATTGACGAGAAAGTTGAAGTCAAAATTGACTCTGAGGTATTTGGGTACATGCAGTGATTTTGAAGATATACCTCTGATGAACTTTTTAACCGATCAGAGACTCGAATCCTATTTGAAAATATTACCCTGTTCGAAATCACCTTCGAACGTAACCAAACGTGATAATAGATCTAAGAAACAAAATCAAAGCGTGAAAATTGCAATCTCCTCTACGCAAAACGTGGAAAAAGAGTTGTCCGAGGATGGTGTAAGTAATTATCAGACGAAAGTATCTAGTTCGTCATCGATCTCGTTAAAATTGCCAACGAAGAAGCTTATTCTGCACCGATTTAGAAGCGACGTGGTGCAGAAATGCGAAATACCTCTGCGCGAACGGAATAATAATTGCGATGTACAAGTGGATCTTGCGGAAAAGCAAGCCGAAGAAAATACACCCTCGGTCCGTTGTAATCGAGCAAAAAAATATAAACGATTTAATAGAGGGAACAAAGAAAACGTTTCGAAATTTCCATTTAATTTGGAAGAACAATTGAATCTAAAATTGGACAGAAACATCACTGTGCCTGTAGCGACTCAATTACACAGGGATTTTTTGGATGCTATCGATTTCGATCAATACAAAATATTTTAAAAATATCAAGAATTCCAGAGGAAAGAATATTGAAATAAAGGTAAGGGCCTTTTTCTACGTGATTGTTTTTTACTTATTTAATTTTCTAACAAACTTTTATCATTTTTGTTCCAGGTGCTTCTCAATATTTACCCTCATACCAAAGAAAATAAAACATATAACTGTTAAACAGTGATAATAATTGTGATATAATTTATATTTAAATGTTCAAAAAGTTATGGGTTATAAAATAAATAATAATAGTTCCTATATTTTTATATTTGATAGAATATAATAGGATAGTATGTTTCTTTATATTAAACGAAGAGCTTTCAGATCAACCTATCCCGGTTGACTTAACTTTGTTTCCCATGGTTGTTATTTTAATAAAGTGCACTTTAAGACTGAAATTATGCAGCGAAATGCTTGTCTTGCATAAACCCACACCTGCTTCTCCCTCATCCTCGAATCTTCTGCCTCCGGGTGTACGTCACTTCCTCGACGCGTCAGCATTTTGTTTAATACCTCTATTTTAAACTCTTTATAGCCTGCGAGCAAACGATGTTCCGAACTTCTATTAAATGCTTTCTTAGAAAAATCTTTCATCATCAGCATCGCGGTACAGATTCAATTTTTCATTAAATTTCCCTTCATAGAGACTTTACGGATGCTAGAAATTTTCAAATATACTGTAAATACAATTACCAACAGAAAGAAACCGTAAATCTACAATACTCTTTTCAATTTTACTCGATTCACAGGCTGTTACCTCGATATTTCTGTAAACTATTATCGTTCTTGGCTCTCTTTGTGCGCCTATTGTTGCGTGAATATTACACTGTTGGCAATACTTTTATTCCGCAGCACAATGCAAGTCAACCGTATCTCTTCGCCAATAAGACGGATATAACCGTTATCAGTGTCGTGTAAAATCGTCGCGTCGAAGGAAAAGGCGATAAGGCAAGATATAAACAAGTAAAATGACGAGTGACAAAGGCGCGACCGTGGTGTCCAAAATCTAGACACATGGGAATCCAAATGGACTTGCTAATTATTTGGTTGTTGAGTATCTAACGAACCGTGACTACTCATTGTCCGGTTCGTTAACACCCCGACCCCGTGTACACCCTCGCTCGTTGGCACACGAATGGAACGAGATAATTACTTGGGACAATTGTAACGTGCATCATGTTCTCTGTACTTCGTTTGTAGAATAATGTGGTAGAAGTTGAAAATAGCATTTCTGCACTGATAACCGTGGCAAATGGAAATCGTTCAACTTTAATTAATATATTGCGATGCAGACTTCAATTACGTTTACGATAGTAATGCTAGTGAAAATATCGTTGACGATTCGCGCTAGGTTTGCCCTGTTTGTTTTCTGAAAGCTGCTCGCGGAAAAAATTGTTTTAAAATCCGCGGGGATACTCGAATAAATTTAATGAAGCGTACGATCACGGTCGAAAAATAAGATGGTACTCTGCACGAAAGCTCACCGTTACGACTTCGCGTGGATATCCTAGTGACGTGGAGGGATATTACGAGCAAGGGAGCAACGTTGAGGAACCTAAACGAGTCTAAAGTACCCACTTCTCTCCTACTCAAGCTCGTTTCACAACGCGAGCGTAACCGAGTGTTTTCCTCGATGCTTCTTGACCGAGTTTCTGATGGTTTCGTTGTGGACACAGAGTCGCATATATACGTATATCCCTTAAATACGACATGCTTTTACTCGCGGAACTATCGTCCCGTGAAACTAGTACCGGCCAACTTTGTATTCGCTTCTCTCCTCGGCATGAAATTTATTTGCCGTCTCTTGAGCACCACTTCCAACCTTACAATCCCGTATAGATGGTGCATAAATTTTCCATCGCTTTCTCTCTCGTTACCGGTGCGTTCGGATAAGTCAGTGAATCCTGATCGTTGGCCATTAGTGTCAGAAGCACTGGGATCCTTTGAAGTGTTATTGGTTTTGGGCGAACCTGATGAAACGAACTCGTTGCAATAGGTGCATTAGATGCAGTTTTGATGACGCAAAGTGGCTACACGAGACCATCATTAATGGCTAATTGCCATAAAAATTAATACAGCTAACAGGGCCGGCCCTGGGCCTAAGCAGACTAGGCGGTCGCCTAGGGCCCCCCAAGATCCAGGGCCCCCATAATACGATTTTGCGTTTACTTGAATATTAATCGATGTAAATGCAATTCTAAATTAGTTATACAAGCTTTAATGTTAATTTTATAAATTTTATTTGAGATACTCGGAGTTCGCCTCGGACCCCCGAAATCTCAGGGCCGGCCCTGACAGCTAACCATCATTATAATGTCACAAACTTTAACAGACATGCCCGACTGAACATGACATTCAATCCTAAACTGTTACAACCCTCGCACGTCGATCTTTAGTTTAATCAGGTAATGTAGTTTACAGGGTAACCAGGCAACTGATGCACCGTGGAACATCGCTGACAGCCACCCAACACGTTCTAGCACGGGTGACGTATTATTAATTGTGTCAACATGCAGCTATTAGACCGAGACAATAGCGCGTAATCTTCATGTATTAGTAATAGGACATTCAGAGACGTATGTAGGTACCGAGTGTTCTTCAATGAACAATAATACGCATCTCATGTCATTCAATAAATGTATCGAACTCTGTTTTCACGAAAGCATCTGTAGAACTTGTTACATTTCATTCCTTTCTTGATGAATATTGTCGTTTATCAAATTGCATGGTAGCGCGTTCGAATTCGAAGAACCAAATGACGATGCTCAGAATTCGATAAAGCAAGGACACGTATGTTTGTCGGGGAATTAACAAGGGTGCACAATTTCTGACGGACTCTGAAGTGGCACTTAGGTGTAATTTCCAGACGATCGCTGCAGTCGGTTGCTGCAACCCTTTATCTCCGTCTAACGAAGCTGTGGTCCGAGATTGCGGCACGTGGAACATCAGGAACTCGTTAGTGCGTGAAGCATCCAGGTATTCCGGAAACTAACTCCATTTACCAGCTGTACCGCGAACCTCGGCGCAGAGCAGAGAGGCCTGACCGAATTAGAACGTTTCGTCCCTTCGAAACGTAATTTACGTTTCCGCCAGGATGCATTGATTTGTGGTTGTTACGTTGGTACAACGAGGCGAATCAAAAATACTCGAAATTTTGTAGCTTTTCAAAAGTTTTTTTCAAAAAAAACATACAGCTAGATTTCTATTTTGAGTTCTTTTGTATCAGTCTAGCTTGTATTTGTTGGTTGTAAATATTTTTTTTTTTTTGAATGAACGAGGAGAATTTGTTTAAGTATAATAAAATTGTTCTTTCTACATACTAGTTTTTAATAGAATTCTATTTTATTCATTGTGTCCACCTGCTTTAATCCCTTCGGTATTTAAATGCTTGCGGATATACGTCCAATTTTAGATTAAAGTGGGTCGTTCTGCATTATTATTATCTCTACGTCGACCCTTCGAAAGGGTATACTTCGTTTAAAGAAATATTGATTATGTAATTTGCAGGTTGATTGAAAAACACCATAGCATGCGCTGGATTTAAGTGTATGCATTTTTGTGCATCGGTGCATCGGTTGCATTTTCCTGGAAGCCTGCATTTTTGAATGTACCAACCGATGCAGATTTTCACTCTGAATTTTTTTTCAATGATATTAAATAACTTGCTCGTTAAAACCACTGCTTCTTCTCTAATCATTTAATCCAACCACAGGAAAAACGTCCCCCCACAGAGCAATTACAACAAAACATTCAGTTTCCGTTCTGATACACATTGTTGCACACGGACAAAAATTATGCCACAACGCGAGCATAGTCGTAAGGCTTGTCAGAGAAAGAGGCGGGTGAAGAGGCGCGGTAATTATTATCATTGGAATTTATGGTGACACCGGGATTACCCTTTCCCCGTGTCCACTGCCGTGGAACTGCAAGAAACTATTATTACCCTAGCTCGTGTTTCTTGTTTTACCCTACCTCCTATCCCGAAGGACCTCTTCCTGCTCTAAAGCCATAAATCACCCCTGTGCCCTGACTACACCCCATCCAGAGTGTCCAAGAAGCGTTCGGTTCTGATAAAGAAAGAAAAAAAAAAATCGAAGGTCGTGAGTGCACGTAAGAAAATCGAAGCAACTTATGATATCATGTGCGATGACCTCTTATCCTCGTCTTCCCATGGAAAATGATTCATTGGAAAAGGATTCATAGGAAAATGATCGATGTGCAATTATGAATAAACTTTTTCGTTCATCATTGCAGAGATTGATTAATGACGGAAGGTGAAGAAGGTTGTTAGAGGGTAAATAATGTTGATTAACACATTCCTGGTTCTCAATAAAGGTTCCGTTGGGAACAGAATATTTTGCTGATACTTCTCAATCAAACAATAACAATGATCTATTTCTTTGGTTAATGGTCTCTCCTCGAGTATCTATTGATTCAGTTTTTATTTGAGATCTTGTTCCACTTACGGTTTGTAAGACAATCAATCGTCCTTTCCACTTGTTTTTCTCAAGAATTTATCAAACTTCAACCCTTAGTCGACAAAATAAAGTACATCGTTTCTTACGGAACTGGTAAAGTAAAAATGGATTGAACTCCTTCCAGAAGATAAGTCAAATCATAAAATGAAAACTACTAAGGAAGACTATCAGTAAATGATAGATGTAATGTCTTTGGATGATTTCCAGAATAAAATTTGAAAAACAGACATACAATTTCAATGAATGAATCGTAAACATGCATTGATGCTAGCAGACGAGAATGATATTTCCTTATTGAAATATTTTATGCACATTTTATCGATGCTTTGGGATCAATCGTTACCGGAGGAATGGGTAATTCCATTTTAATCCCATGAAGATATATCCAACGAGAATTTCCTATTACCGGTACTTTGACCATCACGTTCGCATTAATAATACGAGATGGAAGCTTTACCTTTAGACTGAAATATCTATCGTGACGAGACTAGGCAATATTAGCCAGGATTAACATCATCTTCCTCCGTAACAGTTGATAAGGGACATTTGAGAGGATTCGTCGAATACAAAGCGAATGTATAACGAACGTGAACATCAAAGGGATTTTTGTCATTAGACGAAAAAGCGGCGATACCTTTGAGCCAGTATTAGAACGAATAAAATATGTAAATCGAAATGCATAGTTAATACTAGAACCACCGGCGTTGAATATTATCTACTTTTAAATTGGTAAAATGTGTGAAGAATGAAAAATAATATATTCAAATTTTTGTACGAAACATCATACTTTCAAATTTTTTAAATATTCCAAAGAATTAATACGAGTGCAAAAAAAAAATATATGCAATTTCAGTGCATTTGCATTTTTCAGCCTCACCGTTGCACTTATGCAGAAAATGAATTTTTCTCTTTTATCTCTTACCAGATTTAAAATTAAACACGTCCCAATTGCATAAACCACTTCGTGGGTATAAATTTTTTTAGGAAGAATTCGTTTTCACAGAGATATCACGTCCCACTATCTTGTGTTACAGAGTGTGTAACAACGTTGGACGGGATAGGCTGGTACATCGAATACCTGAGATTCGCACTCGCATTAAATCAACGTGTACACGAGCCGGTTGAAATTCGATCTAGAATCAGAGCGCATTCGTTCGCTGCGGTTTCTTTAACGGTGCACAATGAGCGAAGCAGAAAGTGGAAGAGTTATTGCGATGTGTACGATACGTCGGCAAATGGAAGTCCCTCCCAACCCTTTACGATCCATTCAAATGATAGTAGCCGACGATCGATGACCGTGCATTATTGTGAAATTTTCTTGTTACGTGTAAGACGAGGAGCCTACCGAGCTTGATTTACCGTCTTCGAAAAGAAATGTCGAGAGCGAGATCGCTAATTAAAGTCGCCTCTATCGCGGTTATACCGGTCGTTGCTAGACCGTATGTAATTAATTCTCCGGAATATCTGGTTACCATGCTACATAGATACAAGCCAGATACCGGGTGCAAGAAGGTACTCGATGACGTTACGGGGCCATTCGTGCGTAACGAGTTGAATTTACACCGAACCACCTTCTTTTATCCCTTTTTTTCTTTTTTAATCACAAGCTCTGTTAGCTTGCAACCCTAAAGCCTAGTTCCCGTTGGTAGATAGACTAGCATAGTAAAAATGGCACTATGTATCTTTAGACGCTTAAAAAAATTATTATTACAAATTAAGTCGATTAACACGTTGAACGCCACAGTGAAATTAAAGCTCTAATTACTAAGAATAGTAATAATTAATTTTCTATTTGCCATTTCACGTTATTTGTACCTTAACAATATTACTTAAAATAATTTTTCTCTATTGTTTTCTTTTAATTATTTAGGCGTGTGTAAGTTTCGGGGCCGATCACCGGTGACCCTTATGACGTTCAACGTGTTAATTTCTAAATTTAAGCTTCTAATTTGATAATATAATTCGAAATATTAATCATCGATGACTCATACGGTAGCCAACGTGTTAAGTAAGTCTTCTAGAAAAACTTCGTTTACTGTAATGATCAAATGATTAGGAAAATATTAAAAAAGGAAGGCTATTTTACGCATGAAACTTTATACGTTGATCAACGGTAACCGCAAGAACATACCGATAATTATATGGGTTTATGTGCTAGTTGGCGCGTTTCGCAATTAGTAGTCGCGGTTTAATTTCCTGTTTAAAGTACACAGTCGGTTATGCACTGTCACTCGCGGTACTTTCGCTGTGAAAGTGAATGTTCTGGACATCCGGTGCAAGGATATTTCATCAAAGTCTAAAAATAATTGCAATTGGAACAAACGCGACAACCCTTACGTAGATCGCAACGTACAAGCTGAGAATCTTTGTTTGAAAGTTGAATTACTTCTAGTTCTAAAGAATTGAATAGAGTATCATAGCCAGATCACAAGATCTTGTTTGAAAGTCTACAACCGAAAGTAGAGAGAACGTTAATGAGGATCTTTTGGCCGGTTTCCTGAATTTTCAACACGTCTCGCACGAATTTTCTGCATACGGCTTGCAGATGTGCAGTGCAGACACACTGCACGCGTTCTTAATTTGGAAAATTATACCGCGATATCATAGTCCTTGTCCAAAGGTACAAAGTTCGCTCGAATTTACGATGCATTAATTAGGATCCCGAGGAAAGGAAGTCAAAGGGATTTTCAGAGATGTCTTTCCGCCTCTCAACGGTGGAATTTCAAATTTCTCCCATTTATGTAAAACTAACGGGAAAAAAGAGCAGGATAGAGGAAAATTACATTGAAATAAGGAGATGGGAGAATATGTAAATTCTTAACGCGAATTTCGACGAAGAGGTCACGGTCGTGTCATAAATTCAGTTCGCGTCGCAATTTTTAACAAGGCCCTCGAATTTTTCTCCACATTATATCAATAAAAATGTCTCTCTTATATGGCGTGAAATTTCACTATACCCTCTGTCGGTACTTCAACGTTAACCCTTTAACTGCAGGTACTTTTAGCACAGCCGATTACATTCTAATTTTAAATTATATTACTAAAGTGATATTCTATTTTAAAAGATTTATTTTATTTTTATTTTAGTGGTATACAAGCCATAGCTGCTATTTGATATTACCAAAAATTAACATGTTTATATACCACACCCACAGTTAAAGGATTAAAAACCTTTCGTAACTAAAAAACTTTTAGTACACTTTCCGAAGCAGAAGTTTTTTCTCTGTAAATACGATGTTCCATCATTAGCGGAGATAGTAAACTTTTCAGAATGGTAACTGAACAACTCTGTTCTCTGCTAAGTTTGAGATTATATCTTTCTTCGAATAAGCTACTGAAAACGAAAAAAAGAAAGGCACACCTCGAAGAATACACTGTTGATCGATCGAAAGAATCCCCGGATCTTTTTAACTAGGTACCATCGAGCTGGAATACAATGGAGTCAGCACTTGGCAGTTTTTCGCGCGATATCTCCGCGGGGGAGATAGGAGCGCATCACTGACAGCAGAAAAGTGTCAGCGATGCGGCAAAATTTAAACGGTGCGAGTTACCCCTGGTGATTCTCAATTGGTCGATACGGGCGCCCTTATTACGCGCTGCCCGTCCTTAATTCCGAGTTACGCCACTGCGGCATGCATCCACCTGTGAGGAAGGGTTCCCAGCCTGAACGAGAGTCCTTCGATTATCCGGGCCAGAGGAGGTGAAAGAGCAAAGGTTGTTCTCCACTAACACGACAGAATGTCGCCACCGATATTGGCGAACCGACTGACGCATGCGTCGACCACGCTTCCAGGAGTCCGCTGCAATTTTGGTATCTTGTCAACAAACATCTCACTTCGTCCTAGACAAGATAACTGGGCATGTACGCTCCACTTCTTCCTCGATCGCATCTTCGCGTGCAATTCCGAATTCCCTTCAGACAATTCGGAACCATTCGTCGGGGATGAAGGTTGCCCTGGATGTGACGTGTGACACGCTCGTGAACGGAAAGTGTAATCGTATCGAAGGTGTGTCCTTTATATTTCTGTGATTTGTATCTACGATAAACGCGATGATAACGGTGTCTATAAAAGTGTCTTCGTAAATTTCACCGGACATTTGGATGCGTTCGAAGTTGCTTCAGAGGATCCCTGTACACGTGTCACAGGATGGAGGAGGCGAAGGATACTGAAGCCGATCAATCGATCGTTGCAACCTTATCGAAAAGGTATAAGATCAAGTTGTCAACGATAGAATCGTTTTATCGAGACTCTTTCTTGCGATTAGCATGGGATTTCAACGCATCGACATCGTGTTCGATCATCCTCAGCAGGTTTATTACAGTGGACAGCACATTTCGGGAAATGTTCATCTAGATTTGGACGAACCTATGAACGCTTTGGGTAAGCTTCTCGTTAATGAGAATCTTTATACTTTAATGATAGCGCAGAAAATAATTGCGCAAATGAAATTGCTCAATTACTCGCGAAACACGAATTATACTACCGGATAAATTTTCCGCGACAGGACGATTGGTTTTAAGTTTCACTCGGTCACAATCAGAGTATTGTACCGTGCTATCTCTTGGCTGTTCGGAAACAACAGCGACACGGAAAATCGAGGAGATATTAGATTGGCTTGTTGTAACGAGGCACGAGCAACTTTATATTTATTCTCGCGATGTTTACTCCTGCTGTCGCATCGCAATCACAAAAATCCCTCTTCTGTTCGAGTCGAACGCCTGCGAAACGTACCATCGATCGTGTTGCATAACGGGTGACCTAAAAAGTTTATTATCGCCATGCACACGCAACCGGGCCATATACCGCGTGATTTTGGTATTGCGATAAACATTGTAGAGAAAATAAAAATAAAAGAAATGCGTCTAGAAATATATTTAAACGGCTCGAAAGCTATTAAGGAGGGACCTGGTTTAGAGGGTGAAAAAAATCGATTTTTTGGAAGTCGTATTAATCGATAGTAGGCACATTTGAAAATATTTTGCCAAAGTTTCAGGTCGAAATTCGAAGACACGAGGCAGGTGTGTTTTAAGAAAAATTTAAACGTGATTAAACAAATTCTAATCAACGGATTTTAATGAACCGGGGCTTATTTTAAAGCTTATTAGTATAGCTTCTATTTAAACTAAAAACACTGTATAAAAAGTTATGTTAAACAACTATTTTTTTGCAAATCATCGTTCAATTTTGTGAGTAAAAAATGGAATTTTTCTTCAATATTGAATAAATTTGTCAATTTTCGACTTTTTAATATTTTTTTTAGTTCAAATAGAAGGTAAGTTAGTAAAATTTAAAAATTTCTTTGGTTTATATGTTTCAAATAAAAAGAATGGCCGCCATCGTGTACGCAGTGAACGATATTTCTATTATATAACATGATTATATTCTAATAAAAAAAATTTGTTTTATAAGTTTTTATCCCGAATAAAACAGCTAAAAAGTTCTTAAATTAATTACTATGATTTAAAATTAAAAAAAAAAATTGCCCAATATCGGCGTCCTAAACCAGGTTCCCTCCTTAAATCGAGTGTGATTTAAAATCAATCGATTTTCCGTAAGCTTACACCTTTTTCACACCTTAGGAATTAGGCTTAAATGCAAAGGTGAGGCTCAGGTGTATTTCACGGATCGATCAGCCGGCATACGACGTAAGTTTTCGGCGTTCGAGAATTACCTTCACGTGGAAACTTATCTCGTCGGTGGTAAGTACATACGAGTTAACCGGCGATTACTACACGAAAGCCGAATGTCGGATTAACAGATATTCTCGTCACGGTTAGATGGCAAAGAAAAGTCTATGATAACTGGCGGCGTCTATCCGTTCAGCCTGACGCTTCCGGAGAATCTGCCGTGCAGTTTCGAGGGCCGATACGGACGTGTACGGTACTCGATTAGGGCATTGTTGGACGTAACGACCATTTATCGGTTTTCCACCAATATTATTCCATTCACGGTGGCGCCCATTCTTGACCTTAATCGAGATCGCCTCGCTCCTGTGAGTAGAAATCTAACGACGATATTGCTTTCATAGCGTGATTCCTTTTTTTGCCATTTTAATCTTCCTGCCTTCGATAAATTCATACGAAATTAACGATCCTTTCAGTTGCCTATAAGCGTTCAACAATCTAAGGTATACATGGGTCAGACGGAAGCTCTCAGTATGTCCATGATACTTCCGGTACACGGTTACGTTCCTGGTCAAACTATACCCATAAGGATAAACATGGACAACCAATCCACAGTCGTACTTAAGAAAATCAGAATCGTTTTGAAAAAAGTAACTCCATTTTTATGAGGATTTAAAAGATAGAAAGTTTGCATGATTCTCTTTATCGTTAGGTATCCTGGCATGTCCCAAAATGTTTTCGTAGTTTGTTAGATCTTACGAAGATTAAAATTTCGAGATCTTCGCGGAGAAGACGCAGCATGATGCGGTAAAACTTTCTGGGTCATGCTCCGAATAGGTTTCTTTTTAACGAATCCCTGTTGTCGGTATTTCTAAATGGTCCGTATTTTCTTAGGTGGTGACTTATCATTCCTCGGAAAAGTCTCGTAAGCACAAAGAGATCGTAGTTGAAGTAGAACAGCCTGTTAGTAGAAATTCTGACACGTACGACGTCACTTTTGACGTTCCTGCAGTACCACCCACAGGGATGATCCACTGCAACATCATCGACGTTCTGTATACGCTTAAAGTGAGACTGTTTTAAATTTAGCTGCACCCAAGGACCCGAATTAATTACAATTATAATTGCTTGATTACTTGAGTTCAGAAAAATTCACACTGATTTGTCTTGCACACGTTTTACACCCTTTTTCTAATAATTGCAAAAGTCTTATTTATAAAAATATTAGAATTAGAATAGAATTGCACAGCTCACCGTTGTTAATTAATTAAATTACCAGATCATTAATTTCCTATCGTTACGTGTAATATTTATTTTAATCAAAAGGTCGAAGCCTGCGTAGACGTGAGCGAGTGGTACTACAGAATGTTTCAGAAGAATTTGAAGCTACGCACGACTATAGTAATCGGCACTATACCGATTCAAACTTACGAGACACCGCAAAAAACGGGCAACGTGACGGAGGATTCGCAGTTTCAACCATTGCGTACAATGGCTACGGATGAATACGGCAACGACACGTCTTCGCTGAAAAACGCGGACAGAGAGAGAACTGCAAAACCGAGTTTGTCTCGTACGTATAGAATGGCGTTACTGTTGGTACATGTTAATTACGAGTATTTGCGAAAAGTACTAGTCGACGATTTACATTATTCTCCCGAGAATGTAAATATTCCTGGACAGTTGGAAAGCTCTGTCAGGATATTCCACCTGTCCTTCTGTAATCAACAGTTTCAACCGAAACTGGAATACACGAACACGTTTTGTTTTTTATATAATTGGTCAGGAAAGTGTTCGAATATTTATGTTTCAATTGGAACAAATAAAAGTTGTGTTTCTAAAATAATACTGCAATTAAAGTACCTAAAAATAAAAATGATTCATTTAGAAAATGGTACCTCAAAAATTCTACATATTCAGATACTGTAGTGATATGAAACATGATAGAATTCTGTATTCGAAGAAGATTAATTTCACGATTTTGTGCAAACATTCGATAGAAATATCAAGATTATCATCGATACAAAATAAAAATGATTCCTTTAGAACATGGTACCTCAAAAATTCTACATATTCAGATACTGTAGTGATATGAAACATGATAGAATTCTGTATTCGAAGAAGATTAATTTCACGATTTTGTGCAAACATTCGATAGAAATATCAAGATTATCATCGATACAAAATAAAAATGATTCCTTTAGAACATGGTACCTCAAAAATTCTACATATTCAGATACTGTAGTGATATGAAACATGATAGAATTCTGTATTCGAAGAAGATTAATTTCACGATTTTGTGCACACATTCGATAGAAATATCAAGATTGTCATCGATACAAAATAAAAAGATACGGATAGTATCTTTTACCTTCGATATACGTTTCACGATACTGCAACCCAACAATGTTGTTTCACGTTTATTTACCAGGAAATTTCAATCGAATCGATGAAAATAAACTTCACGTTTCTTTCAGTGCCATTGTACGAGAAAAGTCAAATATATCGATCCTCGAAACCGGACAGAGATGATCCCACGGGAGACGAAGGTGACAGCGACGGAGAAGTTACACCGTATTCGCCTATGTATCGTGTGTACAAATTTAATTCATCCCAAAGGAGGAATAATTAGATTGTTGACTGTACACATATAATTAGAAAGGGCCTTGCTTAATTGTACGCTGAACGTTGATGTTCCTTAACGGTGTCTATAACGAATCAAAAGATACGTCGAAGACGAATTATTGAAAGTAAATTGTTACCAGGGCCGGCCCTCAGATTTCGGAGACCGAGGGTTCATATATATGACATAAAAAATATACCTCAAATAAAATTTATAAAATTAACATTAAAGCTTGTATAGCTAATTTAGATTCGCATTTACATCGATTAATATTCAAGTAAACGAAAAATCGTCTTATGGGATCCCTGGACCTTGGGGGCCATAGGTGGCCACCTAGTCTGCCTAAGCCCAGGGCCGGCCCTGATTGTTGCTTCCAAATATAGGATAAGCTATACTAATTTTGGCATTTTTAATTAAGTTCTATTATTGATACTTCCGTCACCCTGCCCAGTGTGCCAATTATTAATCCCTGCAACCATTTTACTTCTTTTTGCAATATATTTTTCTATTTTTTTTTTTCCTTTGACCTTTCTAATCAATTTTCACATTTATCTGATTATATAAGATCTATCTTTAGTTTAAAGTGCCAATTATTATATAGCTTATCCTATTATAAATGTTACTCAAGTGTATACACGAATATTACGTCCAATTTGCGCTCTACGATCGACCGGTTGCCTTCAATTCTGCCTTTAGTTTCTTATTTCCTTATACAAACGAAAAAAAGGGATTACTAAAATGAAAGGAAGACCGAGTGAGATATTGAAATCCGTTGGGACCAACCCGTGCAAGCTAAGTAAATTCTGTAATTACACGAGCCAATTCGTGACGAAAGTTATTCTAATAGTAATTGTTCCCTCCGATACAACTGAAAGTTTTATGAAAAATGTATTGCGATATGTAGCGCTTTCAATGATTAATAAAAGTGTTATCAATCACTCTCATTTAACAATTATTTTCCTATAAAACAATTTTCTAGTTTCTCATTTTTTTCCATTCCTAATTATTACTTCAATACGTTGAATGCCGCGAGGTTCGAATAATTAAAAGAAAACAGTAGAAAAATATTATTTTAAACAGTATTGCTATTATATTAATAATGCAGAGCAGCAAATTAAAAGCTTGACATTTGAAATTTAAAAAATGAGCCATTCCTATTTTTAATAATTATAAGAAATATTCATTTTCACTATAGCGATCAACGTGTTAATGTCAGTTTTTTTTACAAGAACCTTTCCAACCATAGAAACTTTCCACGGTAAAAAAATAAGGTCAGAAATGATTTACCATTATAATTCGTGCCTTTAAACGTTGCACGCGTTTTAATCACACGGCTGAGCTGCGCAGCTCTTTTCAACGGATCAGGCATCGTTTTCATGCGTATTCAAAGGATTACGCGCGTATAAAGGAGGAGGATTTAAGTTCAACGATGAACAGATGTCCCTCGGGAAAATGAAACGTCGGTCAAAGTGGTTAGTCTTCGCGGAAACGTTTGTGATTCCCAAAGGATCGGGCATTGAAATTCAAAGTAAAGCCCCGTGGCCAAGGATGTACAAGTTTTCGCATCGTTCGCAGCTAACATTACGCGGCAAAGCTACACCGTACTTCCCAGGTTATTTCTTTCGGTCTTCGAACTTTCTGTTCCAACTGCAGTCCAGAGCGATTCGTGATTTAATTCCGTGGCCGGAAGAAGTTTGCCGATTGCGAACGAAATCGACGAGCAGAAGGGCACGGCCCTTTGAGTTCCATGGGAAATTTGTTGGGAAATGTTGTAATAGCTTTGAGAAACAGTTTTACGAACTTGTCACGACGAGAATGAAGTTCTTTTTTCAAGAACTTTCTTGAAATTGCTACTGGAACAACTTGTTACCGAATAAAAAATTTTTATATTCAATTAAATCACATTATATTCACGGAAATTAATTATCGACGAAAATCCTGGAATTTGCAATCTATTGGTCACGTTAGAATTGTAAACTTCATTATATTCAAAGCAGTTGTGTATCGTTTACAAATGTTATTCATATGCAAATGAACGAGTACGTGTTCTATGCATAATCCTCGCTCTCGGTATTTAATCGGATTTGTTGTTTAAACAACTGAACTGGAGATATCGTACAGCTGTGAAATCCGTTTATTGTTCTTTGTGAAACTAATACAGATTATTCAAACAATATACACTGTTTTGCAAAATGTTCCTTCTGAATGAAATTTTTCCCCTTATTAAATATACTTTATAATTACGTAATGAATCAGTATTATCACAAATAATTTTAAAGGGCCAAAATGTAACATGTAGATGATAATAGCTGACTGAGTAGGGGTTTAGGGTAAGAATTTGGTACTCATTGTCAGTTAACAAGGAGAGGGTGCTAACACCAGGTGTGACGTTGACTTTTTGATGAGCTTTTGCACAATGATAGAGCTTGCAAAACTGAAGCTAATGATACCCGGTTTTGAACGTAGACGGTTATTAGTTTACGAGATATTTAATGTTAAATTTATTACCCTGCTTATAGTCTGAGGTATAGTAATAAATAACCGAGTACGATGACGATTTTTGTAACACCAAAACCTTACAAGGAGAGGGCTCCAAGTGTGACGCTGACTTTTTGATGAACTTTTGCACAATGATAGAGCTTGCAAAACTGAAGCTAATGATACCCGGTTTTGGACGTAGACGGTTATTAGTTTACGAGATATTTAATGTTAAATTTATTACCCTGCTTATAGTCTGAGGCATAGTAATAACTTTAACATTAAATATCTCGTAAACTAATAACCGTCTACGCCCAAAACCGGGTATCATTAGCTTCAGTTTTTCAAGCTCTATCATTGTGCAGAAACTCATCAAAAAGTCAGCGTCACACTTAGGGCCCTCTCCTTGTAAGGTTTCGGTGCTACAGAAATCGTCATCGTATTCGGTTATTTTCATTGGTAACTACGCGCCGTGTGTGTACGTAACAAACTCTGATTGGAGCAAATCCACGTAAACTCGTCTCCTGCCAGGGGCGTTGCGGGAAATTCAGAGGAAACTTTATCGTTCGGTTGGCAAGTGCCAACATTGCACGCTACCCCTGAAAGCCCTCATTGTATTGCAAACCCGATTTTCAGAGTCTACAGGGATGAAGAAAGGAGTAAGCAAAGGGGTGGGATAAGAGGAGAAGGGGAATGCATTGGCTGTTACCTTATAAAGCATTACCCTTCAATTTTTCAAAAGAGCACGACTCTCGCATTTCGTGGCCAACTGGTTCGTTACGTTCTTCGTATTATTCTCAACTGAAATAAGCTCCTACGTGAAATCGAAAGAAGAAAGGTTCCGAATGGCCTCGACACGACACTGAATACGTGACCCGTATATTTCTACCTCTGTCATTTTTATAATTCAAAAGCCCCGGTCAAACATCACGGATCCCTTGTGACATGTACAATTTACAAATTGAAATTGCCCTGAAACGAAATTGCCCTTTTCGATTCAATACCAAAAATTGGTAAATTCGTCAAGACTATTCGTTGCTGAGAAATATTTGAAACTACCAGGGGAACAAGCTAAAGTGAACTAGAGCGAGATTCGCTTTAGAGCCAATCCTTTTTCGGCCATTTCCGGTCGGACCGGAAATGGCAAAAAAAATGATCTTCGATCATTCGTTCAGATTTTAACCCACTAAAGACAATGGCGCAAGAATTTTCTCGATAACTCTTACCGTTTGGCCTGTACGAAAGTGACAGAAAGTCAGAAATACTGTAGCCAATACTGTTATCAAGATTTTCAATCTTAAATACGGGTTGGGGGATAAAATCTAGATGCAAAATGAATGACAATTCTTCGTGGAAACTAGCTTGAACACGACAGCCGATAGGTGTAACACCGTGCCACCAGGTTCTAGGGAAGTGGTACGAACTTTTAATTAGGTACACGTTCTGACGGCGTGACTTTCGACGTAAGGGTATATCGAGGCGAGCTCTGACCTCGCTGGAAGATCGATTCGCTCGTTCTACGACGAGCTTTCGTTTCTTCGTTCACCCGAAGAGAACTAGAATTGCAATAACCAGCTTGAATAATATAGGATCTCGCCGAGTACTCTAGTTGGTAGCTCGGTATTAAGTAGATGTCTGAGTCTATATATAGAGGATACTGACGACAAATTAATTGCGGTCAGACAAGATATAACGAGTTTTTAATGAGATACTGAGTTTTTATATCTTTAACCTGGAGCGAATTTTAATGCATTCGAATAAATTTGAAATTGTAAATTCGTATCAGGAATTATTCCCTAGGCT
This sequence comes from Osmia bicornis bicornis, assembly GCF_907164935.1. Taxonomy (NCBI): domain Eukaryota; kingdom Metazoa; phylum Arthropoda; class Insecta; order Hymenoptera; family Megachilidae; genus Osmia; species Osmia bicornis. The sequence continues at coordinate 5,513,119 of NC_060229.1, forward strand.
ATCGCTGGCAAGATCGTGTTCTAATTTCGGAAAATTTCAAGTTAGAACAGTCGATTTTGCAAGAAGCTTCAATTTTAGAGGGTATCGCGTCTCCTGGTGCCGGTACAAGCCAGCAACGTTTAATCACTACGAAATTAGGATAACCTCGTGCTGCAGGGTCGTGATTAAGCCGAACCCCGAGACCTGGCCACCTATGATGTGGTCTTTCAAAGTAGATATACAGGCTGCGGCGAAGGAAGACGCAACGTTACCGAAGCAGAACAGAGAAAGACAGATGTATTTGCTAGACTGCTTCCGTAATCAAAGACCCACCATTGCGATATCGAAGGCCCTCAAAGTTAAAGCTACTCTAGTTGCTACGTCAGCGTTTGCTGAAAACCTCAAAATCAAGAAACTGACGGGGTTGTGTACCTTGATAAAACTCGAAGGCGTGAAACAATTGAAATTTTGTGCAAATAATTCTCAGGGCATGAAATAAAGAAAATTTGTTATCATATCCTTGGTTGTATTTTCTATAAAATTAATTTTGCAAAATCAACTGAACGTTATCTTGTGATTAGAAATTCTAGAAATTTGTAACTACCGTCTGTAACTCGGGCTTTTCATTAATGACCGACTGCAAACTATTTGCAATTTTAACGAACCCAGTTGATTAAAGCCACGAAACCTGGTCTATTTATAAAAGAAGATCAATTTATCATTCGTCTGACCAGTTAATATTTCAGAAGAACTTGGATCAATAATTAGAAATATTTTACACTCTCACTGGAAAGTTCAGAAGTAAATAAAGATTCTAGGGAATCCAGCAAGAAATAGTCGTAACATTCACTATTTAATACCTGAATGTTGCGATTTACGGTCGATGCTATCGATTGTACAATTTTTATTCGTCTCGTTGAATACGAGTTACGAGCGTCCAACTCGCAACTCGAGGCGCAACGTCCAGATCCAATCTTACCTTTGCGTTTTTCAACTCATCGGTAGTTGCACACCGATTACTTGCCACCTGCCTACCTACCACTCTCTATAATTGCATTTCCACGACGATCGATGCGCGTTATTGTTGAATTGCGCATTAACGACGTCATTAATTCAATCGTGCGACGTGGACGAGATTGTTCGGTCGTATGCACAGAAGATTACGAGTTTTAATGATCAGTGTGAATTGAGCCATACTTCAGATGTACTTCTCATTTCATTATATTTTTACCCTTTTTACTTATCACCTGGGTCAAAGATTGCAAAAGACAGAGTGGTAATCTGTCCTCCTACTCCAAGCTCCAATTTTATATTCTCTCAAAGAATCTTATTCATAATTTGTTTAAAATGGAAGTAAATTGATAAAGTTATCTATAATAAAAGGATATAAAAATTATTCAAGGGGCCAAAATTGAGAACTTAGGTTCGGTATATAACCTAAATTGACTACCAGAAACTGATTAAAATTGGTTTCAGAGCTCAATGTCTGACCGTTTTTGAGATATCGGTGTAAGAAATTTTTGTACAATTTTGAGACTACGCATGCGCTATTCGATACTGCGCATACACGGAACCTAATCTAACCTAGCCTAACCTTACCATGATATCTCGAAAACGGTAAGACATCTAGCTCTGAAACTAACTTTAATCGGTTTCTTGTATTCAATTTAAGTTATACACCAAACCTGAGTTTTCAATTTTGGGGGGGCCATTCGGAAACACAGCCCCAAATAGCACCCTTTCCTCTAAAGTTTGCACAGAACGTGTCTTTGATTTTTATTTGCAACACCGTCCAACGTTATCGTGACACGTTCGTTAAAACCGTGATTGCACCATGACCCCCATAGGTGAGTCCATAAATCCGGGTCTTATTGAGCCACGTTAGTTAAGTACGGCCGGTTAAAACAATTAGCCGTGCCTGACGCGGTTGCAGTAGCCCTGGTGTAAACAGCCCTTAGCAGTAATTCTGTTATCGGCGTTCGGCGAGCATTCATAGGCTTAACGGGGTTTATTTCCCTCTCTCCCTCGCAACCCTTGTCTGTCTCTATCACGCAAAGGGTAAATTAACAGCGCGATGTATCATAGCCGAGCTGCATCAATTTGAATGCCGCCGTTGACGAAGTTAGCTTTTGTACTTACAAAAGAGTACAAATAAATCGCGCAAAGGAGCGGCTTAAAATCACCACGTCGAAAATGAAAAGTCCACGATAAAAAGTCGGTTGGTATTCGAATGCGGTGCGGTAAAACGAAACGCGGTATCATAAAATATTTTTATCGCTGTCTACCTCCATTTTCATCAGTCGGATATTTTCAACCGGATACGCGGGAGATTAGAGAGATTCGAATGTTTTATCATGGAATCTACTGTTAACGGAAAATACACAACGATTTTGTGTAACATACCGAATTGGTTTTACGACGTGCCCTGAACTACACCGATGGCTTTTTTTCTTTTCTCTTTTTTTAAACGTTTGTCGTTTTTGCTTTCAATAACAGCGAATAGAACAGACATTGGAGCGGATATAAAGTTTCTTAGTTAAGATAACACGGGACACCAGGAAAAGAGAATAGCGATAACAATAGATGAAGAGTCATTTCCGTGCTGTTTTAACGAGATTATTTGATGTTCTATTTCGAATTGTCATCACTCATAACGCTCCATTTGTAGATATTTTAATAATTCTTTCGCGAAATCACGTCCTACATTTATTCGATGCTATAATTCTTTAGATAACTTTATCGCGAGCTACAAATTTGAAGGCGAATCGCGCGGAAGTTAAGCCATGATTATCCTTTTATTTCGAATGATAAAGTTCGCAGGATTCACTGAGGAGGATAACTGCGAGTTTTTGAAAACTCGACGAACCGTGCCATTCAATATTTATGCATCGGTATGGAAACCCCTGACTACGCGATTCCTACGGGCTTTTCCGATCCCTTGGGTGTCCCTCTCTCTATCTTTTTCCACCCGTATCCCGTTTCACAAGGAACGAAATACGTTCACGGATCATCGATTCGATTTTTCACGGAAATATTACCCCGTGACCCTGCTTCGTTCGTGTTCCGAAACTTTTCCCTCCCTATTTTTCGAACATCCCGTTCCTGTATAACCCAGTAGTTTTACAGATCGTTCTAAGACAAAGATGACAAAAACGGAGAAAAATATTTTGTACAAACTTAAATGTGTGTGTCCTCGAGACAAAATCTTACGTGTATCTCCGTGTACACTGTACGCAATCATCATAAGCGGATGAACGTCAAAGATAAGCAAAAATATTCAACTTCCAAGAATTTCGAAACGAAACATTTTCTTCTCCAAGTTACAACTTGTTTTTGCTACGAAGGATAATCCAGACTTTACCGATTTGTCAAACGGAAATTGCTATTGTATTGTACGAAATGACTGTCTGAAAAAAAGGACGGCGCAGACGATGGTTTAAGATTGAATGGTTCACGATGTTGCTCGAGTGCTCGAGAAGGTAGAAGCGGAAGGACGCAAGAGGTGAGCGCAATTTTAGAGTCGTTCGTGCGTTACAGGATATAGCTACGTAACCGACGATAATGCTTAGCCACTCACCCTCTGACTCCTTGTTCTCTCGCTACTTCCGCCTTGATTCCTCTGGGTCTCGATATCCGTTGGAATCGGGATTCGTCCTGGGAATAACCGAGAAATTCCAGACTGAAACTTCTGCTGCTACTTCGACGATACTTGGACGTTATTTTGGTTGACTTAAAGGAAGGGCACGATCGGCGTGGTTAACAGGTTGAACGTGACCCTGAAACAATCGAACAAATATATCAATAATTTATATAAAGGTGTAGAATATAATTTTATCATTTTAACAAGAATATTGAATGTTATTTCCTAGAAATATTTATAAATCATATTATTTTATTAAAATGCTATGAACTGTTCGAAAAGGCACCTTGAAAATTGTCTCCGAATAGAAATGTCAAGAAAGAAATTCAGAAATGGCTTTCCATGCAATCGACGAGACAGGAAGAATTGACACATACAAAATAGTAGTTCCGGAAGTTGCTGCTTCCTTATCAACGAAATAAATCGTTCATGTGGGAGTGAGATTTCTCCTCCCGCGCTATTATCTGTTTTCTTCCTCTCTGACCGTGCATGTCGATATTTCTAAAGCGTTCATGATTATTGGACTTGTACGAAACGACCCTCGATTTTAACTCTTTTATTTAAATTCGATCAAAGGACGTTTAATTAAATCCGCGAAACAAAATCAATGCGACGTATTTAGTTCCTTCAGAACAATTCATAACTTTGTTATTTATATTATTTCTATCATTTATCTTTCTAATGTAATTTGAAATAATTTGTAAGATCTTGGGATATTTTATGATGACTTGAATATTTAAAAGCATATCTTAAATAAAAGTTATAAACAAATATCTAGTGTAATAAATTTAAGAAGATGTAGGTAATGTGTTGTGATTAATTAATAAATGAATTCCCGGTCTTTCGCGGAGGCTTTCGCTTTCACTGTAACGCCATCTTTTAGCTATGATCGAAACTGTAATAAGTGAAAACACCTAGCGGTCAAAAAGCGAACTTTTAATTTAAGCGACACCGGCGAGATACTACTAGTAGTCTCATAATAAAACTTACGTTTATTTTATGGAAGATTCATTTAATAGTCCTCTTATGATATTTTATTCTTCATTCGAATGTAATTCTGTAATAAAATAGAAAACAGTTTTTCACATATACATATACTTCAGAATACTTGAATCATGGCTAGAAGAAGTAAGACATTTGAATTTCCCGCTAGAAGGTATTAAAGATTATCGACGCCATATTGAAATAAAGTTAAGATTACTTTTCTCAACTTAAAACACCAAAATAGAGAAAATAAAGTAGAAAATAACATAAGATATCAATGGTATTTAAGAAATTATCGATATAAAAACAGAATAAATGAGGAAAATAATATTTTAATTCACATCTATGTCGGCAGAATAGTCAACAACGGGGAGATTAATTATAACAATTTATAACAATAAATTACGGAAGAAATGTAATAAAAACATGAAGAAATGCAATAATGTTGAAGAAATTATTGATATAAAGGGCAAATAATTCAGATTCTGCTGTTCCAATCTCATTGTGAATTCGCGGCAAGAGCAAAAATTTTGAGCTCACGTATTTTTGAGGGAAACGCCGGACTAATGTCAAAAATCAGGAATCTAGGTTTCTCTTCGACTATTCTTTCTGTTTTTGGTAGTTTCAACACTCGAAAGACAATTTAATTTAGTATTTGAAGATAATTTAATCTTACCTGTTGCAGACACGTGCCAAACGGACGAAGCTTCGAAAAGGACTGATGCACTGCACCACACTCCGCGTACCTCGCCCTTTAACAACGAACCTGATTGGTCGAAATGGGAGAACGCCATGATGGACGACCAATCACAGCCGTTGGTAGAAGTTTTGAATTGCTTCGAAACTTTAATCCTAATCGTAATGGAAACGTTGATATGATAAATACCAAAGAAAAATTCGAATAATGTATTTTTTTAGTAACACCCATCTCGTATTATCTTTTATATTATTGTAATTATGTAATAAATAAAGGAAAATATTACTTTAATAACACTTTACACTGCACTGATTCTGCTAAAAAATATTTGACAAAGTATTGTTTCAAATATGTAGAGACATTTACCTGTAATGTATTAACAAATATAATAAGAATAGCCGAAGCACGGGAATTGAAGAGTGGATGGAAATTTTAACTCGCAAATAAATAATCTTAATTAAGTTGAAAAAACAATCACTTTATAGGATGGCAGCTTCTTGTCAGTGCATTGACCAATTTTAGAGTTAGCACCGTACACGTATCGTTAGATGGCATCACCGTCTCAAAAAAGACAAAACTCGTTCCATTATATATAAACTTATAGATTATAACCTATTGAACCTATCTAATAGTTGATAGCTTTTATAATGAGACATCGAATAAACACTTTATTTTACTGTATACATAAGAATTTTGTTATTAATGAAACGAGAAAATATGCAGGGCATAGCAAATGGCAAAATATTAAACATACTAAACAAGAACAAGATGCTGCAAGATCAAAAGTGTTCAAATCTATAATTTCTAAGATGATGATTGCAGTAAAAGGTAATAGATATCAAACACAACAAAAAAAGTATAATAAGTTAAACTGTCTACGTGTATATGACATTTTAAATAAATTGTATTTACTTTGTATCTAACAATAAAATTTAAAATTTACAGAAGTTGGTGAAGTAGATCCAATAAAGAACTCTAGATTAGCAAATTTAATTGATGAAGCAAAAAAAAGCTAACATGCCAACTAGCACTTTAAATTCATTTCTAGAAAAAATAAGGAATCCTGAGCAAGCTGCTCAAACCCATATAGTACCTGTTCGAATTCCCCCAGGATGTACATTAATCCTCCATATTGCATCTAATAATTATCCTGCTGTAAGAATAAATCTGAGAACTATATACAAAAAATTTAAGTAAGTATGCATTTGGCCTTTTAAAATTTATTACTTGATACAAATTTATTAAAATATCCTTGTATAAAATGCATATACACAGTGCTCAAAATGTAGATTCAGCATTATCAATGTTTGACTGTGCAAGTTATATCACAGCCATAAAAGATTGTAATTATGATCAAGCAATGGAAGATGCAATAGAAGCTGAAGCAGAGGATGTAGAGGAATTAAAAGATAATGATAAAACATATTATAAGGTAGTGATAATGAACTCATCATTTTTTTAGTTTCCATGAGAAAATCTTTATCATGGATTATTGCTGTTGTAGTTCAGAAGCGAGTTCCTTTTCCCTGACAAGACTAAAACTCGATTGATGAGTTTGGGTTATTCTATTATTTCAATAGAAAATACATGTATACCCAATCGTGTGGTTGAATTAAGTGATGAAGAAATAGAAAACGTGAACAAGATTAAAAATAAGTTTTCAGAAATAAAAGAAATTCAAAAAATAGAAGATAATCTTGCTTAATGTTATTATGTAATGGTGACCATTGTTCGCCATTGTTTAACTATGTAAATATACTTCGAGAAATAATTACAACATTGAAGTTGTAAACACATTTTATTACCTTCAATGTTTACAACGGATCTTTCACTCGGAAAAAAATAAATAAAAGGATTCTGTGTTCTTACAGAATATAGATTATTATTTAATAATAAATATCGTTTAAAGCATTGTATATAATTATACAAAATTATGATTCAGATTATATATACATATATAAAACGCTGGAAATATATCGAGTATTTTATAAATTTACTGTATATTTACTCCATACCCCTTTATTTCAGACATATTAGCGCCTGGGAATTGAGCTTCAGAAGTCCTATAAAAAAGAGATCTTAATATTTTCTTTGACATTGTAGTTTTCTCGCGCCAAGGACTAGATACAGTTTTAAACGTTTTATTATTTTTATTATTTCTATCTCTTGCAGATGTATTTTTTTCTGCAGGATTTTTTTGATATACATGATTCCTCTGTGTAAACCCTGTACTGTGTGTAAAATTATTATTATCTACAGCTTCATTTATAGTAGCTTCATCTATGGAATTCGTTTCTTTTTCTTTCTCTGCTTCGAACGTATTTTCATGTATATTATCCATATTTTCTTTCTCTTTTTCTACATTTTCTACTTCTATATTAGAATCCATCACACTTGCATCCTTCTTTTTCTTTTTATTCTTTTTAACTTTTACAGCTTCTTCTTCCGTTTTTTCGTTATCGTCGCCTATTTCATCACTAGCTTTTATATTAGTTTCAGAGACATCTTCATGTTGGATATCTGGGTCGACACGTTCCTTTTTCTTCTTCTTCGACTTCTTCTTTTCTTTAGAAATATTGCCCTGATCTTTTTGGAGTTCACATTCCCCTTTCTCAGGCTGTAAATTTGTTTCTATAATTTCTTCTACATTCGTTCTATCATCGGTGCTAATTTCTTTCACTTCTTCTTTTCGCTTTTTCTTCTTTGATTTCTTATGCGACACATTTTCCTGAATCTCCAATATATTTTCATCTGTATTAATATTTTTATTTTCTATCCCCTCTTCATAAATTTCTTTATCTTCTTCTGGTGCTTCTACTATTGTTTCCAAATTAGATCGACGACTTTCTTTCCTTTTTTTAGATTTCTTACTTTTACGTTCATTGATTTCATTGTCATTTATCTCCTCAGGTTTGTCTTCAGCGTCTAAAGCTTCATTAGTAAAGCCAAATGATACAGAATTTTTAACATCTTCCTGTTTCTTCTTCTTCTTCTTCTTGGCTTTCTTGTTCTCAACTTCAAATTTATCCAATTTTGTTCGGCCTTTCTTTTTCTTTATAGAATCAGTACTGTATTCCACGTGATCGTTAAATGTTACCCTTTTCTTTTCAACTTCATCGCTTAAATCTAAGGCCGAGTTTGCAAGACCGAACTGTACCCTAGATACTTCAAATTCTTGTCCATTATAAACATCCTCTGATTGAGAATCCAGATTCAAGGCAGCATTTACAATACCATTTTCGTACTGTACGCTACTTACATTATCATCTTTAAATTTTTTAATACTCTGATTTAAACTTGGTTCAGTCTCATCAATAGACTTTCTTTTTTTGAGGGATCCAACCTCGGTGGAATTTGAAATATTCTCAGGGCTATTTAGTTCCATGCAAGGATTTTCAAAAGCATAATTACTTGAATTTTTCATTTCTTTATTTTCTTCATTACGAGATTGCGCTTTGCCGAAGGGCGATGCGAAACCAAACCCTGCATACTCAGGTTCACTTTCCAAATTGGATTCTGGCTTCTTTTTTCGTTTAGACATTAAAGAAATATCTTTACCCTTTTTCATAAAATAATCGGTCATACTACCGCCGTTTATTACAATAACACCGTTGTTATTTTCCGGAGTATTAATCGCAACAGAGCTTTCTTCTTCTGTATTTGTTTCTTTACATCCCTTATTCATGTTTATTTCTTTCTGACCAAATATATTTGCTAAATCTTTCGAACTATACTTATTTACATCCTTTCCCCTCGTGAATTTTTGATAGCTAATAAGAATATTAATTAATAATAATTCTACATAAACAAATGAAATAGAATACTTACTGTACACGAGCACGGCTGTGCTTAGACTTCAACTCTAATGACTTTCCACTTAGTTCAGTATTAACTTCTTCTATTTGTACTATAGTCTCACTTTGTTCTGTCTGAAGCTTTTGTAAGAAGTCATTAAAGCTCTCTTGATGTTCTGTCCATGCTTCTTCTAAAGCATCTTGTTTGAAACCAATACCTTAAAAACAATGTATGTCAGTGGAATCTATTTGAAATATAGTTACGACTTTGAAATGATAATTTGTTAATTTTATTTAAACATTCTTACCTGATTTATCATTTTTAACAGACACGCGTACGTGCTCCGTCATACCCTGTTCATTTGCTCCGAGTCCTTTGCCACTTGTCCAACCCATTTTCTCCAGCATTTTCTGCCCAAATTTCTCTCCATCTAAAAAATGAACAATAAATTTTAATAATATGCAACGTTTCATTCAATTAACAAGAATAAATTCAAATATTAATATACCCTCGCTCCACTGCTTTCCTCGAGGGTTCAGTGTCCACTTCTGTTTTTGACGACGTTCTGCGAGCATCGACATTATATCTTGATTTTGTAATTTACCAGTTAGAAAAATTTATGAATTTAACATTAGATAATCTATTATGGATGATTTCTTTTAAATAATACTCTATAATACAACATAAGTTTGGAAAAACGTTGTCAGTTTAAGCAAGGTTAAGGAAACTCGTCGAGTAGTTTGCGCCGTTTTTGTAGAGATGGCGATGGGATCGAATTAAAAAAATTGTTAATTTAAATTGCTTCTTATAGGCGATTTAATTATGCACCTTATAATCAGCACGTGACGCCCGCAAAGGCTTTATAATGACGCCTTCGTCTGTTATTGGTAATAAATCGAAGCAATCTGCTATTACCATCAACTTGCGTTAGACTGTTGCAGTGCGAAGTGTTTCACATTTTCAAATTTGAATTTTAGGAATATCGTTCGTAGTGCATGAATCTTAATTTGCAAATAAAGTTTAGGATAATTTGATTCCTTTTCCATACCTATTCAATCATTATTTTTATTAGTAACACAGTTACATGTTTTAAAATAATTAAATTAAGATACTTTGATGGCTTGCTATGTATTTGTAATGTTAAATAGTTCATATCATATTTTTAAATACTTCTATTTAATCTAATATGAACATTATTTAATCATAAAATAATTAAATGAAAATTAAAGCGCTTCCCATGGCTCGGCGTCCGCGAATTAATTGAGAGGATAAGAATACTTTTGCAATTCACTGTACGCGATGCATTAGCTGACATTTTCTAATGGAACACCCTATACATCCTCCCATGATTGGTCATTAATTTTAAACGCTGAATCAGATACATCTACATATCTTACATTTAAATATTTTGACCCAGACCAGATACGAAGGATGTCAAGGTCAGTCTTTTATAATCTCACCAATGATTGCCTTATCAACATTTGCTCAATTCAATTCAGTTGCACTTAACAACTGCATTCTTATAATCCAATCAAAACTATTTTTGTCATTCAAGCTGATATCGCGAGACAAGTTCGAAAGGGAATGTACGATAAAATTATCGTTGAACATGTTTGCTTTGGAAGTCATTTTTACCACTTTGAGAAATCCTCTTATCATTAAGTATAAATGTCTTCGTAAGAACGTGATGGAACTATTTATGGAACACATGTGTTTCACATAATTAAATAAGAAAAGTCATTGCAACAGTTGCATCTTATGTTTAGAAAAAAAATAATTAAAAGTACTTAAAATTAATTATAATCAATAAAAATTTCTCTTCCACTGAATTATATCTGATTGTTCAAAAATAAAAAATTGCATTATTTCTGATGCTTCTAATCATTCTGTGATTAGATATATCTTAATGATCTGAAATTTTCTTTATACAAACTGAATCATGCATTGGGTTGGAAATAAAAATAAGTTGTGTACGAGAAATTTGAGTACGAAGATCTGGTTTTCTACGATATCACTTTTCTTGTAAGTGCAACGATGCACCGAAAAAATGCAGATGCACTTCGTTTCTTAATGGAACTGCAAAGTTTCTTATTATATAAATTCATTCTTTGAAATATTCTGAATAAAAAAATAGTACGATATGATATTAAAAATGTGCATTTACTTTACATAAGATAATGCAATTTTAGTGCATCTGCATTTCTTAAATGCATTTAAACTTAAATGCAATTAAAAGTGCTGCACTTATTTAAAGAAACGAAGTTATACAAAAATAAAACTAGTTCTATCAAATTAATATTTCTCAGAATATCTTAATTTTTGAAGTAAGTCGAATTTTCCTTGGGGTTTTCAAAGCCATGGTTCTTGATTTCGTTAATACTCATCCAACACATGCACGTTATCTTGGTCGTGGTTGAACTACCATTATCAGGGAGCAGAGTAACGGGGTCCGATAAGGGCCACCGTCCGTTTAGCAAGTAAACTCTCGTCAACTTTGCATTCGTCAGTGTTGTTCGTGCTTCTGTTTGGAAGGTCTGTTCGTTGGCTCGTCGCCAGTTCACGGTACGGTATACGCGTGTCTCTGACTTCTTTTTCCATCGGAAAAATTACGTTTCCCTTAAAAACATCCACCTTCTCTGCCCTACATTTCTTCCAACTACGATCTATCCCTTCTCAATGTCAACGAACGAATTACGTTTGAATTAATTCTTTAAAAATATTCATTCGTGCTGGTAACATTTTGGTTAAGCGATTATTGGATTTATTTTAAGGGGATGACGTTCCACGTGTTGTCATTGTAAGTCCTGATTATTGTAAAATTTCTAGCAATTTAGGTAATGAACATTAATGAATTAATTTTAATTAAGTTAGATGAAACTTAATTTTTTTCTGATTTAATTCAGGGAACACTTGTTTCATTTTTTCTTCTAAATTTAATAGAAAAATTAAAATAATTATTTAATATTAAATTGTAAAAATTCTGTGTAATATTAAATTTCAAAAATCTGTCCATACCGAGCTACTAATTAATTATGTCTTTTTATAAAATTTCTAGAATGGTATCTAGTTTCATTCTAAAGACCCACTGTAATTAGTACGTTCTGAGGATATAACACCGAGTAAACACGTGCTATACGTGTATTTGGTATTCAAACTCACTCAGCTGTTTACTCACTGAATTTCTATAATTAAAACTCTTCATCGCTACGCACGCGGTACATTACTATGATCGTGATAATACATAGATCGTGAAAATAAGAGTATTTTAATTAGGAAAAGAATTCTTCCTCCCTTATGGGGGGACAAAATTTCTTTTTTATTTTTATTCTTTTATTAACGTCAGTCACCCAACCCATTCAAAATTTCTATATATTTCTAATTTTGCATTTTCCCTAATTAGAATGTATGAAATGACAGTATTATTCCACATGTACTAAAATGAAAAATATGAAACATGTGTACCTAACCGGATGCTATCAGCACGAATACACAAGTGACAAACGAGTTTCGCCATGTCTTTCCCGTACGCGAACCACCGAAAGGAGTGGAACTGGAGGTCCTTGTTGCAGGGAAACATGTTTGGCCGCATAAAAAAGTTGCCACTTTTATTTTCCTCGGGCACGATTAACCGACCGGCAGTCTCTGCTTTCAGTTGAATCGCGAAACGAGGGAGAAGCTCGACTCACCAGGAAAAATGGACGCGATGAAACCTGGCTGGTTCAGTGAAATCAACGATCTATGGCCAGGTGTCTCGTTGTCCCTCCAAGTTAACAGGATACTTTATCGTGAACGGTCGCAGTACCAGGACGTGATGGTCCTCGACACGTAATTATTATCCTATCATATTTTCCTTTTCTATGTGAGACGAAGAAATTACTTCGATTTTTAATGACATTGAAAAAATAACATCATTGATTTAGATAGATTTTTTCTTCTAGGGTGGCCTAGGTTCCTTAGAAATTTGAAAATTCTGTAATTTTATTTCTGAACACAGAATGGATAAAGTTAGAGACGCGTGGTTCTTTAAAATTCTAAAATAGATCATTTGCCCTTGCAACGCACGATTATTTAAAATTTCAAAACAGATAATAATTACGACGTTTAGACAGAAATGCTTATCATTCACGAGACCATTTAGATTATATTTATAGACACGATCAATGCAGACTTAAAACAGAACTGAATACCAGCAAGTTGTCTCATCATTTTAAGTGGAACTTGTTTTGATTGTGTACGTACAGGAAATCACATGGAAGGGCGTTAATTTTAGATGGTATCATACAATCCACAGAGAGGGATGAATTTTCGTACCAGGAGATGATCGCTTTCTTACCACTGTGCAGTCATCCAGACCCAAAAACAGTAAGAATTGTGTATTAAAATGTCTAAAAATTGTTGTTATATTACCAATGTCAAGTACTTTCCACTTCAAGGTACGTGACGTTTGTTTAAATGATGTTTTTGGCAGGTTTTAATAGTTGGGGGTGGAGATGGAGGGGTTGCACGCGAAGCTGCAAAACATCCTCAAGTAGAAAGGATCGTTCAAGTAGAAATTGACGAGAAGGTACTGGAAGTTTCAAAGTCTTACTTACCGACGATGGGTGTAGGGTTGATGCACCCTAAAGTCACCCTTAACGTGGGGGATGGTTTCGAGTTTTTAAAGCAGCACAGGGGAGAGTTCGACGTTATTATCACGGACAGCAGTGATCCTGTTGGTAAGCACATTTTTGTTTTATTTATTCTTAAAATTTATATTAACAATTAATAGGTACTTCCTTTTTGCAAAATGAAATATGTTTGATCATAGGTCCAGCTGAGTGTTTATTCCAGGAATCATACTTTAGTTTAATGAAGACTGCATTGAAACCTGGTGGAATCGTTTGCAGCCAAGCAGGAACCGCATGGGCAAATTTGGACCATGTAACACAGACATTACAGCACTGTAAATCTGTGTTTCCGGTTGCATCTTATGGCATTGTTTCCGTGCCAACTTATCCAACAGGACAAATCGGTTTCGTGTTGGGTGGATTAAGCACAGTGAGTAATATTAAATTTTAATTAATATTAGCCACCCTTTCTATATTACCTCCTGTATCGTATTAATTAAATTGTATTTAATATGAACACGATTAAGCTTCAATTAATTTCAGGAAACAAATTTCAAGCAACCAAAGATCATTTTCAGTAACGAAGAATTGGATCAAATGAACATGAAATATTATGATAATGAAGTGCATAAGGCAGCCTTTGTTCTTCCAAGGTTCATCGCAAAGGCATTGAACGAAGCCGTAAATAAACAATAAAATTAAGGAGACGGAAATTTTGAGAGAAGATGAACCATAAAAATTAAAAAAGAGAGAAATAATTAAGACTTTTTAGTGTATGACAATCGCATCATTCTATTTAACTACCTCGAATCTCACGAATTGTTAAAGTACTTCATATTATTTAAAAGAATATTTGAGTAAGTGAGAAATAATTGAAGAAAAAATAGGTTTAAAGAATAACAATTCTCACGCAGAAATAGAATTACACCATGTCAAATGATGTAACAACGAAATGTTAGAAATTCTTTATTACCTGAATTGTAATTAAGGCTAATAATTGTATTCGTAAATACTCATAATAATAATAATAATAATATGATAATAATATAATATTACAACTTGTAACATTCCACAATAATAGACATGTAAGGCTTAATCAATTGTACTAAATATAACGATTAAAAACATTCTGTATATAAATCTGAATTGTCAAAAAAACAATGATACAGTGTTAAAAACTATAAAAATCCTCTCGTTGCATTTGCCACTTTATCATATTCATTTTTTTAATACGTTAACGACATATATTATATATAGTATAATCTATCATACAATTATCATGTATAATTTTTCTTTATTTATATATCATGGCACACACCTATAGATAGACGTATATAAAATAAAAACACGATTGGCGATCGTTCTCAAAATATATTACCCTAAATGCAGTTGTTTATATATTTATTGTGACCCACATATCTGTTCACTTACTTTCATTTTTATATTTTGCACTTTAATAATTCGTTTTATGTATCATTAAATCATTACTGTATATTTTAAATAAATAAATGTTACCCTTTTATATAATTACATAAACAGATGTATGGATCATTGTATGCACAGGTTGTTCCAGAATTATTGATTTGTAAAATTATAAATTAACTGTTTCCTTCTTGAAATATTAAAAACATTATTTCTATTTTTTATCAATGTTATGCTAATCTTATCCCTAATTCTGTAACACCCTGTATATCTGCATCCCCTTAGAAGAGCCTAGACAATAAAAAAATTGTGTCTCTTCGAATTTTCAAACAATTTCTCTCCCATAAAGGGAAGTACACTTTTAAAAAATTCTTTTCACTTAATTACACTATCGAACATTAGTAAAGCATTTGATTTTTGGTAATATTCAAAAATCCTACGTTTGCTACGAATACGTGAAAAAGCGGCAGCTCATCTGGCTCAGGCACTTTTCATTTAATTAATAATTTTCATTTTTCCTAAATGACCTTTTGCATTTTATACAAGAACATCGAAAATTTTATGCAAAATATCTAACACCTATTTACAATTCGTCTACCCTCGAAAGACTAATGATAATTGTACTAATTGATCACTTGGAATAATTCTGTCCAATTATTAGCCTCTTATACAGCATTTTTTAAAATGGCTCATTTAGAAGAAAAACTATTTTGAAATTATTCCAGATACATGGTTTTCTTTATTTACTGAATATTTTTATATAAAATTCGGCAATCTTGATGGAAAGAGGTTAATGACTGAACGATCAATTAAAAAGTCATCGAAAACGAGCCACCGCGAATGACGAATGGTATAAACAGCGGGTAATAAAAGAAAAAAGTATAAGCAACAGATAGAATAAAAAGATGCACTTAAAAATTAATGTTAATCCCGGGGAAATAAAGGGAAAAATGTTAAAAAGGGGGGTCGAAGACACCACCGTGGGAGCAGGCCGCACGGTGTCGGAAAGTTAATAAAATAAAATGATATGTTGCTTCTCTTGTCAATCCGTGGTCTTAAACTTAAAGTTAAGATAAATTAGAGCTAAATTAAAAATCACGTGTACCATGTATCTGCGGCGCACGATGCTTTCAGGGTGAAGACGACACATATGAACAATTTAATAGAAATTACTTGCAATTCCTTTGAAAGGTGTAACAAACAATTGAATAAAATTTTTTAAAAGAATGTTGTTGATTCTATAACTCTAAAACTTGTAGTTTCTTTAGAAAAAGTTTGTCCAAAAGACGAAAATGTAATACTTTATCAAAAATTTTTAAATAGTCAGTGGAAAAATATTAAAGAAACGCGTATAATTGCGATTATTACATTGAATTAATCAATTCGCAAAGGGGACGATTATTGTCCATCTTTAAGAGACGATAATTATTCTTAACAAGTCTAATTTTGAAAGCACACAGTTATCTCTATCTAAGGACACTTCTATCTTCTTCGCTATAATAGAATTATCGTACAAAGGCGTTAGAATATATTCTTCTATGTATTTGGGACGAATTTGTTGTGCATGGGGTGACAGTAATAACATGATTCTGAAGATTCTCCATATAAAATTGATTTGAAAATTAGATTAACACATTGAACTGATTATCTTGTTAATACTTGTACTTACGAGGAATATCATTTTAATTGACCTAATCGTACGTTTCCGTTTAGCAAGGTAATTTTGACATTGTTGGCATAGTCGTTTCCATTTTGTTTAATTTTATCCAATCAAAGTGAAAAGCATGAATAGCTTTGTTAACGGGATCCGTACAATTTTTAATAATTGTTACTATCAAATGCTAAATAGTCTGTTACATCGGTAATGTTCAGCTACCCTTTTACAATATCTTTCAATTCCGTTTTATGACCATTACTAGATCCATGATCAAGGAATGTTCAAAACTTGTCTCTTGAACCTTATTTCAGTCATTTCAAGTAGATGAATTGTCCCAATTTCCTCTTTAAAAGAATTCTTCCATTATATTTAGATGTCACAGTTTTGAAGCAAGAAGATTCATACAAATCAAATTTCATTTTAAATATACACAATTAACCTTTCGAATCAACAAATAGTAACCCTGTTAACATTATCCAATAAAATTTAATTAAAAGTCTCAAGCAAGAGCATAACCTTCAGTTCTAAACATTCCCCTGTTTACCTCTTTTAGGTTAATTAATTACACATTACCTGATTACCATAGCTTGTATGAAAATACATGTAACAACTACTTTCCATCAGTTGGGGAGCTTTCTTACATTAAAAATACCCAACCAGAAGCCCCATAGGCTATTTGTGCATCAAAGGACAACGTGTATGCGGTTCCTTCAGCAGGAACATTCTTCTTCAACATTCACTTACTTCTCCTCGAACCGGAATGTCTTGGTGTTCGACTCCTGTCTGCTAGACATTGTCATGGTTACAGTTTTCTTCTCAGTGACCTTATGCATCATCGATTGTTTCGTCAGGCGTTCTTCAAGAGATTCATTGTCAATAGCTTTGAAGGTGGACAGCTCGTTACCAGAGGTAGCAAACTCTTTGGTCTCCTCTGAGGACTCAAAGTTAGAGCTGCTGGTCTTGCCAGGAGTGGACGTGTACATCTTTGTTGTGATTGTCTCCATTCGTCCACCAGGTATCAATTTGGACTCCACGTTTCTGAAAGACTGATTTTGTGGGAGAGCACTAAAACTTTGTTTTTCGGACTTAAAAGTGCTCATGGGACTGTGTCCAGAGAACCTGTCCACCATATCATAGCTCTTTAAAGTACTGTATTGGCTGGCTGCACCATCCATGCCAATCCTTTTGTCAGATGTAATGTATGGACTCTCTGTACCATATCGTTTATCATACTGATTCTCCATACTGTATTTTCTGTCAAATGATCCATATTGGTTCTCCATGCTGGACCTGTATTGGCTGTCCTTCATCTTCCTCTCCAGGGTGCTCTGGGTGGAGTAGACTTTCTCGGGACTGACCAAGTTCTGCCTGCTATTATCAATGTGGTTAATGTTGTATGTTAGGGAAATTGGGGATTCTGGCTTATGAATGATGGAATTACAGATTGGAACTTCTAGATCCAATAATAAAATAGATTGTTGCGACATAGTGGGGAAGGTAATTCAGCTTGGTTTATAAAAAAAATAAGACTTTACTTTATCGTGGTGAAACTATAACTCTAGGAACAAAATTAAGTAGTTAGACATGATGACTGTACTATCCTTAAGATTCAGTGGAATGAGAAAATAGAAATGATTAGAGGATCCATATCAAAAACTAAATTTTGGACTCATACCTGCTTGAATAGCTTTCGTAGCCACTCTGTTCAGCTTCAGTATCGGTAGTAGCCAGGTCTGGACGGTTCTTGTACTTCGCCTGCCGAATTGCTGTCAATCTTCCTCTAGCTTCCTCAAGTTCCCTTTCGATACGAAGGACTTCTGACCTGGCGTTTATCTCCTGCGCGATTCCACCCACCATCCTGCGATTGAGGATCAAAGATCTATCTTCCTCCTGTTGGATAGCTTGTTGTGCAGCTCGGACCAGGTTATCCGTGGCGCGTTTCACAGCATTGCCAGCAGCTTGTAATCTCTTTGTGCTGTCGCTATCAGGGTCTGCCTTCACTTTGCAAGCAACCAGCAGCTGGGCTGTGCTGCTAGCTACTTGTTTAGCACTGGAAATCAGTTTTTCTTCCGAACTTACGCCTTGGACCAACGCATTTGCTGACTCTACGAGGCTGTGTGTTGCTGCTGCCACCATTCTTGCGGCAGATATTAAGCCTTCGGACCACTGGCCGTCATCTGAACTGGTCAGAGGTGTTCGAGATACCTTTCCTGTCGCTATCAACTCTCTCTGAGCAGCGCTTGCTGCTTTTATCAGCGCTGAGGTTGCTGCTGCGATTGATTTTGCTGCTTCCAGGATCATCTCGTCGAAGTTCATGTCTTCGTTAGCTTCCTGGAAAATGAGAAAGTCGGTTTAATGATCTTTGATCTTGATTGTTTGGTATATAATCGATGCAAATAATTAGATAAACAGTATATAGCTGGTTCCTTGCTTTGCAGTTGCAGCCAATTTACTCATATAAATCTTACCATGAAAATCTGTTGATTTTCCTGACCGCCGTAATAATATGTTTGATTCCTGGTCGATTATTTATAAAACAACCAAGAATATCAAACATATCTTACGGAAATCAGATCAAGTTTCCACTGATACTTAAGTATGACGAAACAAGTAGTGAAAGATCTTAAGATGTTAAATCCAATTGTCCCTTGAGAACTCACCTGTATGCTTCTCCTTGGTCTCAAACTAGCAAGCTTCTTAGCAGCAGCATCGATACTGGCAGCAGCACCCAGCAACTCGTTCTCAGCGATCACCGTTGGGTCATCAGGGTCCACCCAGTCATTACCCTTCAACAACTCAGCCACAGCTACCAACTCTGTCACACTCTGAGCAATCTTCCTAGAAATAGGTGGCAACATGTGCTTCGCATCACCAGATCTTGAAGAGATTTGCAGGATAGCTTGCAACAGTTCTCTATAATTAATTGCAACATCGTGGCCAGCCTGAAGAGTCCTGTCTCTCAGTTCAGCTGTTTCTGCACAATTCAAGGCTGCTCCTTTGCAAATCGTTAACATGTCACTGATAGCCTTTCGTCCCATATTAGCAGCTGCAATTATGTCATCTTGCTTGCAACTATTCCCAGCAGCCACTGCTTTTGCAGTTGAGATGGTGATGCTCTTCGTGCAACGGACAAGATCTTCAGGGGTTACATTAAGCCTTTGGCATTCTGAGGTGTTCAGAGCACGGATTTCCTGGGCTATGGCTTCGATGGTAGATTCCAGGGCTCTGGTCCCTCGTGTGTGCTCATCCTCCACAGCTTTTACTGTCTTCAGCAGGGATGTTACGTTGGTCACCATCACCTGAAGATGAAGAAACAAGAAGTCTTATACTATTAGTCAGACTTTATTACGATTACATATAACAATCTGGATACAGTTTCTGATGTACTCGTCATTAAATGAGGGTTATAGATGAATTTATCTAAAAGTCACGAAATTTTCAATTTTAGAACACATTAAATAGTCTTGCGAAGTTTAATCAATCATTAACTTGTCATGCTACACCAATTTTATCGAAGATTACTGAAAGAGAAATGAAATAATATACGTGACCTTTAGAATACTGTAAATAATGTGAACGACATACGATATTTGTTACAGGATTAATCTAATACAATATATGTATACTTTTTTCAGATTCTGCTGCAGGAGAATTTTGATTTCGAAAAGTTAATGTATCCCGCTTATAACGTTAGTGCCATTCTAAAATAATTTTGTTGTTAAATATCAGATAACATTAGAAAATGGTATGAATTATTATAACATAAATCTCTGATGACAATAGTTAGTTATTTCATTTATCAAGACAGTTTCATTGAATATCTGACACCTTCTCACTATTTAGAATGCTTTTTTTCACAAAAAACCATTGTTAAGCATCATCCGTGATTAAATAAAACCTGTGTAAAAATAGATAACTATCGCTGTGTATAATTAAAAAAAAAATTAGTTAACGAAGCATTAAGCACGTTGCTATTAATTGTTAATGCACACACGTTTGCAAGTAGAATGTACGTACCTAAGGTTGCTTTTGTTTAACAAAATTCTTGCCACGGATGGATTAATAAATTCGTTTAAAGGTGTAGCATAATAAAAATTTGTCGATTCATTTATTTAAGAAAAAAAAAAGAAAGAAAGATGAAATATGGTACACAAAGTATTCTAAATACCTAGATTCAAGCACGGTACAATTTCTTTGCATAATGAGAATGAAATGCATGAATTATTTAAATAAATGCAGCAGAAGCGCATCGTGTTATTACGTTTTTAGCTCGATTATTGTTGTTTAAATATAAAATATAAATGCTTCGATAAATGGTAACTCGGATGATTAATTAGAGAACTGTAAAGTACAAATTTGCATAGAAATTCGTTACCAAGTTCTCTTTATAGTTTGATCATTTTCAGTGACACTGTTGGAATTGTTTATAAAAATTCATCGCTGTAACAAATTTGTTTTTACCCTTCTGGTACCGTATTTTGAAAAATCTTATCGCAGTTAATTGGAGTTACCATGATTTAAGAAAAGTCTTCCTAAAAAAAGTAGAACCATGCAATCAAATTGCCAAGAACCAACTGTACGAAAAGAGTAAAATGCAAAGATGTTGAGTAAAAAATCAATATTCCCAGGTGTGAAAGAAAAAGAAAAGAGAATGGAGGACTCGGCTACATTAGCAACAGCAAATCGGAAGTGCGCTGAGAGGGTTGTTCGCTCTCTGAGGCTGAGAGCAGACGTATCAGCTCCTCCTCTTGATCGGACACGAACCATTCGGACTCCGAGCCGCCGACGTCACTCAGAGGCATCAGTTGTTGTTGTAGCTGTTGTTCAAACACCTATCCGGACCGGCCAGACCAAAATCGTCAATGAAACTCACATTTAAAGTCCACCAATTTCGTGGCAACAAAATTTATTCTTTCTTTCACTACGCGTGTCAATTCTCAACAAGCATAAAAACAAAAGCCGAAGATTCTGTCCGCAAACAACGGCTTCGACAGGCTACTGTTTCTATTCAAAGGAACACAAATCTTGAGTGTAGTGTCACACACAGACGATAGAGAAGATGAAAACACCGAACGAAGGAGAGATATTGCAAGGTGGACTTTAATTGCCTTTTGGTCGAGCCTTACTGATCTTGAAGAACATCTTCATTTTTTTTTTTCTTTTTTCATTTCTTTTAGTCGGTTAGAGTAAAACGGTTTATCGATTAAAGTCCACCCCAAAAAAATTGTCAGTAGGAAATTCATTGGTGGTTAAGCATGAAATTTAGATTTAGTTACGACACTGTTAGCATCTTCATGGGGTCTCACGAGTTCTGCTTCGTTTCTCCCTTCTGCGACGGTTAATTTACTTGTTGCGGTTAATTTTGTTTAATCAAGCTTTTCCCAGCCTGCAATTTAGTGTATGGCCATTACCCAGAATTCTAAATCATTTTTAGACATCAGTTGTAATTTATCACTAAGAAAATTTCATTAAAATTATTATTTACTATAATAAAGATTAGATTTTTATAAGACTGTAATTTAACTTGAAAAATATTCCCACTTTAAAAACAGAAATCAAAAATTAGGTTAGGTGTCTCTCAAACTGACGCCATTGTCCTAATTAAATTTCAAAATACAATTTCTGGCCGATTGGTAAGCGAAGAAAACACCCCATTAGTCACACGTCTTCCAACAAAGCTCTACTTCCTGATGTTCGACGTTGCCATTCCGTTATAGGCGTCTTCCACTCAAGCGCTTCTTCAAGGTGTAGTTAATGCCAAGCTAACAGCATGTCTCGTCCATCGACGCGTACACGAATAAAGCAACGAAAAACGAGTACTAAACAAATCATCTTACCTTGGCAGAGTCTTTCAGATGCGCCATACTGGGATCATTGATAGGTTTCCCACTGGCAGCCTTGGTAGCATGTATCAGATCCCCAAGTGCAGAAGCAACATCCTTCACAGCATTGATCAGCATCACCTGAGCCTCTGGATTTTGACTGCCTAAACTAGCAGCGCCATATTTAACAACTTCAGCTAGTTGGACAATGGTTGATACAGCATTCTGTGCTGCGACTGCTAGTTGTTCCTGAGAGGATGCTGCTCCAGCTACCAGAGTCTTAGTGTCTTCAACAAGAGCCTTGGCAGTCTTCAGAATATTCTCTCTATGATCAGCAAAAGTGTCTCCTTCGTTCTCCGCATGAAGAGTTCCAGCTGTGGCGAACATGATGGTGGTGTCCAGGTCGCCGATGATTCCGGATACAGTGCTCGCTGCGTTGATGCACGCCTGGGTGCCTCTGGAGCCAGCTTGAAGAGCTGCCAACACCTGAGACACCTTCTCTGTCACGATTTTACTTTGCTCTGCAACTTCTCTCTGGGCATAAGCATCTCCAGGTGACATCTGGCAGGTCCCTGCTGCACTGACTATGTCGGCACAGGCTCTACCGAGTTCCTGAACACCTGTGCGAAGCCTTGAAGACACATCGGCGTTTGATGCAGCTGCAGAAGCACCGGATGTATCGCGAGCTAGCTGAGTGTACTTGTGGGAAATGTCCACTGCGAGGGAAGCCAGTCTGGTCACGTCTGTGCTAGACTTTGTGGACTAAAAAAAAGATTTCATAATTAGATTTAATAATTAAATGTTGTATAATAATAAAAAAAGCTTCTTACCATTTCTTGGGCCAGTCGAGCTATCTCCTTAGCAGCCTCCACCATCCTCGTCTGATAATCCACATAAGAATCAACTGTGTCGATGGTTGACATTCTGTGATCTTCCAGTCTAACCATCGCCCTAGAAATGGTATCAATGAGTCCAGTAACAATACCATTGGACGTCGAGATGGTCTCCAAAGTATTCTGCAGTTCCTGAAGCGCGTCCTTCATAGATTCCACAGTCTCGTCCACTTCTGCGTGCAAGTTGATGGCCTTTGGATTGCCACCAGACTCTTTGGTCACGCAGACAAGCTGAAGAGCAGACTCAGCGACAGTTTTAGTTTGATCCAGAAGCACCATTTGTTGCTTGGAGTGCACCATGTTGGAGGCAGCACCGATAGCACCAGAGACCAAAGGCTCGCAATATAGAGCAATCTGACTGACAGCATGACCGACATTTTCAGCTTCATATTTGGCAGCTGTTCGAAGAGGCTCCAGCTTCTCGCGAAGTTCACTAGCGCTACTCTCCATCTGATCAGTGAATCCTTGAACCGTGTTCTCCCTTCGGGGTAACAGGGCTTGCGAAACGGCGCTAAGAGAAGCTGCATCCAATTCCCGGATTCTGGCAGATAATTTCTCAATCGCTGCGTCACATTCCTTCTGTCCGGGTGCCTTGTCGCGAATGGAAGCGACTAAAGACTTTATAGAATCACTGACACTCTTGCTGTGATTAGCTAGCAGCTGCCAGGTTGGAGGATCTTTAGGACTGATCGCCAGACTCTTCGCAGCCCGCACCATCGCGCAAGAACCGTCGATGATAGCTTTACCAGCGCTGGTAATTGGTTCCTGGGCAGCTCTAGCAGCAATAGATATCTTCGCCGGGTGACTGGCGAACTCTGGGGAGCTGGCAAAGGTACAGAGATTGTCGACAGCTTCCAAAAGAGGCTTAGTAGCCTCTGCACACCTCTCCCTGTTGGCCTCGGAGTAGTCCGAATCCAACGCCTTGATCTCCTTCACTAAAGCTGAAGTGGAGTTAGCAACATCTTTAGCTGACTGGACGAAGTGTTTCTTTGCAACTGGATTGCTGGTTTTGTTAGAGGCCTCGCGACAGGCGTTGCAAAGGGCGCTAGTGTACTTGGCAATCATAGTAGCTGCTGAAAGAACCTGTTGCTCTGTGCTGGTAGGATTTCCAAGGCTCTGGCAGCCAGTGTGAATAGCCTGAGCAGCCCTGAGGAACTGAGCCCGATCTACTAGACCTGGTTTTCCAGCCACTGATGTAGGATCACTTACACCAGCTAAGTAGGCTGCTTGAGCTGCTGCCTCGATCAATCCGCAAATAGATGAAGATACTCCTCGAACGGCTACAGAGAACTGCTCGTGTTCAGACTTCTTTGCGTGATTGGCTATACCTGTCATACCATCACCCAGGCTCTTGCTCTTTTCCATCACAGTCTCAAGGCACTCGAAATAAGTTGCTTCGGAAACTGGCTCGTTGGGATTGTCCAGAAGTGACCTCATCGACTGGATATTCCTGATGGCGTTGTCACACTCGTTCTGGCCAGGGGCAGCAGAGGTACAGACATCTACTAGATAGTTGATGGAGTCTGTTACGGCTCTAGCAGCTGCAGAGAGCTGATTCTTCGCATTTGGTGCACCTGGATCGGCTGCTACTGATTTGGCGGTCACTAGAAGCTTGCTAGAGGTCATGCTCACGTTCTTCAGGGACACTACCATTTGGCTTCGAGTTTCAATGGTTGTCTGTCCAGCCATCTCCATTCCTACGCCTAACAGATCACCGAAGGCGTTGGTGAATTGTTTTGAGGAGCTTGCCAACTGTACTGGGGATCGCACTGAAGATACTACATTTGATGAAGCATCGTTTAGGTTTGCGGCTGCGTTGTTCAGGTCGTTCTGCAATTGCCTGGAAAAGAAAATTATTCTATGTGTGCCAATGCATGATAAGTAGATTTAAAAACTGTAACAAGGTGTCACTGCACTTCCTGATAACAGCCTCCTTATCAGTAACACTGGACTACTTACCCATAACTCTTGTTGGTCTGCGGGAACTCGTTCATACCGAGAACCTGAGTCATGTCTTCAATATTCTTGATCGCCTCATCGACGTCCCTTTGTCCAGGTAAACAAGATACACATTTGTTCAATGAATTTGACACATCCTTAGCAACAGCAGCCAAATTGGCTTCATTGTCTGGATTATCAGGACTCTTCAGAGCTCGTTTGGCTTCCTTAACCAGTCTCAGAGACTTAAGAATCACATCATCAGCAGTCATCAGCACCTTCTTCTGCGTATCAGGCTGATTCGATGTAGCAGCCACTCCACGGACAGCATAAGTTAGATCCTTAAGTGCGGACGCGGTTTCTCTTGCTGCGCTTCCGGTGTAGTTCTCGTTTCCTTGTTTGGCGGCGGACAAGAGCTGGGCCATTGCGAATCCGACGTTCTTTGACGTAGCGCCTAGTCGAAGAGCTGTGGATTCTGTGGTCTCATCAGGTAGTGGTCTCAGAGAGGCAGCCTCAACTGCTCTATAGAACTCTCCCAACTCATCCTTTAGGCTATTAATAAGCTCTTCAGCTGCGTCCAATTCCAGACCACCGCAAGCTTCCCTGGCACGGGTCACAGCTGATCTCAGGTCAGACAGAGAAGCACCTAACTGCTGAGAAGTGTTGTTCAATTGCATAGCAGAGGCCTGATCGGTGACTGTTGGTAGTACCGCCCTGGCAGCTTTCACAACAGATGTACCAGGTTGTAGGAACTGTTCAGAAGCATTTATTAAGTTCAGTTGAGCTGAAGAGTTATCTGGCTGAGCCTGTGTCCCCTTCACCCCAGCCACCAGGCTAGGTATATGCTGCGCCATTGTCAAGCATTCTGCATTTAGTTCTTCCTGACTAGACGGATTTGTATTATGATGTGCTGCACCTGATGAAGCGGCTATGCACTGGGTAGCAGTGGCTGCAGCCTGTTTGGCGCAGGCCTCCAATCTGCATATGAGTTTCCTTCTCAAGGCTGGAGTGGCAGCTGCGGTTGTCGCTACCCTAAGTTCCTCAGCAGCTTGGCGTAGTTGGTCCTGCATCTTCGCGTCGTGTGGGCTACTGGCGCATTGTCTAGCAGCCTCTACCATCTTGGCAGTGGCATCAGCCAGCATCTTTGCAGCAGCTAGCAATCGTCTCTGCTGTTCTGAATCAGTCTGCCTCTCAGCCTCACCCTTAATGCTCTGGATCAGTTGGGCTGTTGCCTGGCCCACAACTCTTGCCTGCCTAACCATCTCTCCAGCGTCTCCAGTGCTGGCGAACAACTTGTCAGTTGCCACGAATATCGTCTCCACTGCTCCTTCCTGGATGGTTTCTTTAGCTCGTTCGCCTCTGGTGGCGGTTTTTATGTGATTTAATAAATCATTCAGTGTCCTGCTCACTTCACTGGCAGCAGCGTTTAGTTCTTTCAATAGATTCTCATCACCGCATGTTTCATTGCATACTTCCAACAGACCTTCTACTGCTTTTGTTACTTCTCTGACCGCGTTCATCAGTTGTGTTTGACAGGCTGGAGAGTGTAGGGTCGGTGCTACTACTTTAGCGCAGGCTACTAATTGGGAGGTGGCTAGGGCACATTGTGTGGCGGCTGATATCACACGGTTTTGGGTTGCTGAGTCTTCGCAAGTGGCTGCGATGTTCTTGGCTTTGAGAACTAAAGCAGCAGTGGAGTTGGCGACTGCCTTAGCTAGGGCTAGTAACATATCCTGCAGTTCTCGGTTTGAATCGTTCTCTTCACCGATGGTGGTTAGAACTTGGTGAGAGGCCTCGCCAACGCGAGACGCAGCGTTCAAGAGATTCTGTCTTGGCTGGAATAGAAGATTTTAATTAATTAAAGGGGTGTAGTGGATATCATTGAAATAAGAAACATTAAAAACGGTTTCCTGCAAAATGAAAAAAAACAGACCAATTGCAACAGCACTGAAATATTCATTGATGCAACGAGAATAAAATGAATTGAATGAATCTTTCGAAACAGCTATTAAAACATAAACATGAAACAATTTTCTATTTTTTGCTCCATTTTCCTCAGTTTTTACTACACCTAATTGCAGTGATACATAATGCAATAGTTCAACTATGTTTCACGACATTCTAGAATCGATAATTTAACATTCTTAAGAAACAGAAAAACTAGTCTGCAGTGTGCTGATAAAAAACATTAGCTGACTGAAATTTTTATTCTTACAAAAAATAATGTGCACATAATTTGAAATTAAAATATAATACAAATACACAGAATACATTTATAAAAATGAATGATTCTAAAATTTGAAGCCATTTAGAAAATTCTCTGACACTTGTGCTTACGTATTTTTCATAGGCTGAAATCGCTATGTAGAAAGGCTGCATAAAAAAGTACATATATTTCTAAGATTTTTTTTTCTTATAAGATCAAAGTCTTAAAAGTTAAATTAAAAAAAAAGATACATTTTTATAAAAAGGACTAAAAGAACGTACCTCCTTAGTTTCAGGTTCAGTGGCCTTCAGCAAATCAGAGAACGCAGAGCAGAGCTTCCTGGCTGCATCTAAGAGTCTATCCCCGGAAGACTCATCTTCCATTAGAGCAGCAATCATCCTGACACCCTTGGTCATTTCTGGAAGGTTGGTAGCGATCGTGGTGATCGCTGCACCCACCGCTGTGTGATCTACATCGTCGGCTGGACCCGAGGTCAGGGTGACTACCTGAGCTGTAGCGGCGTTCATCGCCGCAATCTGTGAACCTACGTTCTGCTTGTGCGTGTCTATGGTCTGTTCGATCCATTTCAAAGAGGCCGGATCGGTTCCCAATTCCGGAAGTGGAGCCTTGCATGATAACTCGGTTTCCGCGATGTGGATCACCTCGTGACCGGCGGTGATTGTTGATAGTAAGGCACGTTGTGGTTCAGATAGGACGGATGTGACCTTGGTTTGTTGCACCTGGTTTTATATGTATTTGTTTTTTAAAAGTAAATTGATTGTATGATGGGCGTTTGAACTTGACGTGGGTTCCTAACTAACTGGGTTTGGATAGACGCAAAATGTAGAATTTTTAATAAATTTGAATAGAAAGTAAAATAGAAAAGAATTTGAATAAATTAATTTTTAGAAGGTGGAGATCATTGATCCAATTTGGAACAAATGTAAATTTGTCTAACAAAGCTGTATGCTAGATGAATACAATTTTTCCGATACAGAGTTCATTGATTATTCCACTTAATTAATGATCAAATATTTTATTACAAAAAATCTTCGTATTACAATGAACTTTGTATTCTCTATCTATAACAATTGAATCGAATCAAATAAATACTGGCCAATGATAATTAATTAAATGATTTATCATCGTGTACCTACTCTGTGTCCGCAATAGAAGGCGGCTAGCATGAAAATAAATTTAAACCGTCAATTAGTAATTTTCGAAGTTCTCTTCCCTTAGCGTGCAACAAAATCATTTGATTAATGATCTTCTATAATTTAAATATACCGTTAATGCTCGCTGCGATCCATTAAAGATGCTCGATCTAAATAAATGCTATAATGAAGCGATCGAGATGACTCCTGTTCATGTGAATTATCAATATTTTATTGTAGAAACAATTGTTTTGATTAAGTTGATTAAATATTGTCTTAAATGCCACATCATATCTAAGTTTTATCAAAATTGAGGTGAAACACTTAATATTTGATAGGGAAAGCTGGGGAGAACCTAGGGAGATCCTAACTTGAAACCTCCTTCATACTTAAGGGTCATAAACAAATAAAGCGTAACTAAAAAGTAATAATCATGACCACGTTCTAATAGCTAAAATACTGAAATTCAACATGAGCAAGAGCATCCTATGTTTATGATAGATCTTACCATCGGTGGAGCGTGAGCGATGTTCACCTGGCCGCTGACAGTCGTATATTGAGCACCGCCCATGTGCCCAGTCCCATATGGTCGAGCACCTACAAATCGTATCATGCAACTATCCAAGTGGTATTTACAAGGGTCGATCCTCAGGATCGATTATTGCTCGACACAAGAAGCTTTGAATATCGCACGGATGAGCGAAGCAAAATACAATGTTCGCGGACAAGCGAGGCCGAAATTTACATGTACAGAACTATTATAAAAATACAAAGAAAAAAAAAAATATGTACTGTATGTACAAAATCAACGAACAGGATTTCTCTGCCGTGCAAGGATTTCTTTGGTTTCTGTAGCTTCTTTGATCGTTCTGGGGCTTAGCGACGACACCAAAATACAGTGTCTTAGTTTAGCTTAGATACTTTGATTTACTTTACTTTACTTATATTTGAGATTCTCAAAGGACTAACACTCTAAAGGATAATAAATGATACAAGACACTGATTTTGGTACACAAAATATGTTTGGGAGATTCTTTGAAATACTTACCATCTCCTCCAGCTCTCATGACTGCTGGTATAGCGACTGATACTGCTTCCACGTTTCCTTTGCCAACGTTACTCGTTTCGTGTTGCATAATTGTTGCTCTGGAAAATAAATGAAACATTATATTTTATATAATATTCTAAACCAATTCCAAGTTTAATTAATAGAATCTAAAATCCCAAAGTTATTAAACTGTTACTTAAGTTACTTAATTGCTCAGAAAATTATTAAAGGTAAATACAGTTTTTAAATTATACTAAAAGATACTGTTACAAAAATTATTTACTTTGAAGACACTTGTCTCTTTTTAGCTTCAATGTAACTTTTCTGTCTCTGTTTCAAAAACTCCTCCGTCATTTTTACCTTGCTTCGAAAAAAAAAGGAACCTGAATTGTTCTCTAAATACAAACTCAATATTCGACAAATAAAACAAGACTAACTACTGCTGTTTGATTTACCAATACTGCTAATTATCCTAACAAATGTTATCTATCCAATTAACAAATTAACACAAGTAATAAACAAGTAACTCACTTCAAAGGTGCTACGCTATCCTCGACCATGGTAGAGCCTTCATCACCTTCAATACCAAAGTGATCTTTAGCTTTCTGTTTCTTCAGGATGATATCGATATATCCAGAGATCAATTGAAGAATCTGTTCTGCTTCCGTGGTTTGTACACTGTAATATTGATCGGAATAGTCGCCAAAATCAAGTGTGAAAGTGTTTGGAGAGGCACCCCAACGTCGGACGGTAGTTAGCGGCCAGGTTTTCAATATTTCTTTCGTCTTTTCATCGAGTCGCAAGACAGAGTCTTTAGTGACACCAAGCAAACGAGGCACCAGTTTATTTTTCCCTTTCATTTTCTCTTTAACCAAAAAGAACGTGACACCGTAAGTGCTTAGGGACCTTGCTGTTTTCGTGTATAGAACTTTGGCATCTAATTCAGAGAGACCAATATGTTTCTTGTGCTCTGCAAAGACTTTCTTTTCAATTCCCTTCACTTTCAAATAAGACTGCGGTAGAAATTCCTTGAGGCTGTAAGAAAATAACGATAAAATGATTAGTCGATGATTGGGATAGTTGATCAATTTGACTTCCGATGTACTTGATGATCATATTTTATTACAACAATGAAAATGACAGAATAAGATACTTGTAATGAAAAGAAAAATGACATTTGTTTGTGAAAGAACTTACTCGAGGAAGCCGGGCTTATGCTTGTCCTCCTTGTGATCACCAAACTGGATCTGGCATTGTATCCCAGCGAAAGTACAAGCTTTTTCCTGAGTAACCGGATGCGTGCCATCTAGAATTGCATCTCTTGCTTGAACGTATAAAAGAGATAATTGCACCGGATCTCGGCTGTCGATATTTTGATCGGAGAAGAAAAACTTTCGCCGTAGCAGCACCGTTTCTGACTCGTCTATTCCTTGCTCTCGTAACGTCTTACTAGGATCTATCCAATTCACTGAAAGAAGAAAATAATATCTCCTTTTGTTACCGGATGGAAACCGATATTTTAAGTGCAACGTGTTAGACCAGTGACTAACATATTTGTTATAATAAGAAAAACATGATAGGCTGTGGAATATTGAAAGTCAAATGGAATTTTTTAATAATAAAAAAGAAGAAAAAAATACGAATTATTTAAACAAATCAAATGTACTCACCTTCGTCATCAGTCTTCAGCTTCTTCCTCAACTGATCCATCTTCGCGTCTCGTTCGCCTTTCTCCTCTTTCCTCCTCTTCAGGGTAAGGGTGCCAAAATTGCCCGGCTTTTGATTCTCGGTCTCTTCGTCGACTAGCTCACGTACCAACGAGTACTCGTCGTGGTTCGTGATACCTATCTTCGTACAAATTACTACCATGAGATTGGCGACGGGTTGGCTGTCATCCACTAGCAACGTCTTCAACGTTCCATCCAACATGCGCACTCTGAGGGTCCGCAGTTTACGTCTGTACTCGAGCAGATCGCCGTTCCTCAGGATGTAATAATCGAGGTTTCGGCCTGGCTCCAACCATACGCCCTTCTTCACATCCTCGTCGGCAAGGAATAATCCGTAGTCCTTCGCTATTGGCATTTGGAAAATCATCGATGATCGTAACTGTACTCGTCATAATTTTAAAATTTATTCATTTTAATTACTAGATCATTACAAATTAGATTAATCTTGAAGAAGAAAATATATTATAAACATTTTCTGGCAAAAATATACAGAAACCCTAATTTAACTTTCCTGCTGTTTTCATATAAATTTTCAACGTGAAAGAAAGAAGAAAAAAAGGAATGCAAATTCGTGGGTTCGTTACTATAACGTTGGTAGATATTTTAGCTGGAAGTAGGAGCTTACGTTGGCCCATGTTACCCGCTTCAGCGAGTTTCTCTCTGATAATACGGCAAGCGTCGTAAACGGATGTGCTTGGGTCGAATTGCATCATCTTCGTGGCGTTTTTCTCCGGGATGGAGATACGCAAGGATAGGGTAGCCATTGCGACTGCCTTGGGTGATCTTCGTGTACAAAAACCACCGGAATCACTCTACTGAAAGGTAGAAATAACACTGATTAATGATTTCAATTTCTATTCAAAATTCTATTGACATGTCTGACTTATGACTGATCTTACTACTGCCATTTAAGGATTTTGACTAGTAACAATATTTGTCTTCCAATTGGTATAAAAAAACTTTTCGTATAAAAATGTTTCTATCTACCATGTTTTAAAATATCTATACAAAAGATTCACTCAATAATTTTGATTTATTTGTCGATTTATTTCACAAGGACAACCACCCTCTCCAATTTGAAGATACATAGACTAGAAGATAGTGCAGGATCATTGACCGATTTCTATTACGACGGTATTACGAAGAGCATAAAAGACTTTACGAGGATATGCGATTTCTGGTTTACTGCTGAATCAAGTGCAACAAGTTGCAAGGGAGCATTGTACTCGTTCATGGGCAACCATCCTCCCATTCAAGTAATTGTATATTATCGTAAAATAACAGATAGTTCTTGCTTCCACCCTCGAGTTCACAGTTCATATCATTTCTGGCTCTATTTTATTTGAATAAAAAATATAGATTATAAATTATTTAAAAAAATATAATGAATTAAATAAAATTGGTTTCTTTTCTTTTCAAATATTTATTAGAACTTTTTTCTTATATTTAACGATTTTTAGTATCTACTGATAAAATCCAGATCCTCCCCTTTTTGACGTCATGTATATTGATCTTCCCTAGTATGGTACGATATGATACATTTTCTATAGAATTTACCATAGGGTACAGCGTGGGATCCGGAACGGTGGAGCCCACCCTGTCACGCTTTCGGCTAATCAAAATAAATTGTGACCGGATCGAAGCTAATTAAATCGATCGGGGAAACGAATCGTCTCATTTACCCCCTGCTGGAGTGAAACACCGTCCCAGCATGCTCCGTTTGCATCAACAAGTTAAGAATAATCCCTGTACATTTGGAGAACAAATCACCCTGATGGAAAAGAGTTGATCATTTCACTTAATTTTATAAAGCAACTTATTCTCTAATAACAAACAAAAAATAAAGAAAAAAAACAACTCACGAATCAATCTATCTTTATTCAACCCTCCGCAATCTCTAATCGAGTATCCCCAAAGAAAAATGTCTACCAGATTTCCAAGTTACATTACGTATCCACAGGGATGTTACACGATATATCATAAGCCCTCAGAAGTCGCCAATTATACACTGTTTCGTTCTTTTTTTTTTTTTTTAGAGGTCGAGGGTGGTCCAGGCGCATAAATTCGTTGCAAGTACACCCTACGCCAATGTGAACTTCCACCCTTAAAGGTTGCCAGGCAACGAGGGTCTCTGACTGTGTCAAACTGAAGCACAACCACCGCAGACCTTCCCTTCTTACCAACCCCTCCCTTAGATCGTCACTTTTTTTCATTTTCCCTTCTTCTCTCGCCTCGTTCTGTTTCTCTTCGTCTTAGTTGCTGTTATTTTCTATTTTACTCCCTTTCCCTTTTCATTACACGCTTTTCTCCCTTGCTATCTAATTTTCCAACCCCATTTCACTTTCTTTCGTTCCTTCGTTTTCGTTGATTTCGTTGCTTCTTGCTTTTATCGATATGGTTGTTTCTTTTATCAACTTCTGACGGTGATTTCTTTCATTATCGTTCGTTCATGCTGGATTATCTTCAGTTTGTTACTCTTCTTCAGGGTTCAATTTTTCTGATCCATTTTATTTTCTCTTCCCCTGTTTTGTATTCTGAATTTTGTTATTAGATTCCTGCGGTTTGATTTAAAAGATGAATTGAAATTTAAAAATTAATTTACTATTCTTAATAATTAGATACTTGACGTGTTAATCAAGTGATCCAATTAACCATTAATAAAATTAAGAAAGATTGCATCGAAGAGGTAGAAGAAAAAGAAGGAAATAAATAGAAGGTACGAGTAGATAGGTAGTAAACGGAAGTAAATCGATCGTGGTCTTTAAATTTAGACGTCAGTCTCTTTCCGTGTTGATGACGCCTGACGGGAACTAATTGAGGGTCCGCCGATTGCTACGAGGTAACGAAGACACGATTATGCACGCTCTACAAGATTCGGTAATCAACGGCTCAGTTCTCTTAATGGATCCTGGCATACATGCCAATCACAAGGAACCCCCGCTGTTGATACAGCAAGCGTAAAAAATAACGTTTCACCCTCGTTTAACTTGCTGCCTAACACTTTGTCCAATGGTCATGAAATTCGTGCATATTTTATCATAGTATTATACCTTTGAAATTAGCCTCCAAATAAATGACATCGAAGATTTCATTAATTCACAATTAATACTCAACTACAAATCAGTAATGAAAAATTTTCAGTGTCTCGATACAACGTTCGAATCGATCTTCAGCTTCTTTAAATTTATTTCGTGTCACTGTGTCATTGGCCACGGGGTGGTTCGTGACGAAGGGTGGCGAGAATGGGACAAGGGTCGGGTGATCCCTGTAACGGTAGAAGGGTGAGTTTGGGAAAAAAAGAAGCTCGTAAGGCGGCGATGGAGTTAAAAAAGCTGACGGAGTTGCTTTCGACGCCTCGAGATCGCGGGGAACGAAGCGCGGCAAGTACCGCAGCGGCCGAAAGTAAATGGCTGTAAGTGGTTCCGCAATCTCGATGGTCTTTGATCGCGGAGAAAAGCGAAACAATCTCTCGTGTGAAGTTTCCCTTCAGGAAATGCACTTTCCGGATTCACGCCTTGTATCGACGTTTTATTTTCTTTCTTGTGGAAGTGAACTCGTTGTGGCTTCCTTCAAACGTTTACTTGAAAATCGATGTTCCTTATACAATTTTAAATAAAATTTAAAATAAGCTTCTCCTTTTCTTATCTAAAATTGTTATATAATAATCTGCTATATAATAATAAATAAAATAATACTGGATAATAAAATTCAATTAATTTTCAAGTATGTTTATGCTTTAAAGAATTTCTAAATAAAATAATCTAATAAAAATAATTTTCCATCATTAAAAATTTATTCATTCAAAAGTATGATAGACTGGACAAACTTTCTTTTCAAGTAATTATCAATACAGTATCGAGACAATTTCACCCCTTAAAGTTCGATTTGCAATACCGATGACACAGTTTTTCTCCGCACCCCTTGCACCTCTGTCACTACACCCTAAAGAATGACCTCGTAAGTACCGTAAGTACCAACCCTGTTACGGGCTGTTCCAATGACTTATTAACTTACACCCCCGGGGAAACCTAACCCCCCCGCCACTGTTTCTTATACAAACTTTCAAAGGTCTTTGAAAATAGTCCCTCAAACTCTTTTTCTCTTTCATTGTTCTCGGGGGATGAAATTCTCATTGACTTTCCGACTTAATTATAATATTGAACTATTATTTGTATTATTTTTAACTTTCCATTGCATAATTCCTATTTCAATTTTGAAATGCTTCATACAAGAGGTATATTATCGTGAAAGTGCAACACGAATTCACGTTGATTTTCCGTAGAATTATGAAACCGGCTGAAATCCCGACGCGACAAGAGATTCAACCTCTATCACGTTGGATCTTTGTAATATCCAATTGAATTCTCCGCGAAGCGTTTCGCTGACAGCCGCCTGTTAAATATAATCGTCGCTCGATTCATGAATGTCACTCGCGTATTTATCGCTGTCACCGGTTTAAACGAACTCCCGATTGACAATCGACTCGAATAACCGATCAACTCTTTTAGAAGGCAGCAGAGCTGAAGGAAGAGTGAAGAGTATAAGGAAGAGATTCACCACGAAATTGTTCGTCTGACTTACAATTAGAATAGTTCCCCGAATATCAAAACGGTATCTTACTGTTTTCGACGCTTAATAAATCGCTCGTTAATGCTTGAAATTGATATACCATTGTTTTCCTCAGTCAATTCCATTTCCTTTCGCTCAAAATAATATAGAGTTGTATTGTATTGATTTTCCATTCAGAGATACTGAGCACTCTTTGTGTAAGTATAAATCGAGGTAATAACCGTGAATTTTTGGTAGAAGTTAGTGATCCTTCACATTAACAATGATCGTATTCAGCAGACACGTGGTATTTCAGCAGGTGACGAGTGGCTTTTGTCGTACCACCTGACAGAAATTTTCCACCAGTTTCAACACGTTATTTAACTCTTACTAATGAAATGAATCAGCTAGGGTTAACTTCTTTCCCGCTTGAAATACGCGTCCCCTACTATGCATTGGTCAGTTTGAATAAAAGATTTTATTCTGAATAAAATAAATAACCTTGTAACACTTTTACCGCCTTTAGATGTCACTTGAGAATGAAATTATAACTATGTACCTTGGCCCACTTTAAGCATCCCATACATTTCATCTTTTTTTTTTTATTCAGTGTACTTTTTGAGATACACCCATTTTGAGATATTCCATGAATTATCATGGAAACGGAATGAGTCACACTGCATTATCCTCGTTAAATATTCTCGCGCCATTTTTCAAGTCTAAAATAGTGATTAGTATTAGAAGTATTAATTATTTATATATTTACTATAGAACATAATATTCATGATTTGTAGTAAAAAAAATTTTATTCAGAAGATGAATGCAATTGCACGTTGCACTTGTACAATGTGCTACTCGTGAAATCGTTCAACTTTCCCTATCTACCACTTTTTTTCATATATTTCTACTGAAAAAAAAGTAATTCTATCTGTCCCAGTTACGTTTCATTAGTTACAAATGGAGAGCTTATCACATATTCAACTTTCCCTTAACTGTTGCATTCGTTGCACAGTCTTGAAAACATGAAATTTTTATTTTATCAAATACGAAAGAATTTCACGTTTCATTATTAATGAAATTACTGAAAACCCTTATTGTCTTTTGTAATTCAATTCTTTTTAATATGTAATAATATATAAATAATTTTTTAAAAATAAATGTAAACAAATTTATTACAAAAAAGATATTAAGTTAAAATTCAGTAGACTGTATTAGTGATAAAATCAGTGATCAGACTTGAAACATTTTAAAAGTAAAATGTCTGCTTCTTCATGAAAGAGAATTATACACATTAAATCTAGACTACTTTATAAAGAATTCGCTTGCACTCGAGATGTTCACTTAACCCCTTGATATCTGAATGTATTTACCTTAATCAAGAGTTACTTAATGAGAATGAGAACGAAGACGTTCATTTAAAGATACCCTGTATTTCTTGAAACAAATTTAATGAAAACTAAAAACCTGTCACCTTTTGTCACTGTACATGTACATACAAGCATAATTACTTATTATCATTATACTTTTAATAAATACGAATTGAATGGATTAATATTCTATGAAAAGATGTCGAACCACACATTTTGTCACCTGATCACTGTTGAGGATCCATCAGGGTAGCGATAGGTTAAACCCATCCTCGAAGCTTACGAAATTCGAACAAAAACCACCCTCGAAAATCGCTGGATTAACCCCTTTGAGACACTGTTACACACACTTTGATTTATAAAATTATTTTAAAACTTATTGAAATTGAGATTAATTATAATAAATATCGCGAGGGCAATCAGTGACCAACACAGTAAATTTAATATAATAGGGGAGGATTAATATAATAATTGAGGGAGAAGAGAACAGAAAAATATTATTTTGAATAGTGATACTATTACACTATATAATAATATAAAATAAAAAGTTTACATTTTCAAATGTAAATAATTATTACATCTATCACCCTTAATAATTAAAATTTCAATATACCTTACACCACGTGTCCAGTTTCACTACACCAACCAACATATTAAATAAAATAATATTTCCGTTATAATAAAAAAGCACAATTCAGTATTATAACTATTTTGGAAGTTACAACAATATCTATTGGTCGTGAGAAGCGTCGAGTCAGAGGGGTTAACCAGATACACCGTATCATATCGAGCGAGAAGCTGATACAAACACGCACCAAAAAGCCGATCGAGCGAATTATTCGAGAAATTAAGGAACAGCACCGTTTCATTGCCGATCAGAAACTGAATGCGTCGTGGTCCGAGTTAAGGCTCGAATGTAACCGAGAGGATTGTTGGGGAACCACCCCTCGTACCATAGGGGATGGTAGGGTGACGAGGAAGGTGAAACGGGGCGAGTAAGAGAGATAAGCGTGGAGGGGTAAGAGACGAGAGGAGGGTTCTGGTGAATTCACATCGGGGGTGTTCGGGGCTTCTGCGCACTACTGGCCCAGTAACACACCCCCGTGGATCCGGCTAGGGAAAATTGGAACGATTCGCGAGATGGAACAAATTTCAACTAGAAACCGTGAGAACGTTTGAAGATCGTTGTTTGAGTGAACATTTAGTCATTTTTAGTAATAATGAAATGCATATTTTTAAAAAATTATGAAAGTCGTGTAAATTCATTTTTTGAGAAAATTGACAAACTTGATTGTGATTTTATATAATTGTTCTGAAAATATTCTTACACCACACAGATCAAGTGTAAAATATAAAAAACATTATACTGATCTTATAAATTATTTTATAAATGCATTAAATAAAAAGTATTAACTATGACTGTAAAAAAATTAACTTCCACCCATATAACAATAATATTTAATTATGAAAAATAAATAGACGTTTCAATAATTATATAATCTCTTACAAATCCTAACAAGTGCATTTTACGAAAATTAATAAGATCAATTTGAATAATCGTCGAATTAACGTCGACAACTGTCTCGCGACCCCTAAATTCCACTAAATTATACTTTCAACCCCCGTTTTTCGAGTGGAACACAATACAACGCGTAATTACGATTCGCAAAGCCACTAATTGGCTATGAAAACCACAGGGTTCGGTTGACAGAATCTATGGAGACCCACTATTTTGATTTATCCGTGACAACAATTTAACCCTACACTTTTATTCGATGACACTTCAGGCTTTTCAAGTTATTTCTAAGATTTAAAATAATTTATTCCCCCATTGCATTATGAAATTCTTATATTTTTAAAAAATTATTTTTATTTTGTGTCACATCAATTTAAAGGGACATAATAGAGTTAATTGTGGTTAAAAAAGAAGATACTCTGAAAATGCCTCTATTGTGGTCATTACCACCCATCCCTGTCTATAGGATGATCCTACAGAAGGGTGTAGAGGAAAGTTGACCCTCACATTATACTATCTGATTTCGAGACCTCAGAGATCTACTGTCGCGATTCACCCTTGATAATTGAGTTCCCTATCTTGATTGTTTCACGGCAATCAATTCTCTGCCCGGAAAAAAAACAGACTCGTTTGCTCTCGCTTGTTCGCGTAAATTTATTTTTAATATCACTATTCCGGAGGTTTGTTTTTGCGAAAGATGAAACCTCGTGATACTTCGATTGTAAAAAAATTTTGGTTTATCCAGTTGGATAAAATTACTTGGTTTTATTTCATTTTATATTTTATTTCACTATATTTTCCTTGTACAGTGTCAAGTTTTATTTTCACAAATACTATTCGAAATGATTGAATTAAATAAAAAATTTGAATTAACATTGTACTTAAATAAATGAATAATATTTAATCTTTATTCTCAAAAATTTATAGTGATTGTCAAACTTGTTAATATAACTTTGTATCTGTAAGTTCGGGTCACGATTGACCCAGGCTCCGCTGTTCAAGGGTTAAATAAAGAATTTCAAATTTCTTATAAAACAGACATTAATAAATAATAAATATCAACAGATAAAGAATAAAATTTTCCACTAGGAAATTACCAAAATAACCACACATGTTTCATGTGACAGAATGCATTGAACACGTGGACGATTCTTACTCACCGGTCGAGACGCATGTTGCACTTGTTCCTCCGAAGTTTCGTCAGGTCTTGCGGATCTTTGCTACTCGTCGAATTTTCAAAACGAAAACGTCACAAAGCGTCTCGAGGAACTTTCCAAATACTTTTTAGACACTCGTTTCAATTTCGAAAGGTAAAGGAGAGAAAGAGAAGTTTCGAGAAGTTTTTGGATGGAAGGCACAGGAACGGACGGACGAGGTTTTCGTCGAAATTCCGTGAAAAATTCGAGGCAGAGAAAACGGGAAGGGGGATAAAAGTTTCAACGATCCTTAAACTCGAATTAAGGCAACCGGTTCCGTGCGTCAGGCACGAAGCCAAGTAAGCTCGAAATTTTGAAGAGAATTTTCGAATAAAAGATCACAGTTTCGTTAAGGCTCTTTGGAAGGCGAAAAAGAAAGCGTTTCTTATTGTCACCAGTTCGATTTTGGACGGCTATTTAAGGCACGACAGACAATTCCCATCGCGACAGCTTTGCACCCATTGCAAACTAAACGTGACACCAAACAAAATATTTCAACAAAAATAACATTACTCAAAAATAGAAAAAAATATATACTGAACTGACCATATTCACGTTTCAATGAAACTATAAAAACTTCACAGAAGAAATTATTATATTACCTGGAGAGGAATCAAGATTCTACAAAAATTTTCCAATAAAACAAACAAAAATAACTATGAATCTAAAATTCACCCCGGGGTAAGAAAATGAACTGAACGATTGTACTTTTGATACAGAATCAACGTAACTTTGTTTGGTTAAAAATAAAGGAGTATTTGAAGAGAGGAATGGATATAAGAGGATGGAGTATCAGTTGAAAATAGGAATAAGAGAACGGACTTGGTTACTCGTGTGTCGAGGGGATGATGCAAGGACGAGGACTAGGACGAGAACAAGGATGCTACCCCGACGGCTGTCGCCAAAGAAGTGATAGGTCTGCGGCCTTGCGCGCGGTACCCAAACCAAAGTCACCACCGAAGGGTGCACATGCGCCGATGCCGCCGCATAGATCCGACGCTCTGATTGGTCCACCCTTATGGTGGTAGCTTTCCTTTTACCCCTACCAGCCCGAGTAGTATCCTGCAACCCCTCTACGGGATCGTGGCGCACACACACGTGAAAGGAAAACACGTTTGTTGAAATTTCAGTTAATGGTAGTTGTCTATCATTGCCACCTTCCCTTTCCTTTGTTTCTTTTATTGAAAATTAAATTTTCGTTTAAATGGCTGGAAAATTTGCAAATACAATTTAATAATTACTGTTGTCGTGAATTATTTGTAATCGGATGTCTGCTTCCTTTGTTTCTTCTTTTATTAATTAAAACTTAAATCTGGGTTCAAAGGGGTAAAGGTTTAAAAGGATAATTCAATAACAATAATTACCGTGGTTAGTTACTTTTGATTGGATATTCACTTTATCCTCCCGTTTCTTTTGTTCTTTTTGTTTTCTGTTATTGGAAATTAAATTTTAAATAAATATATTTGGAAAAATTCGATGGAAATAAAATTAAAAAAAAAATAAATAAATAACAGTAAACTATCAAGTACCATAGAATTATTTATCTGATGCATCATTCATCCAATTAATCTGTCATCAAATGTAAGCAAGCTTTCTGCCACGAATCGACAGGAAATTTTCATAACAATTTCAGTAATTTTCCTGGGGTCGAATTTAAACAAGCAAGCGCACAAAAGGTTGGACGAAAATCGAGCCCTATCAGATG
This sequence comes from Osmia bicornis bicornis, assembly GCF_907164935.1. NCBI lineage: Eukaryota > Metazoa > Arthropoda > Insecta > Hymenoptera > Megachilidae > Osmia > Osmia bicornis. Next base: position 5,555,020 of record NC_060229.1, read on the forward strand.
AAGGGACGCAAAGGGATGGTAATGCGAGTCCGTAGGGGGGTGGTCGCCTACCGAGGGTGGGAGAGTGTCACTCAGGAGCACGACGTGTAAGAGAATGGTCACCATCCCGGGGGGTGAATTGAGATGTACAGGCAATTTATGCAACGGCACTTTCGTTCGGAAGTCAGCAAGCTGACCGTGAATGCTTGCAAAACATCATGGGGATAACAAAGCTTTGCTTGTTTAGCAAGAAACTACGTGATTTTTCTTTTAAAAATATTCAATATTCTATGTGTATTAAGTGCATTTAAAGTGTAGTACAATAATTGAAAAAATTGATTACTTCTTAGTACATTTGTTAAACAAATAAATTTTTCAAAAATCTGCTTACACAGTAAAATTTGGTATGTAAAAATACTTTTGTAAAATATGATGAATGTAGTATTTTCTTTTTATTATTAAAAACATTGTTAATATATTATGGGATTTTCTTTTATTTCTTAAGTTGTTTGGATGAATACCAGTGAAATGTCATGGTACAAGGGATGATTCACCCTTCCAGGGCGAAAAATGAATTAGTTCCAGAGAAGTCGAGAAGATTAAAGCGTGAAGCGGTGTAATACTCTCCGCGAACGACTTTAACACCGCTTTATCTCTTGCTTGCGACAACTTCAAACTATTATAAATTATATAGCAGGTAATATATACTTCTTTCACATAATAATAATACTTCAAAATTCACAAGAAAATGTATATTTTTAAACCGTAATTTTTTAATTAAAACCAATATAAATGAATTATCCCCTCTGATATAAATTTTACCAATTACCAGTTCGAGTTTACTTCCATTAGCAACAATCAAACTCATAAATTCCATTAAAAATAAAAACAGAAGAGAGAGAAATAATTTCATTTCCTGGAACAAGTGACAAAAAATGAAAAGCCACAGAAGGTTATCGAAACGTTTTTAAAACAACCACGAGGTGGTCCGAAACAATTGCCGAGCCCAGGGAGGGTGGATATGGTTGATTCTGTTAGACTGTTAGACGCAGAAGTAAGGGAGATGAAAGGGCGGAAGCAAGGGAACATGCAGGATGGTTTTCTTCAGGGACAAGGCTAAGAACCCCACTGCGAATATCCCTTTTTCTCGGTTTTTGTTCACTCCTTCCGTCTCTCTTATTTTCTCGATTGGACTGTCCCTCTCTTGGAACCATCAAGCCTTATCGTGGTAGCGTCAATCACTCTCTTCGTATACGGTCGAACTTATCGTTCGATTAATCGCACTGACAATGCGCCTGTCGATCCAACTTACCACCCGCCCCAAATCCATATGGTCGACTCCCGATGCAAAATTTTGGTACCGAAAAGTGATGCTCATTTAAGTCCATACTTTGTTGAATTAAGGGAAGCAACCCCCATCGACAAGTACAAAAAAATCAATTGCTTATTTTTTGGTATGAAATATGGGCATTAAATATTGCAAATTCAATAAATGAAATGATAAAACAATTTACAATTTTAAATTCATGAAAACAGAAATGAAATGTGGAGATAAAAGTCTGGAGGTTACGTAAACTCGCAACCCAAACTTCCGGTTGCTGTCAACAGAACCGGAAATGCTCTATGGATCAGACATGGCGCGGTACTTGTTTGTTAGCAGACGACTTTGTACAACATCTCGTATCATCGGCGCCAAAATGTCTGAACCATTGCTATTGGCTGCTTGTTTGACCCCCACCGAGACTCGCGAATTCTGGGTGGTGTCCTCGTATCTCGCGATAAATCAATGTGTCAAATTGTGTACGTGTTAAGATCCGAATTACCAATCCTGTTTATTCGAAAATCAAGTAATAAATAAAACTTCACAGGGATAAAAATATTGAATAGAAAATAATAAAATGAATGCAACTGCAGCTCGACAGATGTGCATCGCATAGACTAACCACAAACCGAAGGATATAAAGATAATTCGAGGAGATAGCAGAGAATCAGTCAGCACAGATCTTCGACTTCTGATGCCATTTACTATGGTTCATTGAAGATCTGCCTGATTTATGGAAAGTACCATGTGGACAGTTTGATGGTATTCGTGTATCGAATGATTAAATGAGAAGATAAGTGCACTGATAAACTTTCTATCAACGTTACTCAAAGAAGTACCAGCTACGTATATTTTATTTCATTCCAGTGATCATGTTTTATTCAAAATAATCCTAAAAGAATTAAAACCTTTTTAATTATCTACATAATTTTGAGAAAAATATAGGTGTAGGTATGCCATTTATACGTGCGTTTATTTTAATTAAAAATTTTAATTAAAACAGATGTTTTTCACTTAAAAATAAATTCCCAAAAATTCCCTAAATCAAGAAGCAATTAAATACTACCTATAAATATACTACCAGATTTCAAATAACATTCTCCCATTTTCGGTCGAAATTTCAATTTCTCCGAAGAATTTAATTTCGCGAAACTGCGCTCGTCGATGATCCTCCCAAATTTCACCCTTCAGCCAGCTGCACCGGTCCGAATTTCGATTTCCCGCGAAAAACTAAATTTATCATATAAAACACCCTGCAGAACCTGCGTGCGCCCTGTCCACGCGAGGGAAAATTCAATTCGCTCGTCGAGAAGGTGCACGTCCCTATCAACCCCTTTCTCAATCGTCGGATGCCTATTCAAATTTTACGAGCCGTATTTGTCGCAATTAAGTATCGCGTTTCCGGGCTTATGGGCCAGAAAGTATTCCATATTGAGCGAGGAGCTGGATGTCTCGTGGAATAAGGATAAATTTCGTGGACCAAACGTGGTTGGATAACGGAGGGGTAAGTTTATGACACCACAGGGGTAGTGGTAGACACTTTCACGATTCGTCTGACTCATAGGCCGACGGGAAGAACGAAGAGAGAACGAGTGGACAGAAGGGCAGTTTTTACGAGGATACTGACGAAAGAGAATCTCCAGCGATTTGCAAATCGAATCCTGTCTTGTAAATAAGTTTCGTGGTCAAGTTTAAATTGTGTTAACAGTTCGCAGGCACTTCTGGATAAAATCCTATCAAAGTTTACCATACAATGTGAAGTGAAGCGCAAGAAATTGTATATAATTAATAGTTTACTTACAGCTTATCGTTGGTTCTTCTGTCTTATGTCGTGGTACTCTTGTTCCTCTGTGTATGTCTGCAGCAACAGTTGCAGCTCGTTCCTCAGGTCCTTCTGAAAACTGCCAAAAGTAACCACATTAGAAGTGTCTTCATATTGTATATAATTATTTCATTAATTAATTTTGAAAAGCACCAAAAGAGCAAATAAACTAAAAACAAAAAAGCTACCTTAAAAATAAAAAATCGACCAGGGAATAAAATAAAGGAAAACAGAGACAAGAGCTTAAAGAAAAGAAAAAAAAAAAGAATAAAGGGAGGAGAGCAAGAGAAGAGACACGAGAAAGAGGAGAGAGAGAAGTTGTAGAGAGCGAAGGGAGGTGGGTGCTGGCGGCGTTATGGCGGGCGCCGGGGGTGGCGCCGCGACGCTTTGGCGCCTTCAACGCCGAGACGCTCCGGTGATGTTGGCTCCATATACCAACACATCGAAACTTTCTACGTCGTTCACCCTCATCTACGATATTCACATACACGTAACTACGTGGTCACGATGAGAGCTCGAGATTCTATTTCTCACATACACACGTGCATACTCGCTTCCTTCCTTCCTTCTGCCCTATCTTCTTTCTCTATATTCCGTAGAACTCGTACCGGGGTCTGGAGAACATCGAGTACAGAATGCTACCCCCACGAAGGTCACCGTCAAGGTACTCCTTGGACCTAGGGGTGTGGCAGACAGACTAACCCTTACGAATTTTTTGCATACTGGACTTAATCGCTCGTGCTTGCATTTGATAGGTGCATCTTTGAACTGAAACGTTGTGCCAGAATGAATTTGATACAATGTTTTATTGTTGGGACGTATTTTTGTTATTGTTAAAAGTGCAACTTCTGTAATACTGTTTATCATGAAATCTTTAATTTTATTTGTAAATATGGAAGGATGTGTTACTGAGACTTAGAGTTTCGAGCGTTGGGTGGTGGATGCTGGGTCAATACTGACCCAGATCTATGAAATGCATGGAAGAATTCTTTGACTAAAATTAGACAGTCAAATTTAATAGAGGACTTTTATATGTTGGGAAAGTAATATCTAAAGGGGTATTATAGAATTTATAAAATGAAAATGGCAAAGAATTTTAAAATTAACTCTATTAAGTCTTGACCACCTAAGGGTTAATTAACCTTTTACCATGTTTGTACGAAATTTTTCATTTCTCTGCAATAAAATTTAGCTGATTTAAAAGGAAAATATTCCAAGAGGTTGCGAATTAACTTTGCCAGCCTAATATTTCCATTATTCCCTCCATTCCCTCTTTTTTCCACAACGAGTACTCACAATCTCGTCTATTTGCAATAATTTACTCCACCCTATTTATTCAGCGATAAACCCGCTTCCAGCAGGACGAGGTGTTATTTATCGTTGGTAGTCCACGATTTCCACGTGTAACGAGAAAGCTTGTAAAACGCCAAGCCAACAATGTGCAGTCGATAGAAAGGTCCTCCTCTTAGAGAGTCGTAAAAAAAAAAAGGAGAGAAGAGAAAGAGACAACTAATAAAATTGGAGCAAACTACTCGTAATGCGTAATCTTATAACGGGCTTGTCGCACACGTAGCGACGTTACCGAAAATCATAACGGGTGTAAATCCGATCAATCAGCACGCGTCTCGTTTCATCGACCCCGAATCACCCCTCTTGGCAAATGTCTTGCGCGTTTCCGCGAAATTTTGCGATTAATGGTCGGCTTCCAACGACGATCAATAGACGATCTCGGCTGCAACTTCATCCGTGGATTCTGCTTTTCGAAACGGGCCTTCAATTTGATCTAGACAAAGATTTTAACCCCTTCGCTTGAGGTATTATATGCGCCCTATATAAGGATACTTAACCCTGGATAATTTTAAACTCGAGATAAATAAATAAGGGATGGAAGGATTAATATACTTGTGAAATCTATGAAAAATTAATTAAACACTATAAATATAATTAGATACGATATTACGAACTGAGGAGTCAGTTTCAGTGAGAATGGTATAAATTTATGAAAATATGAAAAAATCAGGACGACTAAAATATGGTTTTCACGTATAATTGAAACATCAGCTGAAACGCTTCCATCCTGATCTCATCCGCGGTAAAATCGTCTAATAAGTTGAGCAAACACAGAATCATTGTTATTTTTATGTGCAGCACAGGGCCGTCCATTGAATCAATGACACGAGGTTGGAAGGTACTCGGGCTGAATGTACGGATAATCCATTAGATGCGTTGTAACCTAAAACTGCGCAAACAAGGGTGATCTTGGATTAAATGTGACGGTCGGATGGACCGTGGGGATGAACAGGCTGCGAAGAAAATTGAGATAAGACGAATGGAACAGGTGAGCAACTATTGAAACGTATAAATGTTGCTAACCATAAGAAACAATTTCGATAATCAAATAATTATAACAATTTGCTAAATCCACCATTCTTTGTTTTCTAATTACGTTTTCTGCGCTCAAGAATTTAATGAGAGAAAAATACGAGACTAAATAAATGGATACAATGCGAGGAGTGATAATAAAGCAAATATAGAGTTTAAATGAATACTGTGATGAATTGAATATGATGAATTAAAAGAATTTTCATTATTCAAAATGATAAATGTGTCTATTTTACAATAATTGTGAAAATCTGCTGTTTCAATATCATCATATATTGAATAATAGAAATTTATTTAAATCTCAGCCTACGAATTTCGATCACTGTTTCTGTCACATAAAAATGAAGGCTTATAACTTTTATGAAGAAGGGCCCAGGGCAATTTGTCCAGCAGAAATGGAAAAAATCGACGGCAAACATGAAATATCAGACGACTACCAGTGTACGAAATAAAAGCGAAACGAAAATAAATTGACAAGGAGATTGAAATATTATAATTCAATATCCGTTTTCGCGCCACGTGGGTTACTGGTACTCTACAGTATTTAAAGAGTATAGACGCTGTTATAAGGAATACAGAATGTTGTTCAATGCACAGGATAACAGTATGCTTCGTCGGTTTTTCTGCTACATTACGTGGACCTGGAAGAATCTTATTTAAAAGCTGACGATTGTTCCATTAAATTGCCTTCTGAGTAAGCTGTATATCGTTACTAAAGATGCTACTACGATAAAAGTAATACTCTTGGTAATTATGAAAAGTATTAACCCTTGAATACAGGATTCTCTCCATGGTCCGCCGTCCGATGGTTAAGCTGTGAAGTTTGAATTATGAAAATAAAAATAAATTCAACTATGAATTTCGAGAAATAAGTTCTTTATCCACGAGTTTATTCCGTTAGCTATTCTTTTTGCGGAAATGATGTCACCTCTTTACATAACTTTACTCGTCACTTTTTTTCCGCCGATTATTACTGGCTCTGTTCGAAAATAGCTCGCTCTTAGAAATCGAGTAACTGAAAAGCGCTGTTCTCATAAGATCGAATGAACTGACTGTAAATAAATCTATTGATACAAAAGTATTAAATTATTTCAGCTTTATATTAAACATATTTTGTATGTAACTGGTTTCGGATGTTCAGTCTGTTTCAGTATCATTCACTCCAATCATCAAAATAATCCCATAACGAAGTCGTTTGTTTCCTTGAAGAAAAACGTAGCCGCAGAAAGGAAAACAAATCTGATGTGGAGAAGATAGAAGCAAATGACCATGAAATTGTATGATTATTCGAAATTGCTTCTGACCTTTCACGTAAAAAGCAGGGAAATATTTCACGACATATGTTGAAAGTCCCTCTCCTTTTCAAATTATAAAAACATGCAACTCAATCTTTATCGATATTTACAATTTTTATTTTCAAAGTAGCCAATTTTTAAATTGTACAACAATTTGATACAGCAATATTATATTTATAATAAATAGAAGAAAAAGGGATTGCAAGTGTTTAGCAATCAAATTATAGGTACATTCACGATTCTCATCTTTCCCCTTAGACATCACAGGGAAAACTGCCAATGTAGGGGAGAGATTCCCATATATGTATATGGGGTTCGACCCTATAAGAATTTGAACTGATATTTATTTATTATTCATACTAAATTTTATAACATTTAACAATTGAAATTCATATTTTTCTTTCTAAATTACTTTTGATATTAATATCTTCAAAATTAAGATTCTGAGAAGTCCTGCTTCCCCTGAACGTGTAAGGAATGTAAAAATAAAACAATATAATATAATGTAACAAGAACGCTGATAAAAATAACGTGATGTTACGAGGAACGAGATAACTGAGATAACACCGGTAAAACAAATCAAGAATACTTGAATGCAAAACGCTCTGCGAAACTTTTAGTACCACTAAACTTCTCATTGCTTTGAATTAATTGAAGATACATTTTTGAAAATTTTCAGTTCAATTGATATGAACTGAATTGATTTTGTCATATTTATTTGATTTGTACATGTGATATGAATTTTTTTATTTGTTATACACGATATTGCAGTCGATTGTTCATTCATTTTTTTCTTTTCAATTAAATATTTCAAATCAATTGCACGTGAATTGTTCTGATGAAAGTTCAATATCATTTTCTTAACCTGCTTGTTAATAACGAGGACACTAACTAATGAAATGATCAGTAACAGAGCTGTTATGTAATTCACGAATGCATTGACCCTGTAGAACTGTAGACTCTAAAACAGTGTCATGTTTCAACATTTTACTCCCAACGCTATTTTAATTAACAGCTATAAAATGGAATGCGTTTAATCATTTGCACTTGAAATAACAAAAATTCAATTTTTGTTATCAAATTAAGAAAAATTTATTTCCAACTGGTTTTAATATCAGTAAATTCCAGAAGAAATTCATATAGTTTAGTTAAATATTGTATAAAATTATATTTCAATGAATACAGAAAAATTAAATTGATCAATGATACAAGATAAAGCAAATGAATAGTCAATTAGGATAATCAGGTTACCATAATTGCTCGCATGGATAATTCTTAATTTATGAATGATACCACGCAAATCTCAATGACAGTACATATTCAAGAATCGATAAACAGTATTAATGATAAAATTAAATCATTTCATCGAATTAAACTTAAAATTCCTGCGATTAAACTTCTGTTTACAACTGAAGTTAATTAAAGCTCTGTTTACGAGAAACGCGAGAAAGGATCATCAGTGACCCACAAACACGAAACGTGTTAAACATGCTTAAAAACGAGCGGTGCTAAAAATGTAGATAACTATTACGATGCAAACGAACAAGCAATTTATTTCAATTACTTGATATCTGGAGCAAAAAATCTTCGTTTAAAACGTACTATGGGATAATTCGATGCTTTCTTCCGCTTCCGCTACCTCTTTTTATACGCGCCGATTGGAAAATAAAGATCGTCACTTCGGATAAATTCAATGAAGCCTTAAAGCCGGCTTCTCAACAGACTCCAAGTGGATCACGGTAATTAAATTGTGAGTCTGGCTCAATTCCACGGAAATAAATCTGCAGCCGAGCATCGGTCACGCACCACGCGAATTAAGAACTCGAAATCCGCGGCTACTTCACAAACAATTCATGGAAAAACTTTAAAATCGTCTAACAAACCCCTATTTTTATTTTGTTTCCCTGTATCCCTAATAAAAGAAGACTATTTAATAATTTCATTAATACTCCTAATACAAAACAGCTATTTCTTCTTTGAAATCCACAATAAATAAATCAATGTATAGCTCAGTATTTTCCATCGCAGAACATTCAATTTTTAATGGTTTATATCCTGAAATGATATTAAGATTTTGTATTCTTAGGAATATGCAAAAATTTTTATTTTTGAACACCCGGTATATAAAGGAAATGCATCAAGAATTGCATCTTATAATTTTCCATCATCTACAGGGTGTTCCAAAAAAAAGGACAGGCAAGAAATTATAAATTTTTCAAATAAATAAACAATTTCTTTACTATTTCAATATGCATCTGTATACTTAGAGTATATTGTAAAAATAATAATAATAATAATAATGCGAAATGTCCACAGACCAGTCAAACAAATTTTTTAAATGATGGAAAATTAATTAATTTAATCATCAAACTTGAATAACTATCAAAGTCTAATAAGTCACTAGCTTCGTATAAAAAATCACTATAAACCAACCCAGATATCAATTAAAAAACTGGATTAAATTGATCACTGCTGTACGATACATTAAACTTTTAATAACACTATTAAAAGAACATAAAGCATATGTTTTTCTAAATAACGTTCCAAAAAGAAATTCATTAGCAACAATTAAAGCACAGTACTGAGAACGAAATTCCCTATAATATACCAAGAAATGAGCACGATGAAACAGAAAATAAACAACGAATCCAGATTAACGAAACACAAGAAAGAAAACCATATCGAGTGATGAAACAAAAACTGTTGTAAATTTTGTTTAATTCCCATATGAAGTTAACCAAACGCAGAAACTTAATAAAGTCTCGTGCACCACGGTGGTAGCAGATGGGTTTCCCTATTTAACCTCTTACAGCCTGCCTATTGATTTTCTCCGGTCCTATTGTTTTGGCACGTCGCGCATTTAACGAAACGCAAGAGAAACGAGAGACGAGAGGAGCACACTATCAGGAGAGACAGAGATAGAGCACACGAGAACGTGCAAACAAACGGAAAATTTATGATAACTGATCAGAGAAACGTGAAACGAACGAGACGAAAAGTTGATGCACAGAAGCACGAACTGTCAATCGTCGACGATGTTGTGAATCATCTCTATTTCGGGAGACACCCGTTGGGTGGTCCTAACCCCCTCGTTTTTGAGGTTAGCTCGCTCGTAATCCGCACCGACTCTCGGACATATATGGTCATACACACCCCGCACATAACCAGCAAGATTAAATAATTGATAAAATAATCGAATAGATGAGCTTTATCAAGAAGAAAACGGACAGGAACGATTGGAAAGGTCTAAACGAGGGCAGCACGCCCATCTGTCGGATATCGTGGAAAAATCAATAGAACCGCCGACACCATCGCCAACCGGCACTACAAGAGATATTATCTGATTGTGGTTTCGTTCTACTCACCTTGAAAAATATCCATAGATAGAAAAGGAGTCCTGTTTCGTTGCACAAAATCAATTTGTCACTTCGGCCACAACCACACGTCCGACAACACTCTTCCGACTCCGACGTTTCAGTTTCGAGCGTTCCTCTCGTTCAAGGTCAGTGACGGCGCGCGCCGCAAAAGTTGAGGCGCCTTGAGTTCCCTTCTCTGCTGTAATCAACAAATTTTTGCGTTATTTCTTATTTAACTTCTTTTCAATTATTTTTATTATAATATTTAATATTCTATTGATACACAGTGAAAGAATTAATGCAAGGTTATAGCCTTTATTCTGAGTTTAAAGAATTTTTATATTTAGTGCTTGCAATTTTAATTTAAATGGAAGTTTGTCATGCTTTTTGTAAAAATCTATATAAGTTGTTACTAGTTAAATATTTTTGTTTCAAATAGTTTATAATATTCATCAGTAATTACAAATCCATTTACATTAGATAACTATACCTCCTTGTATCATGTCTGAGTGCTTTCATCACTGACTTTTGTCGAGATAAAGAATAATTATGTATCTTAATTTATTTCCCACTATTTATTCATTCATCCTTTCAAATTTATTTTCAATTTAAAAATACATACACATTTACCTCCAATTGTTTTAGTATTAAAAACGTACAGCACATTATTATTTAGTGATTAATCTTTTAATTTTGAAATCCATTAGCAATAATCGATAATAGTCTCAGGAGCTCGTTTCGCTACCTACTTCCCTGCCTTCATGCAAATAACTAATCCAAATAAACAGACTTTCCTCTAAAAATAAGAAGATCCCAGTCAGCGGGCGACAAAAAACATAAAGGAGGACCTTTATGTGTCCCGCTTCCCAAATTGTTCGAAATTTAACAATCCAAAGCAACCAATTTAAAACGTACTCCTTGTAGTAGTTGAAAATTATTGAGATTTTCAAAACTGAACGGGGATAAGGTAAGATTGCATTTGGGTTTGAGAAGTTCTCCGAAAGCATCGAAATACTTGGAGCGACGTGCATGGAATCGAGACCGCACCAAATTTGGTCATGCCAGTCTCCATTCAGAACCGTGTGTTTCATAGTACGCAATGATGTAAGTAATTCTACGGTACGCTCGATGATGTGAGATTAAAAATTCGCCAGAGATGTTCGAAAACGGAAACGGAAACGGAACACCGTATTGGTTCTTTTCCGTTTTTAGTTCGTTTTTGAGCCGGAGATTGAGTAATACGATGGCCGCGAAATCTATGAATATTATTCTGTGAAGAGTGTGAACACATCGATGACATCACGTTTTTTGTTGTTGCGTTATTCATGATTTACATCGTTTATAGCATCTTCGTTTTTAAGCGATGACTTTCGTTATACTTTAACGTCGAATTATAGAATGTTTGCCTCAAGCGAAGTTAACTTAAATATATAATCTTCCTTCAAATATGCCTTTAAATAATCAATATAAAGTCTCAATAATTCAAGATCATACACCTTCAAGAACTAATAATATCCTGAATTAATTCACAGTCGCGCTAATCCCAATTGTCTCCATTAAATACAATTCTTGAGATGCAGTTATCATCACACGTTTCAGTTGCACTCGAGGAAGATAAATGATTATGCGTCATTTTAAATCCACATTTAAGCTTCTGAAAGCGCCACTTCTCAAGCACTTGCCTTCATGATTTCTTCATAACTTGTACTTTCTCCACACAACTTCTTAAAAATACTGTCTCCATCTAAGGGGGTCAAGTAATTATATAATGTTACGATGAAATTCAACAGTGAGTTATACGGAAAAGTGTAACACGCGTCGCCCTTCCGGTATTTATCATCGTTCACAGGAAGCGGTCGTAAATTTCCTTGTAACAAGGATGTGAATAGCGAATGAGACGATTAGAGAAAATGTTTTGGTTTATAATTAAAATATTAAACAGTTAATGGAGATCACCTGCGGAAACGGACAAGTTTGCGAAACAATCAATGGTATTACAGGATATAGTTTGCGCGTTCCTGAAATTCCTAACGCGTCGGAGGTAGAAAAAAAAGGCGTCGTCGATCGTTCATAACAGACGTGGGTGTTTTTCCTACGTTGTCACCGAACAGAATGCACCTGTGCATAAACCGCGAAGCGTGGGCGATGCTCGATATACCGAATGAACGATACGTGGGCACGACCTGCATTTCAACGTGACGAGGACAAACCGGCATTTGCTTATGTGACTTTTAAAAACCGTAGGGAAAGTTCAATAGCATTAGCTGGTTCGATGTATGTTTGAAAATTCTTGAATTAAAATGCTATCATGTAGAACTTTGAGTACTATATATGTCATTCATATTTGGTGACTGGAGTGTCATCTATTTCAATGAAAATTATTTTAAAAGTCATATTAATTGATTTAAAAAGCGGTTTCGGAAAGGAGGCCAAACAAGTATCGATTCAAAAGTGGACAGGACGAGATAAATCTCGCGCTTCTAGCGTCAAAGGGAAGAGTTCCGGTTGGACGGTTGCCAGAACTGTGGTTGCAATTCAATTTTCATTCATTTCGGCTTTTTTACCGTAAGAGGAAAAAGCTTTCCCTCCAGCGGGAAATGTCAGCTCTGTCCTGCCTTATCATTCGTTTCCTTTGGGAACTTCAAGATGGAGCGAGCATTGCATTTGTTACACTGATAACACTGTATTTTTCATTAAAATATTCTTTTAATGCAAAATAAAACAGTGGATTACATCAAGAGAACATTTTTATGCTAATGTTGCACAAATTCTTTAAAATTCATATTTTAATCAATGAATTTATCATTGAATTAAAAGTTGAATTGAATTTTTGGAGACCATTTGAGTAAATAAAGTAGAAAGGGTAATCAAGTAGGATCATTAAAGAATTTTTGAAGCAAGACAACAAATATTGTTAATTGCTTCTTATCAGTAAAATCGTGAAATTAGTCAAATTGAACATCCTATCAAGATGAACCTCTCCAGATGACTGGTCGATTCACGAATGAATCAGTTGATCATTTGTCAGCCGATCTCCCAACAACTCATTTTCGGAGCAAACGCAGAGATACTGCCATTGCTCCACCCCTTGAACGGCAATAAATATAGAAGCAACCCCCTGATGAAGAACCTCCTTCCAACAATTTCCCTTCTTTCTTCCCAGACAACTTTATCGCCCCCTTTGTCCTATTCGTTGTTCACGAATCCAGCTCCTGCATCCTAGAAAGTTTCACCATTACATACATCTCGGAGAAATTTTATCGACTACCGAATCAGATTGATATCTCTCGAGGTGGATACGTGGAGGTCGTAAGAATGAGTCAACCATTCGAAACGTTTGCTTATCACGGTTGCGTTTTAACCTTGTCTCTTCTGTATTCGGGCATAAAATGGTGGAATTTCTTTAAATCGACGATGAAACTACCAGGGCCAGCCTTGAGATTTCGGGGGACCGAGGCGAGCTCCGAAAAGAGGCCCCTTCACATATATGACATAAAGAAAGTACCTCAAATAAAATTTATAAAATTAACATTAAAGCTAGTATAACTAATTTAGATTTGCATTTACATCGATTATTGTTCAAGTAAACATTCTTAGACGCAAAATCGTCTTATAGGGACCCTGGACCTAGGGGTCCCTAGACGGCCGCCTAGTTTTCCTAGGCCCAAGGCTGAACCTGGAAACTACCGTAAATTGGTGTAACTAGAATTTTTGTTCTGGAGTGGGCCTGACCCTTTAGAAATTTTGCAATTTTGCTATCACTCCACCACTTTCTAACACAAATTAAATTTCCACTAATTTATATAAACGAAGCCAGTAAACTCCATCCAGGAATACTTTGGAATTAATCTCTTAGATCGATACGTGCTGGACCTCATTCCAGGAGCAGAGTCCTTTCCACGCTATCAGAAGGATTCTATTGTTTGCAAGCAAGAGAAGCAATCTTAGAAGAGAAGGATGCAGCTAGATACGGAGAATTCGAAGGCATCCTGAGAAGGAAAAGAGATTTTATGGGGATCTTCGGGAGTCTGGAATCGGGGGTCGCTCCGGCGTTGGTCATAAAAAAAACTAGGCGCCCGCTCCGGGATAGGATGTGTTTTGCCAAAAGCTGGGAAGCGTCGCGACGGCGCCAGGGGGTCTGGAGCCAATGTCCCGGGCTCTCCCAGTTCCTGTCAATTCCAACTGACTTCCATTCCCCGGGATACGTACCGAAAGCACACGACCAATCCACCCTTTGCCTGCTAACTCTTTCATTGTCATTGTCTGGCGTTATGGTTATCATCGCAAAGATAATTCTAATTATTTGTCTTTGGGGCAATTCTCTTGGGAAAATTAGATTGAGATATCTCGTCTAATTTGTTTTTACCTCCATTCTATTGATTTTTATTATGAGATCATTTTAAATTATTATTATTATATTCTATACAATTCCAATACGGAAAACCATAAAATACAACAAAGGAAGAATAAAGCAATAAGATATTAAAATTATTAAAATGGTCTGCTATTAAAAGCTCGAAAATCTCATATCATAAATCATACCCTCTCTTAGGGAGGATAGAATTCGAAGAAGATCGTTCTATGCATTAATTCTTCGCGAATTTACGATTCACCGTTGAATGCTTAGACATGGGTGAGTTTTTATGGTGATTTCGATAGCCGCACACGCTTCACTCTTGCTCTCAGTGCACCATCCCCCATTTATACGATCGTGAATTTGTCAAATCATCCTCGACTGCACTCGCAAGGGCTCGTCCTATTGTACTCTTTCAGGGGCTCGTGATGTATATACATTCCCTTTCTTTCGACGATGAGAGAATCGTAAACTAAATGACGTAGAAACATCTAAATACGAATGAATTTTGTTGCCCGAATATTATCGGTTGTTCAATTTTAATATTATAGCAGTTTCTCCAATTTATAATTTTATCACACCCTCCTGCTTTTATTTCTAGATAAAACAATAAAAAAACAAATAAAACAATACGAATGGATCCTTTCCAAGAAAGCTTTTTCCCTAGAAAGATTTGTTCTCCATCTTGTATAACGCCAAGTTGTATCCCATTTGAATATCACGAATAATAGTGGTTGGGAAAGATCGAAACCTTTCAGAAAAATGAATTTATTCCCGGATTTATGTCCACAACTTGCAGTCATCCTGATCATAAATCATCTGAATCTAGAATAGAGATGAATCCATAGAGGAGAACACGAAGGACATCCCTTCGCACGACTTTGCCAACTTTTCCCTCGACCACGTATTACATTATTCCTCTTTCTACTCTTGCCAACATTTAATCCTTTCGTGTTGTTGAATGTCACAGGAATCTTTGTGTCAACAGAAAGAATTACGGCTTATAAATAAATAAGGATTGTTTCACTGTTTCTTATTCAACCTAAGTTCATATGAAACCAATGAACTGTATTTGAAATATAATCCCATAGATTGCCACGTGTTGATTAAACGAATACAATTTTCCATTCAACGATTAGCCCATGGACTTCCGGCGGATGCATCCAGCGAAAGTCTCCCGTTACTTTCGCCTACAAATGGCAAGTTTCCGGAAAAAGCCCGTCCGAACGTCACGTGCGTTTCGCTGACAAATGGCACGTCGTGATTCGTCCAAGCGGATGTGACGACGTATCACCGGCTTCGCTCCCTAGTCTGCGGAATAACTGTTTCTTCCCTTCGCGAATTCGTTCTCCCTTTTGGTGTACGGTCGTCGTTTACGCACCACCGACTTTTCAGATTCCGTAGAATCATCGTTCCCTGTACCCTCGACTCGGTAGCATAAAAATTGCCAGCCGGAACCGGATACCGGAAGCCCGCCGGGGCACCCCCATGAGCTACGTAAAACTGGAGAACCGTGAAGATTCTCTCCCTCGAGTTTTCATGGGGACGAAGAAAAATCACGTCGATAGGTAATTAATTCGAATCTTTTTCCTTCGTGGACGACATGAATATTTCACTTCTTTGATACCTAATCAATCTTCTCTAATTCAAAGTTTCATTAGATGATTGTTAATTTCCCCTCTGTGTAAAAGGGTGCAAACACACCCAGGTTAATAAAACTTTTTTAATTTGTAATTTTTGGATTTGTAATTATAATAGGTAATAAATAAAATATTTGAAAATTCGTAACCTAATTTAAATCTCCTAGTTTATTATTTCTCTCACCATTGTCTCGACCTATCGCGAGGATGTCGCTAGAAACGATACACGAAATAGAACCCCTGGGGTTAATTAAATCAGCGAGAATTGTCGAGTCGTTTCTTTGCGCCCCATTAAAATTATAAACTTGAATTGGCGCACGTGTCTCTCGTAATTTGGCTTGTTAAATTAACACCCTTGTGTGATGCAAAGTGTCAAACGTTTTATCGCGACGAATTCCCCTAGTGACCCATTGATTCTTTGAGGAGAACTTAAAATGATCAAATATTTTATAGAAATAATTAAACAAATTGTATGAAAGGAAGTAAAGAAATAATATGAAACGTATATTTCGAATAAAACACGGGTTAACAAGCCTCCAGAGGCAATGGGGAGAAAGAAGTTCTCCACGTATCGAGGGTGTTAACTACCGTAGACGGGGTACTTAACTACCCCCAGCATTTAAATCGCATCGAACATTTGGCCTCACGGTGCATTAGCTCTGGTAGAATGATCATGGATATACGACCGAAGGGATGCATCGTACCGGGTGTGGACTTAAGTAATGAACGCGTTCACGGGGTGCGAATATTAAATTACAACTGATCGCGTACAGTGCACCATAATGCAACGAGCATGCATGGTTTCATATAGATAATTCACCAATGCAAACTTTGTGCTAACATTTTATATTTTTCAATAGCGACAAACAATTTTTTAAATTTCATTTTAAACAAATTTGTTAATTTTGTAATGTTTTTATTATACAGTGGGTGATCAAATTGTTAGAGCCATGGTATGAAAAATGGGTTTTTCGTGTTTGAGTAAATAATAATATTTAATAATAAATATTTCCACAAATTTTCTATGGGGTTGAGGTCCGAAGAATATCTATGCCAGTCAGGAATTTTCACTTTTTTCAACTGTGTATCATAATTTTACAAGTATCAATACATCATAAAAAAATAACAAAAACTCCGTTTAACTCGGTTTTCATTTAAGAATTAATGATATTTATGTAAAATCATCAATTTATTCGAGTGGCACTAATAATTTGATCACCCACTGTAGAAATAGCAGTTCACTGTCCACAAAAAAGGAATTCAAATGTTCTTCAAGAATAAGACCCAACGATATATCTTTTCACATCCATTAAATCTACCACGATAGTTCAAATATTCGACAGACGAAAGGTATACGAATGACGGAAATTCAATCACGCCATTTCCTCGCATTTTCACGAGTTCCGCGTCCAATTTGTACGATATATAGCCGGCTCGTGGTGACGCGCTACCCTCGCTCGTTCCTGCACCCCATAAATATCCAGAAACCACATAAACTGACCATTCTGAGTGCCCTGCGTCCATCTACGAGCGGCGAAATTCTCGTGGAAGCCCCCCATAGAGAGAATCGGTTGTTCACGAGAGACAAAGGTTACTTACCCTTGCGGCGAACTGTACAGGATACGCCCTATAAGGGTTGCTCTGCCAGTGTACACAAACCACCCTTGATACAGCTAAATAAAGAGGACTCTCCTCGACAGATTACTGCTTAAGTGCCTCGATACTCTTCTCTTAAGTGATCGATTCTCCTTTCTTTTCATTTTTTTCATTTCCGACGACATGGAACTCGTTCATCCATCTGAAACAGAATATCAATAATCTGTTATGATTGAATTGTGAAATGGTATCGTGTTTCCATTTGAGGTGTATTGAGATTTTTAAGTTATCGTTGATGCCAGGACAGCCCTAGGGGTTTTGCCACCTTACCCCCTCGCCCCTAAAATTTTTAGTCGGGTTAATATCACAAAACAATACAATTATTTTTTTTTACCACTAGTTAACGATCACAAGCGTTATGCAAAGGAGAAAACCCCTCTCTGTGACGAGAAACAATTAATAATAATTAAAATCGAATTCACTGTCGAGACACCCCTGTAAGCCGAGCAAAAACATCGTTGATCTATGCTCCTCGCGAAAGATTATAAATGTCATCATTCGTGGTGCTCCTTTTTCAGTAATAAATTCTTATTGTTCCTTGCTCGGTGGAGCTTGACGAGCAGAATGCCATCTAACTTCCTGTTCCGAGGGAGGACAACTTTTTGTCTTTGCTATACAAACGTTTTTTCCTTTGAGGGATGGAGAAAACTTACAATGTCATCATCAATTTTTTATTTTAGATAAAATCATTTAAATTGTTTATAGAAAAGAAAAAGATTTTTAGACTGCTCTCTTCTACATCCCTCTAATTGTACTACTGTGTCATTTTTATTCATCAAAATTACTCGACAAATTTGTTAATTTAACAAATCGTGGGTTAATCGTCAATACCCAGCTAAACCAAGTGGTATATGAATAAAATCTTGGGGGATGTTCATAGGGGTTGATCCTGACCCAAGAAGACCCGATAACACGATCCTGACAAAATGCAGTAGAACCCCCTCGAATATGACTTTCAATCGGGTCACCCCAAAAGTGCGGCGAACTTTTAATCAATCGTATCGATGTACCCATTTCAGCGATTCGATCAACCAAATCGCTCGTAGAATTACATCCCCGTCGATCCTAAATCATTCTCCTCTATGAGACCCGTTACATAAATCCTGTTCAACGGGTATTGGTCCACATTTACACTCTGCTTTCGTTGTACATATTTATATGAATCTATTAGAAGATAACCGCCCCTATTCTCGTCATTGGCGTAAAAAGAGAGGGGCCAAGACCCCCGAAAATATGGTCAAAGATTCTTAAATTTCAGAATTTTCAAAAGTTTCAACATTTCTGAAATTTCAGAATTCCAAAATTTCAAGTTTCTAAAATATTAAGATAGAATTAACAAAATTTAACACCTAACACTGTTAACAAAGTCAAGGGATCAGATCCACCCCAGATAAAAGTCTTAGTTACGCCAATGACCCTTGCAGATGTACACGCACGATTGAATATAATATTTCGATTTGTCATAGTCCTGCAAGTCGCACTATCGATGATTGGACACGCAAAAGTGAGTCTCTGATTTATTGGAATGAGTTTTTGTAAACAGAAAGAGAAGAAGAAAAATGAAATTTAAATGAGCTTTACTGATACAATTGAAATTTTAGTAATATTTTTATCTATGGTAATGTATTGTTTAATACACTTTACCTAATTGATTTTATATGAGCACAAAAAATAGAGTGGACTTGTTAAGAATATTTTTTGATTAACCAATTTAATAGTGTATTCAATATAAATTAATATTTCTCCTCCTGATTGGGATTCTTTAATCATTTTTACGATTCTCCCTTTCTTTCTTCTTTCAGATTTTACCATGCTAACAGAGGTTCTATGCCATTATATCACAGCAAGGGTAACTTTTGCTTACACAGTAAAGTGGTGTTAATTTTTTCTCTAAATTGTTATTCCAAGGTGAACTGTTTTTTTAACTTTCACCCTTCCGATTCATATCCACTTTGTTACGAAAATAATCTTACGCTTCGAAAACATGGAAGTTTTTTCAAGAAAATATCATAAAATTTATTTTATATTATTATCATTTTTTAAATTTTACCTAGATTCTTGCAAAATACAATATTATGTATATTATTTTCTTAGCTTGTTTCAATTAAAATGCAATCAATTTGAATGAAAATATAGAAAAAAATGTTCTTTGTTGGTTTAAAAAGAGATTTATATTAAAATAGTTCAGAATTTTTGTTGCAAAATAGCGTCCAATTATAGAAGATCCTTTGAGAAACGAAGTTTACTGAATATTTGTAGATGAAAAATGATAATAACCATACTGGCGGTCATTTTCGCGAAACCTCTCCATTAATTTGCGAAAACATCGAATCGTCCCCGACAATTTTAATAACTCACGGTCGTAGGATAACGTTGGCGCAGTTCTGCGTCGGCCATAAAACACTTTACAACTTTGCCGATAAAAAAGTTTGAACAATTCAACCCCTGGGATCAATACCAGGCGGGTTTTGATTGGTTCGCACGCCGCCAATCAAGGCTGTTTGCTGCAATAAGGGTTGAATTCTACGGATTCTGCGCTACTAGACAAACGCTCTTATTGGTCGGGTGTTCGCCAAAGGGGTTGGTACATCCTGTTAGGGGTGAAACGTTCTGAGAAATGGACGACCTGACTAAAATACGCCGAATTTCCAATTTTTATTTTACCCCACCCCCTATTGCGTTTCCTTGGACGTATAATGTTTACTGCCAACGATGTTATTTTGCAATCGGAAAACCTTGGAAATTTTATTTCGGTTCATTTCAGAATTCCAATTTCGACGAGAAAAATGGAAGCCCTATTCTAACACGTTGATTGTCAAGGGCGCTAATAGTGACCTAATCGTGAATTTAATATAATATTATATTGTTATGCAATGAAATGGAAAATTTAAATTGGAAAATGAAAAGATTATGCCATGAATATAATTGCATGCCTAAAGTGACCAATTTTTCTTTATCAATATAGTACAATGATTTAAAATATAATTTTACAGCCATTTTTCATCAAAAATTGTTAAAACTCTACTTACTAATTATTTGCTAGAAAAATAATACAAAATATTTATTTTCCTTTATATAAGTGGATATGGATTTATATAAGTGTCTAGTAACGAGTGAAGATCCGACATTTGTCGCATTGCAGACGCGCATCGGTTCCTCAGATTTTCCGAAAACAAAACCACTTCAACGTTTATTGAATTATTCGCAAGATTTAACCACGACCCGTTTTCTCTTCCTCGCCTCGTTTAACTCTGATTGTTACAAAGTGCACTAGCATCCTTGACTGAATAAGAGATGGGACATTTAAGCTTATAAATCGTAACTTTCGTCGACGACAGTTCACGATTTTCGGCTGTTCAATTGTCCAAAATACTGCTATTCTTTAGGATATAACAGAAATATTTTCCAGTTAATCTACTTTTGTGTTTTCAACTGGACAAAAACTTTTAGAAAAATAAGAAATAAATGTATAGCTTTTTAGATTTACACTAATAATTTGTAGATAATATAATGCACAATTAATTAAGGTCTCCATTCTATATTGGACAATGCTTCGATAAAAAATTATAATATTATATTGTTCTATCAAAAATTGTATGTTCAATAGAAAAGTATTGCATACTTTATGCTGATATCCACCCAGAATGTAACTTGAGTTAGACGATTCTAATTAGTCATCAGTTTTATTTTTAGTCAGAATGCTCCACTGTTCTACACTGCTCCATTTTACAAGCATAACACTCTATATTCTTCGATAAATTTAGTTTTTATTATTACTTTTTATTTTCTCATAAAATACCATACGATATTTGTTATAAAATAGCAACAGGATACAAATTTCTCTATACTTTATTATCATTTTTTAACTGATACTACTTTAACCAGTTTTATTTCTTCAAAAATTGAATAAAAAATTAAAAAAGAAAACTATCATTTGGCGTTATGTCCAATGGTAGACTTCGAAAAATCATATCGAGCTAAATGTGTTGAAATCTGATTGGGGTGTTTTCATAAGTGGTTTTATTATCAGATATATTTTATCATACATTTATAATCTTCGATAAACTTTTACAAATGCAATAAGGTTGAAGAATACCGAGCTTCCGGATTGTTCGAGCTCCTTCCTACGTTGCTATCTAATACACTGTATGTATACGCTTGTAAAGTACGTATTCACTTAGTGAAACATTCTCATCGTTCAGCATCATCTGTTTAACGTCACTTTTGCACAACATACAAGAATAAAACATAGGTAGTGATTGATGTTTCGAATTCAATAGAGCCATATCCATGATTCCTTATATTTAAGATTATACATGGTATTCCATGCAACTAGGCTACACCATAACTTTTAAATAATAAAAAAGATAAAAGAAGTGTCATGAAGAAAAGTAAATGGTGCTGAATGAAACACCGGAAGTCGAGGTGTTCCAAAGATTTCAAGGTTGATTTCATTTTTTAAGCGGAACTGTATATTAGGTACTTAGGTCGAAAATTGATTAGTTCAAAAGATATTTTAGGGAAAGACCAATGTTTAAAAAAGTGTAGATGACCAACACCTCCATTTCTGAAGCCGATGTTCCATTCGACACCATTTTATATTGTCTATCTCTTAACTTTTAAAAGTTACAATTTGACCCAGTTGCATGCGACAATCTGTCTGTCACGTTTGAAACGCGATTCGTACCTAAAATACGATCATTCGCCTAAGGGAATGTAGTACCCGATTGATGCCTATCTTGTAAGAATAATAGAATCTTCTCAGAAAAAAGAAAAGTTATCGGCTTTTAGTATTTGATATGCCAATTTCCAATACAAAATTCTATACATTTTACAACGCTTGTCGATAAATCAATATATAAAAAAAAACATAAGTATTATAAACAAAACTAGTAAAAAAAATTGATGTGCGCGTGGCACAAAACATTCTATATATATATATATATTATACACAACCATCTAAACGAATTACGATAATGTTCGTTCCATTTTGAAAATCACTGAACGATCTCTTATAAAATTAGATTGTTCAGTTTCAATTTACATGTACTTTCTGCCATCTTTATACATCTATGCTCTCTGGTTTGTATTGTGAAATATCACACTTTTGAAGAAATAGTAAAATTATTGAATTATACCAAGCTGAGCATTATCAATAATTACTTGGAGAGTAATTGTAACTCTCTATCGTGTTATGGTGTAGGTTTATCATGGATGAAGAATGTATTTATTGTACAAATGTTCAGCAAAATGCACACTTTACGAATACCATTAACAAGTGATAAAAATATCGAGTCAGTATGCAAAAACAGAAATTTGTTTTTGTACCCCCTTACTTTTGCGCTGTAGAATCAGAAACAATATTATTAATATAATTTCTTTGCCTGGGCTTCTTTATTGTCCCTGTAAACAAAATCAATAAACATTTTAAAACGTTCTATTATTTATAATAACAGACCGAAGGAAATGCTTACCGATACATGCTATAACCTAAAAGAATGATCATCTGAATTGCGACAAAGAGCAAAAACATTGTTGTCGTCAAACAATTCGTTGCAGGACAGTCTCCTCCGCCGCTGTTTAATTTAGCATTTGCTTGTCCTATATCTCTTTTTAACGTATTAATTCCATCTCGCATTTCCGAAACTAGAGAATGATAATCATATCCCATTGGCTGGACCTGAATGAATACTTTCCGTAAAATACGTTGCAGAAAATAATAAATAAAATTAGGTATTTATAAACACCTGTGCAGTTGGGGCTCGGGCCTGATTATTAAGAACGAGATCAGTCTTGGAATATAGTTCGTTTATCGTAGATTGCATCTCTTTCGCTGTATTTATTAAATTATTCTGATTGCTTAACATATTGTCAACTTCTTGTCGACGTATAGTATCAACCAGTTGAACTTGTCCTGGTTGACCCCCGGTTGCAACACCTAACCATAAATATAACCTATAAAATATTTGTTTTTCTGGCGTATGCGTTTATATCGAAAATGAAATCTCA
Source organism: Osmia bicornis bicornis (assembly GCF_907164935.1). NCBI lineage: Eukaryota > Metazoa > Arthropoda > Insecta > Hymenoptera > Megachilidae > Osmia > Osmia bicornis. Next base: position 5,578,834 of record NC_060229.1, read on the forward strand.
CCTCCCACTTGAAGCTGAGATATCAAACTGAGAGATCGTTCTTGTCTCCCAAGTATCTCATCTAATTTTCTATTAAGCTCGCGTAACGCATCAAACATTTGGCTTTGACCGGCGAAAATTTGTCGCAACTCCCTTTGATTGTCAGTTTCAAAATATTCTTCGAATTCTTCTTTCTCGCGATGTTCGTCCGGATGTTCTCTACAAAATAAAATGAAATAATTATAATTTGTGTTTATATATAATTTTATAGTCCCAAATGATTTGTTCACCTCCGGTATTCCTCTTTTTGCTGTTCCAATTTCTTCTGATAATCCAAATATTCTTGACTAAGCTTTTGTTGTTCTTGTAAGAATGCTTTCCGATCATCTGGCTTCGAATCTCCGGGAACAAATAGCGAATGCGTTAAGAAATGCGAAACATCATGATCATCAGCCAAACCACCTTGAATAAATATTACATTAGAAGAACAACTGTAGCACAAAAAAATATTGTTTTAATTACTGTGTTGGATTATAAATACCAGTAGCAGCAGAAACACCGAAGTATCCTCCTTCCGGTAGTACAGCATTTTCCACTCGGAAGCACATTTCATAATCTTGCTCGTTGTTCGTCATACCGTTGTGGAATAATACCTTTAATTACATATTGAATAAAAATATTAAGATACATTTATTAGTATAAAAAAAACAAACTAAAAAATATACGCACAGTTAAAGTATTCTGATAGTACTCTATTTTTGCTCTTGTAGCAAACGGTTTATTACGAAAATCTCGTAGACAGCCTGCAGATAACTGTGTTGTACCATCACTGTATAAAAATGAAGACAAAGGTTCATTTATTGAAAATTTAATTGTTACTTCATTAAAAATAGTCAGAAATGTAATTCACTTGGTATGATCAAAGGTCTTTGTGCCATCATTGAGAACTGCCATTATGTAGGGGTTGTTGTGTTTATTGTCATTATCAAAGGAATCAAAAAAGATACCAAGACCATTCCACTGGTCAGAGCTACCAAAAACAGTACCATTGTAAGCACCCTTTGAACTAGTATACCACAATGCTAAACCATCTGCTCCAATTCTGCCCCTTCCTGTTACTCTAAATATCAATTCAACCTCCCACCAGCGAAAGTTAACAGGTTGCTTGACCCAAATAGCACCTAAACATCATTTTAAGTCTTCATTTAATACAGATAAACATTCCAAGACATTCAAAGTAGAATTTATATTAAATACATTCTTTCGTCTTTACTGATAATATAAAGATTCATATAATGTAACCATAATTATATTTTATATACCTTTCTGACTTCTTAAAGATGGAGCCACTCTTACATTTTCTGCACTAGCAATTGCATCTAAAACAAAAACAATACTTTTCTGTGTATCAAAATATTAAAAAATTATTAGCAATTTAAAATATAATAATAAAAGAAATCATGAAAACAATAATAAGCTCATATGTATCAGAATATTTAATACTGAAAAATAAAATTCAATTTACTCATTCAGATAGGTGATTATAATTACTTTATTTTATTTTCAGTTTTAAGACTAACTAAATAGAAACTTCAAATGTAAATAAAAACATCTGTTTTGCCAAATAATATCATTTTCGTGTGTAAAAAATATCTGCAGTTAAGAAATTTGATAAGAATTGCATTTTAAAAGGCAAATAATGATGCATTGCATTTAAATATTCAAAAAGCCGAACATTAGAAATAACATACGGAAGTGTTATACAGTGCGAGATATTGGTTAGGTTTTAAATTTACTTACTTCCCCCGTATTCCCAGAAAGGCACACTTCCATCTTTTTGTGCAAGATAAGGTGGCTTAAATGAGTATTTGTATTCGAATTTCCGATTAGGTATCTCACCGAAGATCGTACATATTAAAGAAAATACGTGAAAAATGAAAAGCCACCTCACCTCGGCAGCCATCTTCATTTCGAATGTTGAAAGTAGATTGACCGCGGTCGACCGTATAACCGGTGAGACGATTGGTAGTATCCTTTAAATTCTCTTTATGATTGGTGTTTTATCAATGACGTGTCAATTTTGTAGCCTCATTTAAAAAATGTCTCTATCACCCTCCTTATTATTAATTCGTTATTATAGATATCTTATTATAGTACAGTACTTCGATAAAAGGTCGCTAAAAAAACATTTCATGGGTTTTTATCAGAAATATTTCTTGTGTTCGATTCACATTCGTCTGCTTTTGTAGACGTGTCATGTAAGGAATACATATGGCGCTATCAGGAATGAAGTGTCAAACAAATTTTGCGGTAGTAACCATTTAAAATATAACTGAAAACAACTATTAAAGTGATGCAAGTGTTGGAAACATTACTGACAGTCCTTAGAAAAATCCCCAGAAACGAGTTCTCAAATTACGTCGTCATTACTGAAAAGATTGCAAAGAAATTTGAGAGACGTGTTCAGAAGGCCCTAAAGAATGTTAGTCTGGTCCTTATATTACCCAAATCGTCAAAAAGTTATAAAATATTGAAATTGGTGTTTGTCTACGATCAGGAAAATGGCGGATAGCACTCACCTGCGTTAATTTATTCGTAATATAAACATTTTTACGAATCATATGTCCAAATGGACACCAAACCAACATTCTTTGGGTCGAATAGAGCAAAACGAGCCTTCGTTTAGAAAAGTAGTAAGAACTATGATTTCGTTTATTATTCACTCGCGAAAGACGTCAAAAAGGTAAAACAGACCACATATTTAGTTCCTCAATTTTTCTGTAGGGCGCAGTTCATTCGTTTTTTGTGCTTGACCGCGCGATCATTCGCAGATCCTGTATGTGACGCGGCTTCGACACTATTAAAATATTATATTAAATTGTGTATTAGGTATCAAAAATACAAAAAACAGAAGGCAAAATTGAAGAGAAGACCGGAGTCATGATTTTTGACACATTATCTTCAGAAATGCGTAAGCTGAAAATTTATACCCTATTTTGTCGATACAGATACGAATTAAAATAACATATTTCTCATTTATTCTGCTTTTATAATGATAATTTATTAAATACCACTAATATCTTATGTATTTTTCTATCTTCTTTCCTATATTTCGGTGCTTTAAGTTGAAAAAAGCAATCTTAACCTTATTCCAATATGGCGTTGATAATTTTCAAGGAATCTTTCCCTTATTTTAGTATTAAAGTTTCGAAGCAACTTGAAACTTCTACCAATGACTGTGATTGGTCGTCCATTATGTCGTTCTCCCATTTCGACCAATCAGATTCGTTGTTGAAGGGTGAGGTGCGCGGTGTGTGGCGTAGTGCATTAGTCCTCTCCGAAGCTTCGTCCTTCTTTCACGTGTCTGCAACAGGTAAGATTAAATTATCTTCAAATATTAAATTAAATTGCCAATCGGGTGTTAAAAGTACAAAAAACAGAAAGAAACATCGAAGAGAAGTCTACATTCTTGATCTTTGACATTAATTCGGCTTTTTGTTCAAAAATACGTGAGTTGAAAATTCTTGCTCTTGTCGCGAATTCACAATGAGGTTGGAACTACAGAATCTATTATATCGTTCATTTCTTAAACATTATTGAATGTTTTTAGTACTGTTACCCGCGATTTACTGTTTTAAATTATTAAAATTTACTACCACGTGTTGATTTTAACAAGAGATTTCAATAACGTTCTTCCTTGAGCATCATAAAATCTGTTCGTTTGGCTGCTTCGGTATCGGCCGGTGTCTGCCGGTACCGAACGATACCGAATGTTACCGAATGTTACCGATTGGTGCTCGAGGAGCAGGAAGGTCTCGTCATTTGTCTCGTGAACGTCGAGAGGGTAAGACGTGTTGAGTACGTCCTTTCTTACGTGCCGGTAGTACATAATAGGTACGCACAGCATATCTATTCAAATATTTTGCATAAATTATCAAATTCGATCGTTTGTTAATCATAATTTTATTGCTGTTGTTTAAGTTTTATTTACGTAAATTTGTATTTCTTATTTGTTGCAGATATTTGGTTGATATCGAAACGACGCCATGATATTTGATATTGGTTTGCAATAATTTCATAAAGAATTGGTAACATTTTCATTTATTGTAATCAATTATTAATATTTATTTTTTTTTTTTTTTGTTGGGTCGTTGTTAATTGTAAGCATTTTTAATAATTAATTGGTACCAAGGTCAAGGAAATAAAGATCAAAGAAATTTCTCTTTATCGATTAATACAAAAGGGATCATTATTTTTCATTTTATTAAATAATTTCGTGTAATAATTTAATATATGTGTTTTAAATTAGAACAAAATTGAAATAACTCGTTTTCTACTGCAAATGATTGCTTCTCTTCTGTAATTATTAAATATTTTAAACAATCTATTTTTGTTAAGACGTAGTAATTGTATTATGATATCCAGCTTTTGGTGCAAGTTTAAATTAAAATAGAATCACGTTTTTAAATCACATGCTGTTTAAGCATGATTAATTATTGGATTTTGCTTATTGAAAAGAATTAGATAATTTATAAATTACTACGTAATAGAATTTCCAACAATTTTTAATATGCTTACAATCTTAACAACAAAAATTCACTACTTTAATAAAATAGTTTATTATATGTATTTAACAATGATTTTTTATCCTTGTAATATTCATTGGAATAATTATCAACAATTATTTAATACATTTCGTTATTACGAGATAATCTAGGATCAATATTCAACTTCAATAATATTCGTGTTCATAGATATTTCCATTTACACATAACAGTATTTCCTTAACGAACGTTCAATAAGAAGAATGTTGATTTTGTTTTGTATATTTCCACCCATCCCCAACCTCCTCACTAATCTTTTCTTCCAGGAATTGTTGTGGCCGCGCGCAAGGCGGTCGGTAGAGTCAGTGTTTGTACGAACATACCTTCAATGTTTTGATTTTGTCTAGGGTGAACTGACCCTGAATAGAGTTGCGTTTGTACAATTAGGAATCACGCGAAAGTAGAGTCAGTGTTTGCTGCGTATTATAAAATATTTTCTAGAGTATCGCGGCTCTGCTTTTTCCTTTTTCATCGTGAAAGTAGAGTCACTACAATTGTTCGCCGGAAATTATTCACGGGCGCGTTACTAGTATTTCATATCTTTATTTTTATTTTTAATTTTGTTTTTTAATTGCTCGATATATCCGGTATTAGAGTCAGTGCACCACTGAAGAGGAGTCTTGGGCGTTGCTCCATGAGGAAAGAGTGTAGGTATCTTATTACTTTATTTAATTAATTTTAATTCAAATAGAATAATTTACAATTTCAACACTTAATAATTGAGAGTTCTTTTCAATTGCTATTGCTAATATTTTATAAAATTCAATTTCATGTATAATTTTATTAGAATAAAAATTGATAATTTGCAAAATTAACCGTGATTCTTTTTCGTTTTGTTACAGATGACTTTTTTTATTTTGCCGAGTTCCTGGATATCCTGATGATGGCTTTCTTCACGACTTCCGTCTTGGTACGTCACTTAATTGATTTTTATTAAAATAGAATAATTTTCAATTTCAACACTTGATAATTGAGATTTCTTTTTAATTGTTAATATTTTATAAAATTCAATTTCATATATAATTTTATTAGAATAATAATCGATAATTTTCAAAATTAATCGTAATTCTTCTTTTTTTGTTACAGATGAATCTTCTACAACGCAGCCTCCTACCTGGTGTTGTCCATCCTCCTACTTGACTGTCGGAAGAAGAGTATATCTGCGAACGGTGAGTCGCATGTTTTATGGTTCCTCTGGTGCCCAAACATGTCGTAGGACGAATGGTCCGAATCGACACGGGCTACTAGTTGTATACCTGCTTGGCAAGCATAGTGACCATGGGTATGATTATACCCATGAGTAGTAACATTTTTATTGTTTTATTTCATTTAGTTTAGGCTAGGTCTTCTTGTACTCCGCGTTTTAATATCATTTCAATTCCACATATTCAAATAGATATTTATGAAATATATGAATGCTTTTAAATGTTCTTAACTGTGGAATTAGAATATTTTAATACCGAAACAATTTTATTTAGTTTGTCTCTAATATAGAAGTCAAATACTATCTGATTTAATTATTGCGATGGTTCAAAGCAATATAATATTGATAGTATTATGTAATATGTATTCTGGATATACATATTAATGATGCTATTATATTGATTTAATTACATTTTGTACATTATACATTCAAATATAATTTGAGAATTTTTTAAAATTTCATTCATTCAATAGCGAAGTTTAACTTATTTACACGTTCATGAAAAAATGAACAATTTATGTGCAAGAAGACAATTCGTGACGGGTAGATTTCCAAGTCAGAGTGATCTATTTCAACACATTTTGCGTATTGTTGAAAATTTACTCTGAGGAGGGAGTCGCCCGAGGATGTTTGATTAATTTTCACAATAAATTCTTGTTTCATTGCAAAAGAATTCATAATTAGAGACATTACATTCTTTTTTATTAGAATTTTGCATTTCTTAAAATTACCAGCGCGAGAGTAAATATGACAATGCACTGACTAGTATTCGGTGGGAATCCTTTTGGTTTTTAAACTCAATCCAATATTTTATTTATTTAATCAAATTAGTTACAAGGATTCCGCGGCATAAGACCGTGAACACCATCTCTGGGAGATATACCCATGCATTACTAGGCCTTTGCAGGCGCAGTTTTAGAATACGGAACATATGAAAATATGTTACCATATTCTAAACTGTCGTCCTTTTGTCTATACTATGGGCGTCCGTCAATCTGACACCGTTGGATGCAACGTGTTGGACGGGCGGGTAGCGCTCTTAGCGAAGGGGTGCACTCTGTCCTGGCGTTACGACGTCCAGGCGGGGTGGGTGGTATGTAGCGTCTGGCGTAAGACTAGGAGGCGTGAGACCCTTCGTTGCCAGCTGGTATTAGCAGTGCACCATGTTTGCGTCATAGTTGCTCTATTTTCGTTTTCAGTATTTATTCTTAAAACTTTATATTTACAAAGTCGAGTCACTTTTATTAAAATAGTGAAATATTAGCCCGTTAGATGTTTATATATTAATCATGTTTGTAGATCAGGATTTTCAGATTTAACCCCTTCCGTGTTTATTGCCAAAGCCCATTCACGTGCCCAGGTGCTACTTGGATGGGTAGAGGCAATGGGCACGATGACCTAGTTCATAAGAATAATAATTAATAAGCGGCTGGCATTGTGTTAGTATATCGTGCACGACGTAATTTCCACATATGGTGTGAGTGTTTTTAGGCTGTGGGATTGCGTCGGTTTAATAACTTTTTTATTTACTTTTAATTTGAAATAATATTTTATTCAACAAGATGTACGATGAACGTATAAACCAAATATTATTGTTATCATTACTATTACCATGATTATTACCATTACTATGAAATATTCTATATCAAAGTAGTTAATTAAATTTTGTAATTATCATTATACGCAATGATTGCTAGCCTTGCCAGACGATTTCAGTGAAAAATGGTACGTACCTTAGAGTGTGATGTGAGATGAAACTCGGGTGACGGAGGCGTCCCGGGACGTTCTCCCTAGTGTAGGCTCTGCGCCCGGGTGGAGTGTATGGGGGTCGTGGAATGAATTTTTGTGAGAATGTGATTTTGCCTTTTTTAAATATAGCGTTAGGTAGGTAGGTAGTATACCTTCTGGTGTGTGTGATAGATTGTAAGTAGGTAAGGCCGGGTCAGGTTGTCACAGTCTCTTGGTCGGGTAGGCGTGATTTCGCGTGATCAACCTGTACCTGGAATATATTTGAAGAATTGACGATACGATCGATACGAACGGAGTATGCCGTTCGCCTTCGAATCTATCTGTACAATTTTTCAAATTTTTGGCGACTTCATAAGTCGTCATACGCGATCGCGATGGCACGAAACGCACAAGTTCTGCTCGAGCATGGCACGTGTGCACGAACAACGACTTATATAAAGTCCTTTTTCGTCCACGTGTCAATTAGAGTTTCGCGATTTTACTTTTTTGTTGATTGCTTTTTTTTTTGTTTTGCGAATTTGCAAGTCTCGAGCTTTAGATATAAGTTTCAGGTGGGTGGACCGCCCGAAGAAAGAAGAGGCTACATGCCGAAGCGCCCCGACAAACTGTCTTTCAAGAGGGGAACTACTAATGATTTTGCATCCTTTTGCGAAAAAGGATGGGAAATCATTATCGTTACTACTTTGTCACTGTGCTTGCCTGTAGTTGTAGTTTTGTAATTTCAGGAGAAGAGGGGGCCCGTGACCCCCATGATTTTGGGCAAATCGCGTTTTCAATTTAGTGTTGCGAATATTGACCACGGTTCAATTTAGTGTTGCGAATGAATATCGATCACTGTTCAATTTAATGTTGCGTATGCATGATTATCGCGATTTTCATTTAGTGTTGCGAACTTTAAATATCGCGTTTCTTTCTTGCATTGCTTTAAAATAGAATTTAACTTTTCAATGTTGATTGCTTTAAGATTTTTGAGAGTTTTGCTTTTTAATGTTCATTGCTTTAGTGTTGCGAGTAAAAGATTCACGGTTTGAAAATCCCCCTTTTTTGCATTTTAATTGCATGTCTGTTAAAGATAGCGTTGCGAATGACATTAGCGCGATTGTTTCCCAGTGTTGCGACTTATAAATACGTGACTGCTTTGCATTAGTTTATAGAGTTCCCTGCTAATTAGTGTTGCGGTAATGAATATTCGCGTTTTGCATTAGAGTTGCGATATATGATGAAATGCCCAGACACGATCCAGTGGAGTTGCCATGATCCATAAGGCAGCTATGGACCAGCTGCCGTGATACAGCCTTAGATTGGCTGTACCCCTTTTTTAGATTAGTGTTGCGTCTTACAAAATTCGGTAGATTTGAGTAGTGTTGCGTTACAGTTCGCGTTTTCTCTTTTTTTCTTTGTTTCAGCTTAGTGTTGCGCATAATGGAGCAGCCTGTACGCGTACGCTTTTGTGCATATTATATAATTAATGAAATTAGTGTTGCGAGTAAAAAATTCACGGTTTGAGAATCCCCCTTTTCTGTATTTTAATTGCATGTCTGTTAAGGATAGTGTTGCGAATGACATTAGCGCGATTGTTTCCCAGTGTTGCGACTTATAAGTACGCGATTGCTTTGCATTAGTTTATAGAGTTCCCTGCTAATTAGTGTTGCGGTAATGAATATTCGCGTTTTGCATTGGAAATGCCCAAAAACGATCCAGTGAAGTTGCCATGGTCCATAAGGCAGCTATGGACCAGCTGCCGTGATACAGCCTTGGATTGGCTATACCCCTTTTTTAGATTAGTGTTGCGTCTTACAAAATTCGGTAGATTTGAGTAGTGTTGCGTTACAGTTCGCGTTTTTTCTTTTTTTCTTTTTTTCAGCTTAGTGTTGCGCATAATGGAACAGTCTTCACGCGTACGCTTTTGTACATATTATATAATTAATGAAATTAGTGTTGCGAATGAATTCGCGATTGTTATTAAATTAGTGGAAGTAACTATGACTCACATTCGGTGGGAGTCCTTTTAAGGATTCCGCGGCCTGAGACCGTGAACACCATCTCTGGGAGATATACCCATGCATTACTAGGCCTTTGCAGGCGCAGTTTTAGAATACGGAACATATAAAAATATGTTACCATATTCTAAACTGTAGTCCTTTTGTCTATACTATGGGCGTCCGTCAATCTGACACCGTTGGATGCAACGTGTTGGACGGGCGGGTAGCGCTCTTAGCGAAGGGGTGCACTCTGTCCTGGCGTTACGACGTCCAGGCGGGGTGGGTGGTATGTAGCGTCTGGCGTAAGACTAGGGGGCGTGAGACCCTTCGTTGCCAGCCGGTGTTTTGTCATAGTTCAGAATGTTTGCAATTTTGAAATTAGTGTTGCGTGTGATTTCGGTTTGTTTTATAGGGTTTGCTTAGGGATTGCTCTTATGGGCAGTCAAACTTTTCTTTTCAGGTTCCCCTGTACCCTCCCTCCCTCTGCCACGCCCCCATTCTTTTATCTTCTCTTTTTTTAATTTTAAAAATTTTGAGCATTCAGTTGTTGGAAATACTGTTAAATAATATATGAATTTAATATTTTCAGAATATTATTAAATACGATAAAGCTTTAAATCGAACTTTATTCGAAGTTTTATTTGAAATGGAAATTCATTTTATTTTGTGATGATTGGTGATAAATTATTTCAAGGAATATTTGTTCATTTGAAATAGCTTATTAAATTTTAATTCCACTTTAATTAAACAAAAGTAGCGGATGATTGTTATTCGAGTTGTTCAGTTTTAATTTCTGATCGCGATGTTTCATTTCAAGCTTATGGAAAAGTTAATTAAATTACTTTTATAAATTTTCAAATTCATTTCCTGTAAAGCAAAGTCCACTCGCGATTTTCTTTCCAGTTTTTCCATTTACAATAAATTTGCATTGATAGGTGTATTAAATAATATAATGCAATAAAGTTAAATAGAGTCATGATTGTATGTATATTGCAGTAAAAGACAGTTGTTTTAATCAAAATATTGTGTACTATTTGTCGCGAAATGAACGAATATTAAATACAATGAAATATGAAATAATTAATATTTTTAATTCAAATCACTTTACTCAAATATATATTTTTCTAAATCTTTTTCTCTTTATTTTGGTACTGAAGTTTGCTTTTAATTCATATTTCGTATCAAATTGATTTTGAATTATTAACAACTACTCTGATTTTTGTAAAATTTTATTGTTACTAATATATCTTCTTTCCAACTATTAATTTTTTTTGTTTTTATCTGGATTCAATTAATCAGTTTCTGTTGCAGAGAAATATCTTTATAGGAAGTATGAAGTTAAGGTATTCAATTAACTAAAGTGATGTAAAAATGATTTAAAATTGTGTCTAGTTATGTGTGTATATTTTGGTAAGAATCATCGAACCAACAAATTTATTACAGGTATTTGTTTATATCTCTTTAGATTTCTATATGTATAGGCAGGTTGTAAGTCTATGGTTAAGGCAATATCAATTTTTTTTTTAAACTATGTTTAATCCTTTTTAGTTTGTTTCAGGAAATATTGTAGTAAGGACAACCAAATCAACAAATTTATTATAGGTGTTTGTTTATATCCCTTTAGATTTTTATAGAGACAAGTTGTAAGTTAATGGTTAGGTAGGACAATTATATGTTAAGGACCCTAAGGTTAAGTAATCGAATAAGTATATAATTAAGTTTAAACACTGCAGTCTTTAATAAGGAAATTTTAGATTTAAGTGAATTTTTATCATTATACGAGCGCTCGTATTCTTAGTATTTAGATGTAAGACAAATATGCAATTGCATATTACTAATTACAGATCTATAATCAGAATGAAAAGATTGCAAGATAGGATTAAGAAAGAAAAATATAAGTAGTCAGGTAGTGAATAGAGATAATGCTCCTTTTGTTGTTCGTTTGCACAACAGTCGAAACGTTTTGCAAATGTACATCAAGAGGAGAGGATGATGTTATTGAATAAAAATAAAAATTTGCATAAATGGAGGGTGGATGGGATGAGGTAGGGCGGGTCTCCAACCCGCAGCAACCTCCTCGTGGTGAGACCTGGGCAATCGTTATTATTTGATGACTAATTAATAACTGTATCATTATTTCTATGGTACATTTATTAATTATGCAACAAATAATACGAGCGAATTGGCTGCGTTTATGCTTTTTTTTGTATTTAATCTCTGTTATATTTTTTTCAGGAACTATGCCTTTGAGATTCTGAACTGTACCACATTGCAAATACAATTTTACGGAAAGAAAATTAGTAATAATGAATGCATGGTGTATGCGAAGAGTAACATAGGCCGGTATTCAGAGTCGCAACTTATTTCTAAGCTGGTCTTAATCCGCTAGATTCACAGTCGCCGAATAAGCAACGTCTTAAGCATATGCTTAAGCATTTGCTTAGGAAAGTAAATGCTTATCGCTGTAGATTCACAGTCGATGCTTAAGAAAGTCTTAAGCTCTTATGAATTCATAGTCGAATAAGTTCGCCTTATTTGTAGAAAAGGAGTTCTTATTTGGCTTCATTGAGGTTATGTTTTTAAGTCGACGATATTGAGGACTTAAGCACGCGTTTGAAGGTGTTATTGTGCATTGTTGAACAATTTATTTTGATTAATTGTGGTAAATTATTTTTAAAAAAGTACAAAATGGAGTTGGACTTTGCGGTCCTCGATGATATCGAGGACATTCATCATAATTTGTATAGTATATCCACGAATATCGAGACGATTTATTCGAGACGTATAGTATAGCATGCCGTTAGTTGCATGCAAAAACTGAGGTGGCGCTTAAATCAGTTTCTGTTCGACCTAATTTCCAATGAAACGTGGGTTGTTATACCGACGCGGTATTCGGAGTTCGGCCTCAATGTTTGGCACCCTATAGCCACCTAGTGGTAAATTACCGCTATTAACGAAGTTTAAAGAGTTCAAAGCTTACTTACGCGTTTCCTGTGTAATAGTTAACTTCCTGAACTTGTTAGAAGTGCTGCATAGATAAGATGCCTCAAACAATGGCCTTAAAATGCCTCGAAAGAAATAAAGATATAATACTCACCTGCGGAATCAGGGTAACTCATTATCAATTTTTTATTACAATTCAGCAGCACACTGTTAGATGGTGCTGGTAACATCATTTTCAAAGTAATAGCATTCCTTTTTGTTGGACCAAATCAGACGCTTGGGTATCGCGCCCTTTTGTAGTCGGTTAATTTTCACGTATATTCACACCCCCTCATTAAGCGGTAATTCTATTCGTTATTTTCTTCTTTTTCTTTTGTATACAAACAACAAAAAGGTGCGTATTGAATGGCTTTCAGTAGGCTGTCTACAGGCGACGATTTAATTACACGGTCGCGCGAACGGAAGAAAAGGGATTTTAAATGAAATTAAATCAAGCGTATGAGACATGCTCGCGAAAAACGACTTCCAGATAAATCACGTTGTATCCTTGAATGGAAGAAATTATACCGGGAACCGGTTTTGTTATCAATTCGTTATTGGCAGTTATTGTTATGATTCAGTTTCAGAATATGAATGTACCACGTATAACGTGCGAATATAATTACAAGCCATTGACGCGCTATGGAGATACTATTTGGAACAATTTAGAATTATGTCAATTCAATGTAAGCTTTAGCGTCGAAGCAATTACTATCTATTTGCTAAAACGCTATACGTATTTTAATTAATTTGGTTTATTCATAAACTTAAACGCATAAATTATATAAATTTTGAAATGCATTATAGAAAGTATTTAATTTTTAAATGCAGAAGTCACGAGAAATAATTGTTATAATTAGACTGCGAATATTTATGTAAATTATAACCATGAATTCCTAGATATCCACAGTCCAGTCACAATATTACTATTAATTGTATCTCATTAAATACCTATCAAGTCATTTGTACACTCTGCAGTCAATACCATTTGAATTATTCTCCATGTATAAGTAGCAAATTATCTATTTATAGTCCTAGAGTTTGTTATTGGCCACAGAATCCACAAAGGTGTCCCATTTCTTTTCCCAAATAGCAAATGCATCCTTCTTTTCAGCATCAGTCATGCTGCTGTAAGAAATGGAATTCATGGCCAATTGTTTGAGAGCTTTTAGATCGGAATGGGCGGACATCAGTGCCATGAAGGCCTGGTAGAAGTCGTAAGAGAGCGCCTCTGCATCCCAGAAGCCGGGATCGTCATTTGATATCACTACCGGATATCCTTCGGCGAATAGGATCTTAGCAGGGTGATTTCTCATATCGTCTACGAGCTTCAGGACTTGATTGGAGATAGGGTTCACTTCTATGGCGATGTCCATTCGCTTGATCATTTCCATGAGGAAAGGGTGATAGGACAACGCAAACCTATAATGAAAATTTGATAAATTCAAGATATAAACGAGCATGCTTGGTAAGCAGATTCGTCTCAAATTAAATTTTAATAATTTTAATAAATCATAGATGTTGCTATTTTTAAGGAATTCAGTATTAAGCTATACATTTATAAAAAGAAATTAGTCATTTATCTTGATCTAATCTTATCTTGGTCTAATTCATTGTCTACACAAATTCACAAATTTTGAATGTCCTGATCTTTGACCTCCCATAACTCCCGACTCCCACGCCTCCTACAAATGAAATCACCACCAATGTGTCCCCCAGGACTCTCTCTATTATTTACAATACAAGGCGCCCCCCTCTTAAGCGGGACAGATGAGAAAAGGCTGGAATTTTACTTTTTACAAAAAAGTATTGTGACGTTTAAAAAAAAATTTGTGGCACTTATAGTCTACATATATGACCACCTTGTGTGATAAGTTACAAAAATATATAGGTGACGTCATCAGGGGACGTATCCCATATTCTAAACTTGAACCTATGTATTTAAGATTAAAATGTTAGATATCTGCTTGTTACATAAGCGGTACTCACTCGAACGATATTTAATTTTTTTAAATATAGTACGAAGAAAAGTTGACTTACGTCACTTAGAAAGAGACAATTCAAATAATTAGGCAACATATTAGAAATTTAATTTAAAAAGTTAAACGATAGTAGCCCTTTTCAAAATTTTTCATCATTAAATGAAACAGACTTTTACTTACCCATGACCAATGCGTCGAGAATTGAACAAAATAGCATCAACAAGATTCTCGTCGGTCGACGAACCCAACCACTTCGTTTCTCCCGCGTGGAAGAAGAAATTTATATCTCGATCCTCGGCGTTCTTTATTATCTCCGCGAAATACTCGAGAGTATGGCCTTTGTCTTCCTGACCGACTAGATCGAACCCAGCCACGAAATTCGGATACAATTCCCGCAGCCTTTTCAAGATCTTCATGTATTGCTTTGCATCCGTCAGATTACCGGATCGACTGGGCGCATAAATCAATTTCGCTCCAACGAAATCCGGATGTTCTTCCTTGAATCTGAATAAAGGATAAACCTTGATAAATCCTGATCTCCTCAGCTATACATTTGTTGTACGAGGCATGGATGATCCTTACTGAATTTTATAATGAAGAAAATGAAGAATTCTGAAGAATTAACGATGAACATTGCAGGAAAATGAATAACGAATGATTACTAGCCTTTGGGTAAGATTCTTGTAGATGCCAACCAGATCTTCGGGTTGATAATCCGTACCCTCGAAATCGTACAAAGTTGGCAAGGTGGATCTAAACTCAAGATACATCACATTGTCCTCGTGAAGCTGTCTGAGAGCTTCGAGGAAGTGATCTTCATAAACAGGTCTATACGTTAACAAAGGATCGACGAATTTGAAGATGTCCAAGAACTTGGACCACGCTTTATCCACATTCGGGTAGGCTCGCTCAGGATCGGAACAAATCATCGACATCTTCTTCATGATCATATTATTGACACCGGAGCCTCGGATCGGATCCTCTCGCACCTTCTTCAGCAGCTCCCAGTCGCATGTCTGATCCGGTTCCCGGAAGAAGTGTAACCGGATGTTACTACCGTTGCCGCAGATGTACAGATCGTCCCGGAAGGTGATGTTATGATAGATGTAATCGGCACTGACGATGGCTGTATCGTGAGCGTGCAACACTGCACCCTTCGGCATCAGACGAAGCAATTGGAAGACTTTCGATCGATCAATGTACTTCCTCGCCGACATGAAGTTTTGTGCAGGGGCGAACAGCTGCGGCTCCTTGAAGCCTGCAAGAATTTGTAAGAAAAGAGGAATGCAGACTGGAGAGGAGAAACGTGTCCGGTTTGCGAAATCTGGGCTCAAGTACGATTCTTGACAATGAAAATAGTGAAAGACAAAAGAAATCGTGGAATCGTAAATCATTATTTCACACGATTCTTCTTTTATTCATAGATAAGATTTCGTCTGAAGAGCTGAGATTAAAGAATTGTTTACAAGATAACATCTGAATTAGAGATACTAGTAGAGGAAACTCAAACCTTTTGAATACTTTGATAAACGTAGAAGATAACTGACTTTCTTATTTTCAAATAATTATACATATTCAAAACTAATCCATCAGATTCGAACCTACGATATACTTCAATCCCACCTCTACTTACAACATAACGTAACGACGAATCGAGTAGCACGTGTTACTTATTAAACTGGTTTCTTAGACGTTCACGATTGCATATTTAATTGGAGAGAATCTAGAAAGAGCGTAGAACGAACCAGCGTCCAATTCTTCCCTCTTCGCTTTCATTAAGATCTTGTTGGCCTGCTTTTCGACATCGTTCAAGTTCAAATTGGACCCTATCATCAGCCGTTGCTCGTACTCTAGTATCTCCTCCCGAAGGGCTTTGTAATTCCCTAAAGGTAACGAGTTCACGTGCGCTGAAACGAGCAACGTTATCAAGGAGAATATTAATTGCTTCATGATCTCTGCACGTTCGATGAATGCTGTTCCTTGTTGACGTTTTGACACAGACTACAGCTCGCCTATTCGATCCATTCACTTCGAGTGTTTGCACTCTACTGACTGATTCTCGTGATTTCTTGTTAGCAAGCATATGTCGGTAATATAAGGCTTGACACTTCAACGCTATCATTACAACGCTACTTCTTTCCATTTGGTACACCGAATTTCCAGGGAGCAGTGTGTAATTTGTTTCGAAGAATTGAAAGCATATGTACCCATTGGTATAATTAGGCAATCTTTGGTCTTTTCTTCTGTCATTTTGATAAAAGTAAATATGTTTGGCAAAGTTAAGGTGACTCATTCCAGTTACACCAAAGATTGTGTGTATATTATTATTTTGTTCTTTCCACTTGATATTCCAAATTCCCAGGGAGCACTGCATAATTTGTTTCAAAGAATTGAAAGCATGTACGAATTGGTATAATTAGGCAATCCTTGGTCGTTTCTTGTAGAGTCTCATTTTGATAAAAATAAATATGTTTGGCAAAGTTAAGGTGACTCATCCCAGTTACATTTTTATTTACAGATAGTTCGATTTAGAATTTATCCATTTTTGTTTAAATTATAGAGGGGTTTTCGTAGGTTTTAAGAATGATTTTGTGCTTAACCGACGATAAGCTGTAAAAAAGGTTCAACTATTTTTGTCCTGTTTGTCTTCAACGCCACATGTTCCTCGCATGGTGAATATCCTCCAGTTATGTACACAGTGTTAATCACTTCATCTGCGTCAATAACCGAAAATATCGTAAGGATGTTTAACTGATATTTAAGCATATTATAATTACGAATACATACCGCTATATCCATTTCTTCCATTAATATTAAACGTTTCCATATTTTAATGTCGAACGCTTCACGTCTCAACAAAGGATGTTTCTTTTAATGATACAAACATAATTGTTCATGTACCCATCCAAGGAGAAAATTTATTTTCAGTGCAGACAACTTATTTGTTACAAAATACAATTGCTTGGAAGTAACAAACCCTTCATTGGATAGAATACAAAAATGCTTACAACAACAATCTATTTCTAATCTATCAGTTGCGTACAATCAATGAAAAAATAATTTTACAAACTATGATTCAAACAGATGTTTGATTTCCGATGAATGTGATAGCAGAACTGAATCTAAGGCACTTTCTGCTTTAAGCACCTCATGTTTACACAAACATACATTATGGGGTACACGTTTAAGTATAGATTTTCTATACTTGTTCATATATCAAGTCAAATTATTGGTCGATAGAATAGAAATAAATACATTTTCTGTCATTCAAAAACAAGCATCCTAAACGACAGTAGTACTGCAAAGAAAATTGGTACAAAAAGTTGTCTAAATTCACAAAACTTTGTAATGTGCGCGTGTAGTAAATTCTTTTCTGTCGTTTCCAATCATTCGTTTAATTCCGTTCTTCTCTTACATTGTACATTAATATATAAATATCCGTAAGTTACCACACATATAAATTGTTCGTAACTTTATATACAATGCTAAATATACGACAGTCTGAAAATATGCTGATTGATAACGAGACGATCGTTATCCAGGGAAACTTAACTAACTATTAGTTGCACCTACGCAGAATTTACCCTACGAATAAATAACTTAAATTCGATAACTAAAATATTAAGTAACTGTTCGTTGCAAAAAGAAAACGTATAGTTGCGATATTATTGTCTTTATATGCATTTTCATGGGGGATATTCGTACGCGATCATTGAACAATATTCATAGAAAGCTAGATTACGTTTCAAAGTATTTGGGATGTTTCGATGATTTATCTTATCGTTACAATTAAGTCACATCGATTGTATGGAAACCACTTAATGAGTTTAATAATAATATTGTAATTGGACCACAACATTTTGTATCTTTTGTCACAATGATTAAAAGTGAAACAAAGTCTTAAATTTTCTGATTTTTGAAAACATCAATGTTATATTAGAGAGATAATGTTGTACAAATAACTCATTGTGGTATCGCTTGAGTCAGCTTGAAGCAAAATATAAATTAACTTCATTTCAACTTTAAATGCTTTGTGTATGAACTTCATTAACAAGGAAATATACATATACATACTCAATCAATCAATCAATCAATCAATCAATCAATCAATATGTATATATGTCGAAATATATATTAAATTTAATTGATTTGAAAGAAGATGAACAAAATTTACATATGCTAAGTAATATAACCGTAGAAAAAATATATTCTTTATGTATATGCTTTCCATGTTAACAAAGTCAGTGCTACTGTTCTACTCACACAATAAATTAAATATGAATTAATGCTTGTCCTATATCATTGAACACAGGATATGTAAACATAATTTTTCTGGAGAGAACGAATTCTATGTTCTCTTTTCCGCTTTTTTAAATTTGTAACTTACAATCTTCATTGCTATTAATAATACATCATGGTTCATAAAATTAAATTTAAAAAGAAAATTTAATTATAAATCATTTTATGCTATTAATAGCAGTAGAAATACTGTAAGTATGGTATTTCATTAATTTAATAAGACGTCTTCTCGTTAAAAGGTCAATCATCTTTCAATTTTTCTCAGTCTGTAAAGAAGAAACGGGAATTCCTATCGTTTTTTAAACCGATCAATTAGTCCAGTTTTTCTTTACGATTTTTCTATAACTTCTACATTCCAGCATTCCCTTATCAAATTGCCCTATCAAAGATCCCTGAGTGAAAAGCGTCAATGATCAGGACATAAGATAAATAAATCATCGTCGAAGTGTTTTTGTTGTGTAAAGATGATTCTCTCCGGTTCATTCGTCAAAACTATGAATTTTGTCGAGACAGCTTCATGAAATATTGTCCACCGTTCAATCTATTTTCTCTTTGCTTAAATCCGCGATTACAATGTACACCGTCTCACGAATCCTGAGACGATCTACACTAGAATCTCATATTTATCGTGTAGTCACTTTCTTGGTATTCGAACCATGATCAAGATCTTATAACAAGACTGTAGATCATGTACCACACCGATTGACGGCTGAACGTTTTACTTAGGAAGTAATTATGACGATGAAGTGAAATCAGGTTAAGAGGCTTTCAGTGATTTATCTGCGTGCGCTAACGTCAGAGACCCAACGAGGGAGACCAATGTACGGTCTAACCATGTGATGGGGTTTGGATAGAGAAGACCACCTTCGTAGAATCCTAGATGTCCACCATGAGCTAATTCTATGTACACCGTATTAGGGTGGTTTTCTGAAAAAGAGACATTAATAATTTAGTAACTTTTAATGAATGAGGGCTATGATTTAATTATCAAATTTTGAACAGTATATTCTGCACCATCATGTGCTATTTAGAGGAATAATTTATACCTACTCGCATGTTCCTTTATGGGCTCTAACAACATTTCAGGTACAATGGGGTCATCCAACGCGTTGATGAATACCATGGGTGTAGTAACGTTATCCAAATAGAAAAGGCAGCTACTCCATTTGTACATTTCCTTTACAGATCTAAAGTTATGTACCTACATAACGATATTTTGAATTAATACATAAGTTTCATGGGTGCATTTAGGGGGATATACGGTTATTATATTATTCCTCGCCTTCCTCGTGTAAGCTTCATCGAGTTCCGGTAACGTAGCAGCGGAAATGATATCCCGTTCATTTAAATTGTACTTTTGTTTAACTTCATCCGACAACAAAATATTCTTATGCTTTAAAATAATATTCTTCACCGATTCCGACATAATGTAGAGATAGAAGCGTCTGAAGTTTTGCCAGTTGAGTAGGAACTTTGTACCTCTATAAAAAGAAAAAGAAGTCAATGAATCACAGATACTATAGGTGTTTTATTCTATGAAAATTAATGAGTACTTACTCAAGGGCATTATATCCTTGGCAAATAGATATGCCACCGATTATGTTGGATATTTTATTCGATCCTCGTTCCCCTAAATACTTAGTGACGAGATTACCGCCCAAGCTAAATCCAATGCAAATTATTTTTGTGTTCGGATGCTTTTCCACCAAACTCTGTATCATCGTGTGGTAATCGTCGGTGTGTCCTGTAAAATTTACGCCGAGCCAATGTTCAATTACAAATTCAATTAACGCCTCGCCGATTATACGGCAACACGAGATCCTTGAGAGTGTCATGACCTAGGTTCTTCAAGTTAATATTATTCATGACTTTCGTGCGTAAGCGGTGTCCTTTTAGAAATCATTAAAAGCTAGGTCAAGCTATGCTGTTTTTCTTTGTTATAGAAAACGCAGCTAGGATTTTTTCCTAAAGTGGACCATAGATTTTACAAGAAGATTTTAGAATCTGAGAATGATAAGGGGACCAATTTTGGAGGGAACTAAGATCCTGCATCCGATGCAGGCTTTTGCAGTGCAACCCACAAAATTGCAATAATCGTCTAAAAGAAATAATTTTGTTTTTATTATCAAACGATAAAGACAATCTCCAGGGTGTTACTGTTTACGCTCGAAAACCATGAACTCCACGAGGCACCGTGAACTGTAACTGAACTATCAAATTATCGGTTGTAACAATTCCCAGGATTACGATCGAATATTCTGTAAACAGAACGATTTAAACGTACATATTTCACTTACCATATGTAAAAATTCGTGGCGCAGTAACTTTTACACTGGACAGAACACCGACGTAATTAAGTACTGCACATCTATACCCATGGCATTGCACAAAGTGTACGAAGGTTCTTATGTAAACACTTTCAGAACTGTTGCAGATCCCAGGACAAATGGCAATCGTGACATCATCTGTATCGAAATGAATGGTAAATAATATCGTCAGACGTTCGGTGAATTTTTATCGCACCATTTACAATATGTTACAAGTCCATTCGCGATGAATAGAGAGCGAAAGAATATAATTTTTTTATATCAGAATCATTCAAATGCAAAATACTGCAGTTAAACAATATTTTTTAATCATTCGACTTCTTTGGAATTTTCTAGAATCTTTTAAAGAATTATCTGTTCCATTGTTCCACGTTTTTAAAGATAACCAGTGGGTATAGCAGCGTGTAAATTATTCGTTGAAATTGATTCCATACATTACAACGGACAACTTCGAAGTATTTTACGTTTAAAATATTTCTAACATTGTAGGATATAATTTATTGCAGAAATTTTTATCTACAATCGTTATTAATTAAAAGCTGCATCAAATGCTCAAATGATTAGATCAGAATAATGGATATCGTGTTTATCAGAGTGCATTAATTTTATTGACTATATACTCGTGTTTTCCACGTTTAATCTTTATTGCATTATCATCAATTTTTGTATTCTTCTCTCTATTAATTAATAGATATCTCACCTGATCAATACAAAATTGATATTTTAAATGAAACAATCATTTAATTTTACACGAATGCAAAAAAGAACTGACCTTCGTAATCGTTGGTTAGAGGCTGATAAAGATCGTAGGTGAGAGTGGTCTCATCCGGAAGTGCGATGTACACTCGTTCACCAATCGGCCAAGGGCAACGGACGCGTCCAATAACACTGTGAACGATGGTTTGTACGTGGCCACTGAAACCCCATAACCTTGTTGGTTTATACCTGAAATGTGTGAACAAGTATCGTTACATCCTTGAATATCACAGACTCCAAATTGGTCGCGTACAATATAACCAGTCTGCAGGTGCATCATATTATAATGTACTTATTTTATGGTGTCCTATAAGAAACCAAATCCGTTTTTTATTTTAAGTAAAAGATTTTTCATTTTGAGGACCAGGTAACCCACATAGTTAGAGAAACCGGTCGTAAATTATTATCTTCGAGTTCACGATAATTAATGAAGCGGGTACTCATTAACGGAGAGTAGTAAAATTTCTTTCACGAAGTAACTGTTAGTACAAAGTATAATTTTGTTTTTCGCTCGTCGAACCAGTTCTACATCGAAGTTCACAGATCTACTGTACTTCCAGAGAAAAATTATGTGAAAGTCTGTTTCTTCTTTCATCGCGGGAATATCGCGATTTTTGCTCGTTTACAGTTTGCACAGATATAGCGCGGTTGTAAAGTCTAAATATGAAATTTACAAATCATCCACGTTTTAATTTACGACTGCCCTGTATCTTCAGACTCAACTTCACCAGGCAAAGATTATTAAGCGTACAATGGCTCCCAGTGGATCAGTGGAGCAACAAAGATATAAATTCAAGTACTCGTAAAATATCTGGTGTTAGTAGCACGGGGGTAGAAAACCATGTTCCTTTGAATGATTTCCATGAAAAGATTTATGGACGTCGAAAATAGGTAAATAAACTATGTTACGAGATGATGAGGGATCTTTAAGAAGGACTGTTTACTTCCTCGTTGGAGAGAAGTAAACCAGGTGCAAAGTCATAGAATTTCTACCTGTAATTCATTTACATGGGTCATCAGCGTTTTTCACCATGAATGATAAATTTGTTTCCAAGTTTCACGAGAAATAAATCAGGTCACCAATGTGTACATAATATGAAGTGCACGCGCTTGGGGTATGAATATTATTCATTGGTTAAATTACAGAGCAATTTAACCAATTCTTGTGAATCAGAAGGGGTTACCCTGGTGTCACTACATAACACCAAACAAACAAAAAATACTGATCGAATTGAGTAACCTTCTTCGAAGTCGGTTAAAAATCATAATTTCTTTGAATTTTGATGTAAAATTCTGTTTATTCCAACATTTTAAGACGACGGAAATATCTCGATACCCTTGAACTTGTTACATAGAACCCGAGCCATGCTAACACGCTAAGCATGAAATCAAAGGCTTCAGGGTAGAAACACGAAAGTGGGTCAAAATGTAACATTACAATATTCGATTGTACGAAAGTAGCTATTGTTCTAAATTCTTCGTATCGCACTTTATTTGTCCGTTATTTTACGGTATCTGCGATTCGCGAAAAATAATTAAACTTTCTTTTTCTAGTTTACACATGTACACATTTATATCGAGGTTCGTTATTCACTATCCAATATGTTAGCGGTCACTAAACCAATGCTTCTTACGAATAGACGAGTTTATCGATGAATCAGAATGTAACCTTGATCTTGAGGACCACAGACCAAGCTGATGTTTTGTGAATTAATTGATAATTCTTTTTTCTTTTTGTAATTACAAAATACTCGTCTTATAGCTGTGATACGACGTAAATGAAATTTACGAAGTCACGCATGAAGCGAATTTCACTTGCAACAGTTTCTCGACGAAGAAGGTGAAATCACCATTATAAGTGATTAAAGTTTCCTTTAACTGGTACATTGTAAAAAGTTGTCTTTTAACCCTTTGAGGACAGAGCATTCGTAAGCTTGCAGATAGTATTATTAATTTAAAATAAAAGGAGTAATAATTACATCCTTGAAAGAATATATTATAAATTTTTACTATCTACACTTACAGCTTTAATTACTTCATTAATTATTATTCATAAGAATATTCGATAAAGACTATTACCCGAGTAATTGTATTTCTTTAAAAACATTAATAATAAGGATTCTAAAGCTGTTTAATATTTCTTATAGTTATATTTTGTATCAAAAATATAACGCAATACGTACAAAATTACAAATCACTGTGACGATTAAGTTTAAACACACATATGCGTCGATCGTCCTCAAAGGGTTAATTCGTTGTGACTTGAGGGCGTAGATCTACCCTCTGTGAAATTAACCGTTCCAAGTAAAATGATCACTTATGGTAAATTGTCATAGAGAAACTCTTAATGATACACAGAAGCAAAATTGCAACCATAAGAGCGGTAATTAATATTTAATTAGAAAGCTTGCTAGAGGAATCAATTTCTTCTTACTCCATTCAATTAATAATTACTGTTATACAAGTTTCTCGTCACCTTTTCCTTCAACCATAAAAAAATTTATTGTTTTTCAAGCGTTTTACAAGCATTCAAAATCACGGTTGAAGTATAATCGATGATGCAAGCTTGCAGTTTTTCTTTTTACGTCGCGTTACGATAACGTGGTTCGCGAGGCAGGAAATCAAAATTAAACGATAACATTGTTATCGTAGAACGTAGAAAATTGTATTGTGAATAATGAATGATGCGTACTGGTCAGTGTAAACGGTGCTCGGGAAAAGCAAACTTCGCTTTGCTTGGCAGGATGAAAGCAAGCGAGGTATGAATTATTAATAAGAAAGAAGGCTAAGAAGAAATTCAAACGTCCAATTTCAATCGATGAACTGTTCCATAGGTCTGTGTTACGATTAACTCGACCGTCGTTGTGGAACGATTAAAGAATAAGTTGCAAGAATGATTTCACGACTATGTTGCGAAAATTGGACTTCATTATTGACACGGAAGTAAAAGCGAAAGCAACGAGATTGCTAGGAAACGCGATCACTCGATAAAGTACAGGAAGTCTTTTCCATGGAGATACACTGACTGAATAGCTAGGCTATTGCTTGGTATCGATTAGTATGGCATTAATAATACCGCGAAAGGCATCTCTATTCAATCAGCAGAGGTTATTAATTTACATTTATGTAAAATGTATGAAATATTTGATTTTCATCGGGAAAGAAGTAACAAACGAATGACTTTATTAATTATTATTCATAAGAATAATATTCGATACTTCTTCTTTCCACCTTAACACTTTGAATCAACAAAGACTATTACCCGAGTAATGGTATTTCTTTAAAAGCATTAATAATAAGGATTCTAAAGCTGTTTAATGGTTCGGATATCTATAAATATGTAAAACAAGACGTACGACGGTGAACGAAGTAGCACGCGAAATGTCTCGTTAATCATTTATAATTTTCTTCTTTTTTCCTTTGGGGTCGTCGAAACGAATACGTAGTTGGATTTAAAAAAGTGACCTTATCTTGTGTACTTACATATCAATGACCCCGAGTATTTATTTACATTTACTCGCGACAAAATAATATATCATTAAAAGTGTTAAAATGTTATCTTGTCTATTCGAGAGTACATCATATTTAATTTAATAAAATCTTGCCAAAAAATCAAAATACCTTGGAATAATGGTACTATCAATTTTGAGAACGTTGTGTACTGTTTGATGCGGTCGTATGAATAATTAACCCTTTGCTGACCCAACATACAGGGGCGTAACTAGGTAGGGGTGTAGGGAGCCCTTAAATTGTAAGATTCTAAAATTCCACAATTTCAAAACTCCAGTGTATAATATATACTGTTTACAGAACATGTTTTGCCATTTCAAAATTGCATTCCTATCAATCTCTTTTTTTTTAATCCGAAAAGATCGAACAACCATTTAATCAAACAACTTTATCGTTTGATAAGCTGTCCGATATTTCTAATTTATCAATTAATAATTAAAGATACTGTTACAGGAGATACTAGAAAATTCTTTCTTCATCACGAGGATTAGCAATATCTGAATCATTGGATGGTTCCATTTTTCAATTATTCCACTCTTTCGAAATTCTTATGAAAAATTTATAACCGATAGCTGGTGAATCACCATGGCTCTAGATAAATTTTTGCCACGTTGGAAGATAACGTATTAGTCACAATCTTCCGATAAGTGTGATGCAGCCGCACCAAGGCATTTGTTACAGTGAGGTCATAGCCAAGATCAGAACCAAACTCATTATGCAATACTCAAAATGGAAGAAACATTCGCTGTGTAATTTTTCTCGTAAGGGTTATTTAAAGATTTACTTTTAATTGCATTAACCTCATTTCAATCTTAATTTCAATTATTCATTTCCATACGACGTATCACATTCAAATTTTTATTGTATCACATCTTCTCGTAATTATAAAACAAAAATAAATACAAATTGCTATGTTTATTTTTGAACATTCCGAGGGATATCAGATGGTAACGAAAAGACAAATTGGATCCATGGGAGACGATGATGGTCCGAGAACCTTCGGCAAGTCTGAACGTAATTTTAAACCAATGATTAACGTAATGTGTACGTAAAGTGTAGCTAATTAAGGAGTTATGCCACAGCTTATTTTTAAAGAAACTTTTTTGGGAGTAATTAAAATATCTTAGGAAAATAGATCATATTTTATTGTTCTAATTCTTGAAAAACATTTTTCAAACCTCACTTAAAATATCAAAATATTTCTTTTGGCAAGCATCATGCTGCAAACACCTGTTACTAACAATCTAAGTTGTAGGACAATCTGTGAAATAATTGAAATATAATCTATATTATAATTAAGCCATAATTGGTCATGTAAGGTTTATCAGCCCCCACTACTGGGCCTTGAAAATTATTTTCAAAAATATATTGCACGAGCTACATGATAAAATCGCGGATGGCTGATAATTTCAAATACGTTATAATACGTTGTTACGTTCCTCGTGACGCGATTAGAACGATTGATAGGGTCATTGTCTATTAGTGAAAACTAGATCACACCCGTGCTAAACGTTCATCAAAAGTAACGTCTGTTACTGACACCCTTCGCGAATTTTCGATATTGATCGGATAAAACGTTTTCGAAACAATGTCATCGTAGATGTATCGTAACGCGAGTTAATCATTAAGCATCGAAGAGAATCTGCCATGTCTGTATCCTACAAAAGAGAACGTGTCTGTAGACGCATACGAAAAATATCCGGCGTCCTGGAATGCACCTAACCTCACATTCTTTGGTATCTCCAGACACCATAGAACAAGAAATATATTTATACATTCAAAACATGTATATATATATATATATATATGTATATAATGATGGATAACTTACGGTTCTCCTATGACAGGTGCAATTTTAAGAATAGTCGTGAGAAACGATTGATCCTGACAAATGATCAATGGCTTCTGCGGCGAACTGTTTACGTTTAATATCCTGAACAGGATGCACAGGATCACGGCAAATACGGCTAACAATGCCGTAGACATTTTTTTTCTCCCTTCGCTATATGTTATGTCACAAAAATTCTATTTTCGTTGGATATTTTACGTCGACGTACCGACGCTCTGAAAAGAAAGTTCGACTGTTCGCGTTGAATCGCACGAAGCAACGAGTATATACGCTCGAAGGTTTCTGATTTGCTGATACGAAGAGAACGTGATTCTCGCGGCAAGGACTGTATGCGACTATTTCGCATTTGTTTTACCGGCACTTCTTGACGGTCGATTTGCGCGTGCCTATCAATAGTTAAGTTCGCGGAACCTCCATCTGTCCGCTCCGCTCGAAGCTCCGATACAAATTAAAGCACGGCTAAGAACACGAACAGAAATGAAACTTGGACGATTCTGTACTGAGTATAAATGCAGTGAGAGACACAGCTCGAATGCAGGCCATGAAACACTGCCGTGGGGCCAGTTCGCATTTACTGGTATTCAGAATCCGCTAACCATTATAGGACGTATATATACGTCCACCTTTCTTCTCTTCTTTCTAACTTGTCAATTACATGTAGCGCTAGATTGACTACCTTGTATTTCAAGGAATAATTCTAGAGTTATGTTTCAACATTTTTTTCTTTATTATCAAGAGTCGAATTGTACAGAGAAATATTTCCGGTTTTGAAGTAGAAGCACGTTCGAAGGTTTTCAAGATTATAGATGTTTCACGAAAAAGTCACGAAATATGCTGTCCACGTGTCATTAACCTCTTAATTTCACTGGATCACTTCACGAGAATATTTGATACGTTGTTGAGGTCAAGGTCGTTCGATTTATTCATGGGATCGATATACTTCGATAGTCGATTGATGCGAAAATGACTTCCGTTACCGTATTCAAAAACCATCGCGCCAGTCGGTCGTTATTCCTACTTAATGTTGTTTCGTGTTCATAAATAGAAAGACACTTAGTTCGGTTCGTTCAATTACAACAACATAAATTGTTTCCCAGACTTTGGACGTTAACAGATGCGTTTCGCATCCTTCACCTCCAAATGAGGGCGGCGTATTTTAGGAACATTTCTGTCCTTTTATGCCCAACGAACATTATCGACTGTTCTCATGCTTGTCCGTACTTTTAAATCTCACACTCTTTCTGTATTTTTAAGTCCACTCATCTTTTTATCCGCTTATTTGTTGCCAACAGCACACGGTAACCCATCTTTTGGCGATTTATCATTGTGTTATAGGAATGTTATTTATAAAAGTGTGAAGTGTTTCTAGAAAGAGCAGTGGAGATTATTCGTTTCGATCGATAATGAATGTGGGGATTGTGGAAAAATTGGGACTTTGAACTTAAATTCAATTTCAAGGGAAATATCGCGTCATTTTGCAAAACAAAAGTAATTATGCACATATGTAGATTAGTTATAAAAATATGGTTATTGATGTAACAGAAATCGTGGCAACCGTTATTGAAATAACCGAGTACATAGTAACGACTTACACATACAATAAGTTCGATGATATAAGAACTACAAGTTCTCCTCTTTATGAATTACTTGTTATTCAAATAAAAAGAAATGAGGGGTAAAAATAAGAAGAAACCCATGAAAAATAACGGTAAGAACGGGAAAAAGAGTAAAAATGGTAAAAATAATAATGGCGGGAAAAGTAAAGGTGCAAAAAAATCAAGAAAAAGTGGTGGAAAAACAAAATTCACTATGGACATCTTCAATGAAGAAGCCATGGAAAATGCTTACTACACTTGTCACAATATCATGGATGTATTAAAATGCAGAGGATTTCCTTGGCCGGAAGCTCAGAAGAAAAAGAAGAAAGGAAAGAAGAAGTAAAATTCATATGCTTCTATGACAAAGTATTCACAAAATATATTTTCTTTTTCGTATAATTATATCATATTAAACGTTCTGTAAAAATATATGAACTATGAATAATTGTATAACTCTGATTTACATACTCTAAAATTATGCAACATTATAAATATATCCTGAGGAGAACAATGATAGTTAATCATCAATAATATTCTCTTTTTCCAACGTTTTAACAACATGTTTGCAATAATCTTCGGTATTGAATTGTGTATGGTTAATCATAAATGGTCCATTAAATACACAATGCACAGTCACTGTTTTAGAATATTGTAAGTTAGGTAGCAGCTAAATAAAAAATAGATTCAATGTTATTAGTAAATTAATTAGCATTGTATCTAGAAAAAAAAGACAATATACTAACTTTTGGAGTAAGCAAAAAATATTGAGAACTATTTGGTCTTCCAGTCATTCGTGCGAGTAAATCAAATACTCGCCTTTCGTTTACTGCATCCATACCCTGAAATAAGAATGAAAATTTATGAAATCAGTAAATTATAATCATTAACACTAACGTGGTGCTAGGTGAAAATCAACAGTGTTAAAGGTACCTGATTAATTTCATCTACGCATCGGAAAGGTACTCTAGTAAGTTCTTGAAGTGAAATCATATAAATAGCAGTGGTCACTGCTCTTTCTCCACCACTTTGATGATGTCTTGTCAATTCATGTAATTGATCAGTATCCCTAAACTTTACTTTGATTTTTAAGCCATACTGATCAAAATCCATCTATAAACACAAATTACTTTTATTATAACTCAACATTTCACCTACTGGAAATCTATCAATAGACATTTCTATCTCTATTTCACAATATCTTACGTTATTTTCTGGTTGAGCCAACGTAACTTCGCCAGCGCAATTCATTGCCGAAAAATATGAGCTAAAGTTTGAATTAATCTTGTCAACAATGCTCGAAAGAGGTTTTAGCCATTCTTCTCGCAACATATTCATCCTCTGTTGAAGTGTTTCTAAATGTTGTGTTTCTTTCTGAATGAATTCCTTCAAGTCTACGATGGTTTTTTCAATATCTTCGTATTCGCGTAATATCTACAATTAAAAAAGTTAAATATCTGCGAATAAATAGTATTAATTTATAATCTATAGTCTTGTTTATGATGCTAACGTTTTCACCATCTATATTGTTTCCCATACAAAAAACTTTTGCTTGCGCGATATTAAGTTCATTATTAAGTTCTTCAATGGTTGGTGGCAATTTACTGAAAATCTTATCCAGAGAGGCAAACCCTCCATCTGTAGGACTAATGCCATTAGTAGTTTGCAATGCTTCGTTGTAAACCCTTTCTGTTTCATTTTTCATTGGATTCAATTCTAAACTAATTTGTCGTACTTTCTCCTCTTCTACCTTAAGTTTGTCTCTCATATCCTGAGAATCATTTATTTTCATTCTCAGTGATCTATTTTGTAGTTTTAATACTAACTCGGTTTGTTCATTTTCTGTAGTGTATTTATAATATTCCTCGAACTCTTTATTGTATGTTCTATACATTTTTAGTTGTTTGTTCAAAACATCCTGAAAAGTACATCAAAAGATATTGCTTACATGCAATACGTATAACAATAACAACGTGAAATGATAATAAACAAACCTTAATTTTATTAGTAAAAAGCTCTTTTATTTTATCAATACTGGTACGTTCATTTTCTAAACTTTCAATTTTTTTCTCCACCATAGATATTCTAGATTTCAAAGCTTGTACTTGTTGGTAATCCTGTTGAATCTTATTTCTACTAGCTCTCTGCTCATCTAATTTTTTATTCTCTTCACACATTTGTTCTTCAATTTCTTTCATTTTATTAAGTGCATTAACTTTTTCTTTCTTTAATCTTGTCAACCTAAAATCATACTTTTATTATAAACTATTTACAGCTATAATACTATTTGATGTGTTAAATTTTGAACAAACTTTTGTTCAATGTTTGATAACTTAGATTTATCTAATACAATAGATAATATTCCATTGCTTGAAACTGATCGCATTGTAGTAGATTTCTCCCCTGTGTATTTAGATCTACTGACTGAATACGAATTATTTCCTGAAAAAAAAGAGTATATATATATATACACACACATATAAGTAATTCAATTAATTAACCAATTAATTGAACTAGTACACGGTTTACTTACGACTGAAATAGTAACGTATATTATGGGGTATAGAATCAATATTATCATCAACAAGATTTGTTCCTACGGGTATATTATTTAAATTATACATAGTCACTAAATATTTCATAATAGTGCTCGGTGTTTCAATCAGTGACGCTAAATAATGAGTAAAACCGAACTGTTTAATATGTTCTAAAGGAACATTTGGCTCCATGGAAACATGTTTCGTGGGATCAGAATGTACAGCATTTACTTGTAATTTCTGTTCGCCTCTTAAGAAATGTAATAATAAATTCATGTCTTTCTTGTTTTCGCAAACGAACGCGATTAAATCGCGATATGGAATAGTATTTTCTAAGTATTTTGCGTATGAAGCATCTTTTACATTTATATTGAGCAATATCGGTTCGTGTATTATCCCAGAAAACTTATCGCGGTTGTCTCTTAACCAATGTACCGCTTTATAGGTATCCAATGATCTCTCCCTTAATAATTGCAATCGTTTAGCATCAATATTAAGAAGTTGTAGTTCCGTTTCCTGAGCTCTGATGTCTAGATTCATACTTTCCTCTTGTTGTCTTAACGCGGAATGTTTACTTGTTAGCATGGCAATGATACTCCTATGCTTTTCTATATTAGACGATATTTCTTTTTGCTGTTTCATTAAGGTGTCCTCAGACCCAATGCCCTTTAATATCAAAGACAAATCATCCTCAAGTTTATTTTTTTGTTGCTTAACCACATCAATATCATGATCCCGTGCTTCTTCTACTTGAATTCTGTGTTTGCATGCAGTTTCGTATTCTTTAATACCATTCTCGAATTCCAAAATATCATTCAACATTCCTTTCATCTTCGAAGTCTTAATTTTCACTTTATTATTCTGAAATATAAAATAGTTACAGGGTGCTCAAAATGCATGTTATATATTATTTTGTAATTTAAAACATATAAACTTACAACATCTGTCTGAGAGATCTGAAGTGAGTGAATTTTTGATTTTAGTTTTTCTATTAAATCATTAATAGGTTTTATCTCTGATTCTAAAGATACTACTTTTTTACGTGCAGCTGTCATTTTGCTTTTTAACTGCAAGAACAATGTACATTTAAAGAACTTTAATATTTAAAAGTAATGAATTTTATTTTATGTTTTACCTGAATCAGTTCTGTACGTTTGTGTTCATATATCATCCATGCCTTTTTCTGCTTCAAAGATATAATTTTTTTCTTTATTAATTTCCTTTCTTTTATACTGCTAACACTTTCTTTTAGTCCTTCGTATATCTGAGATTTTGATTCTAATAATCGTTTTTTACTTGTAATCTGTGACTCCAACTGTTTATGTTCTGATCTATAGTTTATTAAATTTGTATGATGTTCAAGTATTATAGGATCACCCACTGATCTTTCTGTATTTTCTAATAATTCTTGTGCATTCATTTTAGAAAAATCTTGAACTTTGTCTTGTGGAAGAAATTGACAAAGATTATCCACCTAAATATAAAATAAGAAATGAAGAATTTTAGATGAAATTGACATAATATTAATATTAATACCTGAATATCTAAAGTCTTTGTTAGATTTTGTATTTCTTTAATGTTTGAAGAATTTCCATTTAATAACCACAAAGATTTCCCCTGTATATTAAATTGTCTACAAATGACAATGTCATCCTTCTGTCCATTTGTAAGATGTATTTCAATCTTTGCTTGTTCACATCCTGCTTTAACATATTCTGCTACATGAGTTGCACGCCCAATGGTAGTAGGTTTACCACCTAATCCAAGAACAATGGCACAAACAATTGTAGATTTACCAGTACCATTAGGTCCAATAATTACATTTAAATTTCTCCCAGGTTTTAGAGAAACGCTATTATAAGTTCTGTAACAAAATAAGCATTTTACATATACTGAAATGATCAATCAAATATTTTAGAATAATACTTACACGAAATTTTCTAAATACATATAAGAAATTATTCCTTTATTAATACTGTTTTTGTTCATGATGTTGTTTGTACTGAGTTGCACCGAAGTTGGCGCACTAACCATTCACACCGCGTCGGTTTGCCGATGCGGGAATAAATATTTAATGATAAGTAATCATTATAAACTACTTTCAGTCGGTGTCATACAAAAGCTACGTAGCTATCACATTTAAAATTATATCAGTTCAAACAGTCTCACGTATTAGTCAGTCATACTACTAATTGCATAAGCACCAATAGGCGCGTGTTGGCGGCAAAGATACCTAACCTATTCAGCATTATCTCTTCGCCAGAAACATATACGTTTCTAGATGTGCCTTAGAATTAATAATTTTACGCGATAATTTTTATTTAAAAAGAAGAAAATATGTAAATGTATAGAATACATAAAAAATGTTATGGTTGTTTCCCATATAAAATAAAATATTAAATATATTTAAGCCATAAATAAGTAATCATTAGTAATCATTAGTAAGCATTAGTAATCATATGGTTTTAAAATCATTACATTATTATAATTATTTATCCAGTTAAAATAAATTGACTTCCGTATTGAAGTTTATATATTTTTGCTTCTAATTTATAGAAATTGATTACTCTTGCAGGCGATCTTAATAAAACATTTTATTGCGTCGTCAATACTGCTGACACCTTAACCCTTTCGAAATGGTTGTTTTATTTAATAGAAGAAAAATTTCAATGACAAACTGCGATATCGCGGTTAAAAAACATAATATCTATTAACAACAGTAAGCACAGGAAGTTGATAAAATAAGCTACGCATAGTACTCATTGACGTCAAATAGCGATAGTGTATAACTTTGAAAAGGAATTTTTAACACTTCTTACAAGCAACAAATATTATTTTAACCCAATTTGTCGTCATTATCTATATGTCTGTAACTACAAAAACGTTACTATATAACTTGATAAAAATAATGGAAATAAAAATTGCAAATCTTCTAATAATATATCAAATTACGAATACGTATTTCAAAAAATATTTCTTCAAGTATTTCTAATAATACTTCCCGGTAAATGTTGATATAAATACCAGATAAGGGTAGACAGAATCAATAAAATAGTTTACATCGTATTAACTTTATCGATTCATTTTAATCAAGATAATGCAACTATTATTCCCAACAATTTCTTGATGCAATGTATCGCATGCACCATCACTTTGAATACTTAGCGGAAGTACTAAAACCATCTTCCATTAGTGGATGATATTTTCTTTTCGTTCATTGATGCTTCAACTAGATTTGCATAAAAATGATTAAATGTCACTATTCTAACTTTACTACTGCTTCTTCACCAGTAAAAGGTACAGCCTCCAAGAAGAAGGTACTTTATATACTACTTCAAGAAACGTTCTGCAAATGTTCAACCAAGTACCAAAACTCGGTGAAAAGAAGATCAAAGATAAAAACGAAACATGGACATTTTTCAACGTAACAAACTACAGAACATTAATGCGTTATTGTATTTTCGTAAATATGTGCATTGGATTTTTGCATTTTAAAATTGTCTCATCGAGATACATATCAAAATACCGTTTCTCATTTTCCGCGATCTTGGTGATCATCTTCAGCATTTGTATGGTATTAGCCATATACAAAGTTAATTACGTTATGGAAATCGACGAGTCTGTGATTTTACACAGCAATTTCATTTTTTTCTTGAGTCCCATGATCGTTATATGTGGCTACATTTCAAATCATTCTACGGTACGAATGATTGAGAAAGTGGAAAATGTGGCTACTCTGCTGCCACCGAAAACCATTCGCAAATTAGCCAAACTAGTGTACGCGAAGGATGTGTTGTTATTCATCCCATCTATTCTGGGTTTTCTAATCACTGTGAAGGGATCTGGATACATAGTTGGCTGCACCTGTAGTTATGTGTTTTTCTCGATGGTAGCGGCAAACTCTTTGTACGTGAACAATGTGTACGTGTTGAAAGCTTGTTTCGAAAAAATAAATGATTCCTTGGTGAAACTGAACGAAACGGTGATCAACGAAGAGCCGCATCTGTTCAGCAGAGTATATCAATCGCAGGAAAATCCTGAGTTGCTCAAACAACTGAGAAATCTTAGAAAACAACATTTAAAAATCACTGCTGCTGTCCGGTCGATTAACGAGACGTATAATGTTCAAAATATCGGATCGCTTGTAATGACCTTCATTGACCTCACGTTTAATGTGTATCATTATGTGGTACTTTTTACTCAAGAGGATATCGTTACCGTATGGTTTTCCAATATTAATATGTATATTATACATTATACTTTCAATTTGATTTTGATTGTTTTGACCACCGAGACGACTAAGAGCCAAGCCCAGCAGATTGGTTGTAATGTTCACCGAATCGTCGTGAATACTTTTGATAAACAGACGACGATCGAGGTAAGGTGAAATGATGGAAAAATTATAAATAAAATCTCATTAATTTGAATTTATTAATTTATACCTCCGTAGTTGGAATTATTCTCTTTGCAAGCGCTACAGTGCCAAAGCACCTTCTCGGCGATGGGTCTCCCGATTGACGCAACCATTTTGACAAAGGTAAATCCATTTAATTTGTAATTCAAATTTGTCATTTAATTCTTTGATTTTTTTTTCTTGCAGATAGTGGGCTCTATTTCCACTTATGTGGTACTATTGGTACAATCTCTGCTTGTAACGCCCTGTTGAGAAAAAGCTCTAATGTAATGATTTTTAAGTGAATATTGAAGAAACAATTATGGTCGATTGACGAAGAACCTGGCATAAATTATCAACTTTCAGCACCTGTTTTAATCATACTAAAAGCACACTATGCAATCAGTTATATATTCACGTTATGCATTATCGTATTGCAATTTATTTTCTAATATCATGCAATTTTTTAATATCAAGAGAATCGTTCAAGCGTCCTAGATCGATGATTAAACATCAGTATCTCGAGTTTATTGAAAACATGAGCAGTCTGCTCAGTTTTATAACGAAGTTTTTTTCTATTAGTCAGTCCTACAGACAATTTTCGTGAATAATATCAAATTTTTTCTGCTGTCATTTTCCAAGTTGCGAAAGAACGATGTCTGAAGCTTGGAAGATAACGGAATTAGAGAAGAAGAAATGGAAACTATTTCACGCAACGGATTTCGTTTCGTTGATGTATCCTTGCCATTTCATCGCAAATATATTCGGAATTTTTCCTTTCAAATGTGACTCTTCAGGATATACGTTTTCGAGAAGTCGTGTCATTTATTCAATGATCATTTTCGCCACGTTTCTGATTCTGGTATTCTATACAGGATATCAAAGTAATTACACCGCATCGCTATCCAATAATCTACCAAAAAAACTGTATCACAGTTTGTATCTTATCATGGCTGAAAGCGCTGTCTTGTTAACGTACGGTCAATATAAAGCGATACTACGCTTTCTTCAGGAGCTCACGGAGGCGTCCTCCATGGTGGCACCAAAGGACTTCAACGACATGGCGAAATTCGTTCATTCAAAGGATATTTTTGTATTTTTATTTCTCTTAAGTCACATCTTCAATTGCGTTAAAAGTGGATACACGTTTGTAACAGTGCTAAATTTTACCGCTCTTTTCATGATGTTGGTGAATTTTATCATGGACATGTTCTACATTAACTCGGCGTGCGTTTTAAAAGCATGCTTCATGAAAATTAACGAAGATCTTGATAAATTTCGAAAACCCGCCACCAGGACATTTCTGCGTCACAAACAGACGACTGCCTCGTTGCTGATGAAATTGAAAAATTTAGAGGCGAAACAGCTGTATGTCACGGATATTCTACAATTACTGAATAAAATATTTATCACGCAACTCGTAGTTACAACGACCAAGATTTTCACTGTTCTTACTTTTGATTTGTACTTTTGTTTTTTACGGTTCAACGGTGGGGAAGTAGGTCAGAAAAATTTAACCTTTTGGTACTGGCCCTATATTCCTCCTATCGTATATAATTTTCTTAAATTCGTTACGATAATTTGGACATGCCAAATGGCGACTAGTAAAGCTGAAAAAATCCGCACTACTCTTCACGATGCCCTTAGCGAGGCGACCGATTTGTCGGTGAAACGCGAGGTAAGCTACAAATCCATCGAATCTTCAAAAGATGCATATAAGTTCTATTAAATTGCAGCTGGAGCTTTTCTCGCTGCAATTACTACACTGCGACACTGCGTTTTCAACGAAAATGTTCGATATGAACGCGTCGCTTCTTGCACAGGTAAGATTGCCCTAAATTTACGCAGTACAGTATATAGTGAAAGTGGCAAACTGAGGGCAAAAGCTTTAGTTTAAATTCTTCCCATTCAATTAAATTAGAATAAAACTTTATTGCAGGTCGTGAGAGGTAGCACCGTATACAGTTTGATACTGTTCCAATTCTTATTGCACTCGTTAGTATGCGAGGCCATGGAAGAGTAAACTATAAGAAATATTTACAATGTTACGTGATTCTGCGTGGCGCATGTATTTCTTATCGATTCTTTAGGAAGTCTAGCGAAAAGCACCGCTTGATGTGTCCATGCGCAAATACCTGTAACACTTTTTGGCCACTTTTTCTTTGGCTTATATATAAATCTGTAGCAGTTTTATTGTACGTTACCATGAAATCAGGTACGAGATTACGGGATGCCAGTTTATGGGATGATCTAATACACTGAACGAGACTCAGGAAATCGTCATGCATAATCACCGTGCAGAAAAAACATTTTGGTTACACTGAAGTGGTCCCAACGTATTTCGTTTTAAATCTTACAAGTATTTTCATAGCTATTAAATATTAAAAATTACAAATTTTCAGGACTATTTGTATGGGGTTAGGAATTTGTATGGGACTAGGAAAAAATATTTGATACTTTTTAGTCCGTCTTAAAAACGTGGAATATTAAAATTTTTTTTTTTATTTGAATACAATAATTATTTTCTGCTTTTGAGTCTTGTGTGTGTGAAATTTTTCAACGGATTGTAAACATTTTGACGAGATTATGACAGAAACATGTGGTAAATTTCAAGTTTGTTTCAGTTTGTTCCGTACGGAACATTGCACTGTTATCCAGTTCTGACCTATGTATAAAATTTCAAGTTTCTAGCTCATCGGGAAGTTAGTTTAAAATCAGTTGTAAAATTTGTTCCGAATAGACAAACAGACAGACAAGAATGCGAGTTAATAAAGATGCGGTAATAAATAGTAAACACAGTGAATTCTTTCAGAACTTTGATTTATTCCTTAGCACAGAACGTTTTAGAGTTCGTATCCAAAGTGGAGAAAAAATCCATAAGGGCACGACAGAAAGTCTGTTATCCGCTAAAAACTAGAACTATCAAAGCAGTCATATGACTGGCTCCAATATTTTTATTTTAAATTCTAAATTTTATCGAGGTATTTTTGTTAAAATGTACGTTGGCTATTGTCGAGATAAAGAATTTTTGACGTTCCCATCGGCGATTTTATTCTAAATGAAATATGTTGTAGCCCATGTGAAATCAGAAGGGGGGGGGGGGGGGGGGGGGGGTAAGCCATCATTTTGCCGGGGTAGAATTTGTTTAAAAATTACAG
Organism: Osmia bicornis bicornis; assembly: GCF_907164935.1. NCBI lineage: Eukaryota > Metazoa > Arthropoda > Insecta > Hymenoptera > Megachilidae > Osmia > Osmia bicornis. The sequence goes on from NC_060229.1 coordinate 5,617,740, forward strand.
GCCTTCGAAGTTTGTAATTTTTGCCCATTTTGGCGAAAACGGGCTTCATTTACAAATTTTTAACTGTGGAACAGGTTGTCCAATCGAGCTACATCTGTTTTTGTTTTATTCAAAAAGGATTGAGGTATTATAAAATAATTTTTTCAACCTCGATAATTAACTTTGTGATGTCGAAAAATGTAATCAAATTTCATTTAGAACGAAATCGCCGATGGTGATGTCAAAAAGTGATCGATTTAGCATATAAAGACACCCATTTAATTTTGTATATTATTTTTAACTTAAAAATAGGTGTGCATCAAACGTCGGTAGTTCCAGTGTTAAGAAAAAAAAGACATCAGGGTGGCACCCACTCTATCACTCAGACCCTTCGGTATAAACCCTTGAAGGCCTATGGGTCCGATGACATTATGTCTATTATATTATCTTGACTAAAAGCAGTGCTTCACATACATAACACAATTCATTTGTGCTCACTACCTGACGAATTATTATTAATAACAATCCAACATTACGTAATGGATAATAATAATGAACAATAATGAAAATAAAAATTGCAAATCTTCTAATAATATTTCAAATTATGAATACGTATTTCAAAAATATTTCTTCAAGTATTTCTAATATTACTTGCTAGTAAATGTTGATATAAATACCAGACAAGGGTAGATAGAATTGATAAAATAGTTTACTTCGTATTAACTTTATCGATTCATTTTAATCAAGATAATGCGACTATTATTCCCAACAATTTCTTGATGCAATGTATCGCATGCATTATCACCGAAGACTTAACAGAAGTTTTCTAAAACTCTTCCATTAGTGGATTATATTTCCTTTTCGTTTCTTGACGCTTCATCTAGATTTGCATAAAAATGATTAAATGTCACTATTCAAACTTTATTACTCCTTCTTCACCAGTAAAAGGTACAGCCTCCAAGAAGAAGGTACTTTATATACTACTTCAAGAAACGTTCTCCAAATGTTCAACCAAGAACCAAAACTCGGTGAAAAGAAGATCAAAGATAAAAACGAAACATGGACATTTTTCAACGTAACAAACTACAGAACGTTAATGCGTTATTGTATTTTCGTAAATATGTGCATTGGATTCTTGTGTTTTAAAATTGTCTCATCGAGATACATATCAAAATACCGTTTCTCATTTTCCGCGATCTTGGTGATCATTTTCAGTATTTGTATGGTATTAGCCATATACAATGTTAATTACGTTATTGAAATCGACGAGTCCCTGATTTTACACTGCAATTTCATTTTGTTCTTGAGTCCCATGATCGTTATTCGTGGCTACATTTCAAATCACTCTACGGTACGAATGATTGAGAAAGTGGAAAATGTTGCTACTCTGCTGCCACCGAAAACCATTCGCAAATTAGCCAAACTAGTGTACGCGAAGGACGTGTTGATTTTCATCCCATTTATTCTGTATTTCGCGCGCAGTGTGATCAGATTACGATATATAATTGGCTGCACCTGTTGTTACGTGTTATTGTCGATGGTAGCGGCAAACTCTTTGTACGTGAACAACGTGTACGTGTTGAAAGCTTGTTTCGAAAAAATAAATGATTCCTTGGTAAAACTGAACGAAATGGTGATCAACGAAGAGCCGCATCTTTTCAGCAGAGTATATCAACCGCAGGAAAATCCTGAGTTACTCAAACAACTGAGAAATCTTAGAAAACAACATTTAAAAATCACTGCTGCTGTCCGGTCGATTAACGAGACGTATAATGTTCAAAATATCGGATCGCTTATAATGACCTTCATTGACATCACGTTTAATGTGTATCATTATGTGGTACTTTTTACTCAAGAGGATATCGTTACCGTATGGTTTTCCGATATTAATTTGTATATTATATATTATACTTTCAATTTGATTTTGATTGCTTGGACCACCGAGACGACTAAGAGTCAAGCCCAGCAGATTGGTTCTAATGTTCACCGAATCGTCGTGAATACTTTTGACAAACAGACGACGATCGAGGTAAGGTGAAATGATAGAAAAATTATAAATAAAATCTCATTAATTTTAATGGATGAATTTATTAATTGCACCTCCGTAGTTGGAATTATTCTCTTTGCAAGTACTGCAGTGTGACAGCACCTTCTCGGCGATGGGTCTCCCGATGGACGCAACCATTTTGACAAAGGTAAATTCATGGAATTGGCAATTCTAATTCAACATTTAATTCGTTCATTTCTTTTTCTTGCAGATAGTATGCTCTATTTCCACCTATGTAGTACTATTGGTACAATCTCTGCTTGTAACTCCCTGTTGAGAAAAAGCTCTAATGTAATGATTTTTAACTGAATATTGAAGAAACAATTATGGTCGATTGACGAAGAGCCTGGCATAAATTATCAACTTACAGCACCAGTTTTAATCATGCTAAAAGCACACTATGCAATAAGTTATATATTCACGTTATGCATTATCGTATTGCAATTTATTTTCTAATATCATGCAATTTTCTAATATCAAGAGAATCGTTCAAGCGCTCTACATCAATGATTAAACATTATTATCTCTTAATTTATTGAAAAGATAATTAGTCTGCTGTGCACTTTTATAACGAAGTTTTTTTCTATCATTCTGTCCGTCAGACAACTTTCGTTAGTAACATCTAATTTTTTCTGCTGTAACTTTCCAAACTGCGAAAGAACGATGTCTGAAGCTTGGAAGATAACAGAATTAAAGGAGAACAACAAAATGGAAACTATTTCATGCCACAATGATCTGTACAATTCCGATGCAAAAGAATCGAGCAGTTAGATCGTACGTTACCATGAGATCAGGTACGCAATTACGGGATGCCAGTTTAGAATGAAATCGCCGATGGTGATCTTAAAAAGTGATCGATTTGGTATATAATGACACCCATTTAATTTTGTACGTTATTTTTAACTTAAAAATAGGTGTGTATCAAACGTCGGTAGTTCCAGTGTTAAGAAAGAAAAGATATCAGGGTGGCACCCAGTCTATCACCCAGACTCTTCGGTACTAGCCGTTGAAGGCCTATGGGTTCGATGACATCTGGTCTATTACATTATCTTGACTAAAACCAGTGCTTCACATATATAACACAATTCATTTGTGCTCACTACCTTACGAATTATTATTAATAACAATCCAACATTACCTGATGGATAAAAATAATGAACAATAATGAAAATAAAAATTGCAAATCTTCTAATAATATTTCAAACTATGAATACGTATTTCAAAAATATTTCTTCAAGTATTTCTAATAATACTTCCCAGTAAATGTTGATATAAACATCAGACAAGGGTAGATAGAATCGATAAAATAGTTTACTTCGTATTAACTTTATCGATTGATATTAATCAAGATAATGCAACTATTATTCCCAACAATTTCTTGATGCAATGTATCGCATGCACCATCACTTTGAATACTTAGCGGAAGTACTAAAACCATTTTCTATTAGTGGATGATATTCTCTTTTCATTCTTTGATGTTTCAACTAGATTTGCAGAAAAATGATTAAATGTCACTATAACTTTATTACTCTTTTTTCGCCAGTAAAAGATACAGCTTTGAAGAAGAAAGTACGTTACATCCTACGTGAAGAAACGTTCTCCAAATGTTGAACCAAGTACCAAAACTTAGTGAAAAGAAAATCAATGATGAAAAGGAAACATGGACATTTTTCAATGTAACAAACTACAGAACATTAATGCGTTATTGTATTTTCATAAATATGTGCGTAGGATTTTTGCGTTTTAAAATTGTCTCATCGAGAAAATCCGGTTTCACATTTTCCGCGATCTTGATAATCATTTTCAGCATTTGTATGGTGTCAGCCATATACAATGTTAGTTACGTTATTAAAATCGAAGTGCGCGTGATTTTACACTGCAATTTCATTTTGTTTTTGAGTCCTATGATCGTTATATCTGGTTACATTTCAAATCATTCAACCGTACGAATGATTGAGAAAGTGGAAAATGTGGCGACAATGCTGCCATCGAAAACCATTCGCAAAATAGCCGAACTAGTGTACGCGAAGGACTCGTTGCTTTTCATCCCAATTAGTCTGTTTTTTCTAACCGGTCTGAAGGGAATTGGATATATAATTGGCTGCACCTGTTGTTACGTGTTTTTGTCGATGGTAGCGGCAAACGCTTTGTACGTGAACAATGTGTACGTGTTGAAAGCTTGTTTTGAAGAAATAAATGATTCCTTGGTAAAACTGAATGAAACGGTGATCAACGAAGAGCCGCATCTTTTCAGCAGAGTATATCAACCGCAGGAAAATCCTGAATTGCTCAAACAACTGAGAAATCTTAGAAAACAACATTTAAAGATCACTGCTGCTGTCCGGTTAATTAACGAGACGTATAATATTCAAAATATCGGATCGCTTGCGATGCACTTCATTAACATAACGTTTAATGTGTATCATTATGTGGTACTTTTTACTCAAGAGGATATCGTTACCGTATGGTATTCCGGAATTAATATATATATTATATATTATACTTTCAATTTGACTGTGATTGTTTGGACCACCGAGAGGACTACGAACCAAGCACGAAAGATTGGTTCTAATGTTCACCGAATCGTCGCGAATACTTTTGATAAACAGACGACGATCGAGGTAAGGTGAAACGATCGAAATAATTATGAATAAAATGTCATTAATTTTAATGGATGAATTTATTAATTTGCACCACCGTAGTTGGAATTATTCTCGTTGCAAGTACTGCAGTGTGACAGCACCTTCTCGGCAATGGGTCTCCCGATGAACGCAACCATTTTGACAAAGGTAAATCCATTTAATTTGCAATTCGAATTTAATATTTAATTATTTCATTTTTTTTTCTTGTAGATATTGTGTTCTATTTCCACTTATGTAGTACTATTGGTACAATCTCTGCTTGTAACGCCCTGTTGAGAAGAAGCTATAATGTAATGATTTTTAATTGAATGTTGAAGAAACAATTATAGTCGATTGGAGAAGAGCCTGGAATAAATTATGAACTTACAGCACCATTTTTAATCAAGCTAAAAGCAAACTGGGCAAGAAGTTATGCATTCACGTTATATATTATCGTAGTGCAATTTGTTTTTAATTATCATGCAATTTTCTAATCTCAAGAGAATCGTTCAAGCGTCCTACACCAATGATCAAATATTAGTATCTCGAGTTTATTGAAAAGATAAATAGTCTGCTGTCCACTTTTATAACGAAGTTTTTTTCTATCAGTCTCTCCGTCAGACAATTTTCGTGAGGAACATAAAATTTTTGCCGCTGTCACTTTCCAAGTTGCGAAAGAACGATGTCTGAAGCTTGGAAGATAACAGAATTAAAGGAGAACAAGGAATGGAAACTATTTCACGCCACGGATTTTGTTTCGCTGATGTATCCTTGCCATTTCATCGCAAATATATTCGGAATATTTCCTTTCAAATGTGTCTCTTCCGGATATACATTCTCAAGAATTCGTGTCATTTATTCAATGATCATCTTGGCCACGTTCCTGATATTCATATTCTATATAGGATATAAAATTAATGTCAACCAATCGGTATCTAATACTGTACCAAAAATACTGCATCGCAATTTGTATTTCATCATGGCTGGAAGTGCTATCTTGTTAACGTACGTTCAATATAAAGCGATACTGCGCTTTCTTCAGGAGCTCATGGAGGCGTCCTCCATGGTCGCACCAAAGGACTTCAACGACATGGCGAAATTCGTTCATTCAAAGGATATTTTTGTATTTTTACTTCTCTCAAGTCACGTGTTCAATTGTGTTAAAAGTGGATACACGTTTGTAACAGTGCTAAATTTTACCGCTCTTTTCATGATGTTGGTGAATTTTATCATGGACATGTTCTACATTAACTCGACGTGCGTTTTAAAAGCATGCTTCATGAAAATCGACGAAGATCTTGATAAATATCGAAAACCCGTCACCAGGACATTTCTGCGCCACAAACAAAGTACTGCCTCGTTGCTGATTAAATTGAAGAAATTAGAGGCTAAACACCTGCAGGTCACCGATATCGTACAATTACTGAACAAAATATTTATCACACAACTCGTAGTAACAACTGTCACGACATTTACTATTGTTACTTTCAACTTGTACTTTTCTTTAATACCGGTCAACGGTGGGGAAAAAGCTAGCAAATATCCACTGTTTTGGTACTGGCCCTATATTCCTTCTATCGTATATTATTTTCTTAAATTTGCTACGATGATTTGGGCGTGTGAAACGGCGACTAACAAAGCTGAACAAATCCGCCTTACTCTTCACGGTGCCCTTAGCGGGGCGACCGATTTGTCGGTGAAACGCGAGGTAAGAAATATATTCATCGGTCCTTCAGAAGTTTCTTATAAATTCTATTAAATTGCAGCTGGAGCTTTTCTCGCTGCAATTACTGCACTGTGACACGACGTTTTCAGCGAAAATAATCGATATCAATGCATCACTTCTTGCAGAGGTAAGATTGTCCTAAATTTGCCCTGTACCGAATATAGTGAAGGGTGCAAAAGCTTTAGTTTAAATTCCTCCCATTTCAATTAAATTAAAATAAAACTTTTTTACAGATCGTGGGTGGCATCGCCATGTACCTTTTGATACTGCTCCAATTCTTCATGAACCCGAAAGTATGTGAGGCCAAGCAAGAGTGAACGAAGAAATAATTATGTGATTCTGCGTGACGCATGTGATTCTTATCGATTCTTTCGGCAATCTTGCGAAAAGCACCGTTTGTTGTGTCCGTGTGCAAACACCTGTAACCCTTTTCGGCCACCTTTTTCTTCGCTTATATATAAATCTGTACAATTCCGATGCAAAGGAATCTAGCAGTTAGATTGTACGTTACCATGAGATCAGGTACGCGATTACGGGATGCCAGTTTATGGGATGATCTAAGACACTGAACTAGAGTCAAGAAATCGTCATGCATAATCACCATCCAGATAAAAACATTTTGGTCACACTAAAGCGTCAAGGTGATAGCTGGCTAAGCGATAAAGGCATTTTTCATCTAAATGTCCCCAAATCGGAGTCGCTGCGCTAACGACTACGGACCATTTTCAACAGCCGAATATCACTGTTGCTTCCTGGAAGAACAGGATGATTGCGTATGACGAAGACTGTCATACTAAATTGCCACGTAATTTTTCGTCGAATCGTTTGTTAGCGATGTACCAACATTATCGACGGGTTTCCTTGTTCCTCGTACGCAGAGGTCTTAGTAAGAGAAAAGCGAAGTAAAACTCTAAATTAAAAACTAAAATATTTAAATGTCTGGCGTCATTAGCAAGACATAGAAGCAGAATTGTTCGCTATTTCATTTATCTAACGTTGAACTTATTATTTTATTATCTATGGTAGATCTTGGAACACAGAACCGCGGATTCAGGGATCGGCTGTTCTTATCTTGTAATTGTAACAGTTAATCCTTAGAAGATGGTTCTTCCATAGTCATTTTGGTATCAGTAAATGTCGTTATAATCGACATTGAAATGTTCGATATACACATAGAAAGTACATTCTTTTCGTATGGTCGTCTGTGATGATTGGTACAGTGAACGCGTTGTTTTTCATCGTAACGCAATACGTAGGTCGTAAAATATCTTATTTTCATGGCCGGGGTTCACACAGCTGAACAGATCAATTCAATTTGAATCGGGAATCTCGTTTACTAGAGTAGGCAAAGGTAATCTCTTCAAGGAGAAATGTCGTTTACGTTCGTATGAACAGGGTGGTGTCGAGACAATCTATTTTCCTCAAGGTTAATGTCGCGACCTCCGATAATGCGCGGAGGTAGCAATTACTTTCAACCAAATACTATCATATATCGGCACCATTAATACCATAAAGCAATTCCACATTGATATCGTAGGTGTCCACTTAACACGGCTGTGTGTTACAAACATGAACCACTTTGGGCGAATAATTGAGCTCATTGAATGGAGTATGGTATATTGTAACTGCTAGATAAAACTATTGGCGCCTATCGTAGATAAAAGAAGGAAATTTATAAATTTATTTCATGTAAAGGCTGGTAGTATACACATTCAAAATAAAAATTAGGGAAACTATCTATTGAATATGGGTTCAAATAATTATTTAAATAACAACAATTTTTTAACATACCACGTTTCTAAGACAGACTAAAAAGTATAAAATAATTTTTCCTAGCCCCATACAGATAGTCCTGAAAGTTTGTGATTGTGAATTTTTAATAGTTATGAAAATATTTGTAAGATTTAAAACGGTGAAATGGTGGAAAATTATGAATAAAATCTCATTAATTTTAATGGATAACTTTATTAATTTGCACCCCCGTAGTTGGAATTAATCTCTTCGCAACTGCTGCAGTGCTACAGCAGCTTCTCGGCGATGGATCTTCCGATGCATGCATCCATTTTGACAAAGGTAAATTCATTTAATTTGTAATTCGAATTTAACATATAATTCTTTCATTTTTTTTGCTTGCAGATAGCGCTCTCTATTTCCATTTATGTAGTAGATACTATTGGTACAATCTCTGCTTGCAGTGCCCTGTTGAGAAGAAGCTCAAATGTAATGATTTTTAATTGACTGTTGAAGAAACAATTATGGCGAAGAGCCTGGAGTATATTATGATCGTACAGCACCATTTTTAATCATGCTAAGAGCAAACCTTGCGACAAATGATTTATTGATGGTATGCATTATCGTATTGCATTTTGCTATCGTGTAATCGTTCAAGCGTCCTACATCGATGATTAAACATCAGTATCTCAAGTTTATTGAAAACGTAAGCAGTCTTTCTACTTTTATAGCAAAGTTTGTTTCTATTAGTCTGTTAGACAGACAATTTTCGTGAGTAACGTCAAATTTTTTCCGCAGTAACTTTCCAAGTTGCGAAAGGACGATGTCTGAAGCTTGGAAGATAACAGAATTAAAGGAGAACAAAAAATGGAAACTATTTCACGCCACGGATTTCGTTTCGCTGATGTACCCTTGCCATTTCATCGCAAACATATTCGGAATTTTTCCTTCCAAATGTGACTCTTCAGGATATACCTTTTCAAGAATTCGTGTCATTTATTCAATGATCGTTTTGGTCGCGATCCAGATCCCGATATTCTATGTGGGACATGAAGTTTATTTCACCTCATCAGTATACAATACTCTAATAAAAAAAATGGATCAGATTTTTTTTCTCATTATGGCTGGAAGTACTGTCTTGTTAACGTACGGTCAATATAAAGCCATATTGCGCTTTCTTCAGGAGCTCACGGAGGCGTCCTCCATGGTGGCACCAAAGGACTTCAACGACATGGCGAAATTCGTTCATTCAAAGGATATTTTTGTATTTTTATTTCTCTCAGGTCACGTGTTCAATTGCGTTAAAAGTGGATATACGGTTATGACAGTGAGAAATTTTACCACTCTATTCATGATATTGGTGAACTTCATCATGGACATGTTCTACATTAACTCGGCGTGCGTTTTAAAAGCATGTTTCATGAAAATCAACGAAGATCTTGATAAATTACGAAAACCCGTCACCAAGACATTTCTGCGCCACAAACAAAGTACTGCCTCGTTGCTGATGAAATTGAAGAATTTAGAGGGGAAACAGCTGCATCTCACCGATGTTCTACAATTACTAAACAAAATATTTATCACGCAACTCGTAGTAACATCTGTCACGACTTTTACTATTGTTACATTTAATCTATACTTTGCTTTATTATGGGTCCAAGGTGGGGAAAGAGGCCTGAAATATCTACAATTTTGGTACTGGCCCTACATTCCTTCTGCCATATATCATTTTCTTAAATTTGCTACGATGATTTGGGCGTGTCAAACGGCGACTAATAAAGCTAAACAAATCCGCACTACTCTTCACGATGCCCTTAGCGAGGCGATTGATTTGTCGGTGAAACGCGAGGTAAGAAATGAATTCATCGGACCTTCAAAAGTTGCTTATAAATTCTACTAAATTGCAGCTGGAACTTTTCTCGCTGCAATTACTGCACTGTGACACGACGTTTTCAGCGAAAATGATCGATATGAACGCGTCGCTTCTTGCAGAGGTAAGATTGCCCTTTTGTCCTGTAGAGTATATAGTGAAAGAGGCAAAGCTGAGGCTAAACGCTTTAGTTTAAATTCCTCCTATTTCAATTAAATTAGAATAAAAATTTTTTGCAGATCGTGGGTGGCATCGCCCTGTATCTCTTAATACTGCTCCAATTCTTATTGCAGTGGGTCGCATGCGTGTTCATGCAAGAGTGAACGAAGAAATATTTAGAGTTACGTGATTCTGCGTGACGCATGTGTTTCTTATCGATTCTTTCGGCAGTCTTGCGAAAAGCACAGTTTGATGTGTTCATGTGCAAACACCTGTAACACTTCTTGGCCACTTTTTCCTTCGCTTATATGTAAATCTGTACAGTTGCGATGCAAGGGAATCTAGCAGTTACATTGTACGTTACCATGAGATCAGATACGAGATTACGGGATGCCAGTTTATGGGATGATCTAATACACTGAACAAGACCCAAGAAATCGCCATGCATAATCATCGTGCAGATAAAAGCATTTTAGTTGCACTAAAGCGTTAAACTGATTGCTGTCTAAGCGATAAACGCGTTTTTCATCTAAATTTTCTAAATTTATCGGAGTCGCTGAGCTAATGACAACGGACCATTTTCAACAGCCGATTATTATCGTTGTTGCTTTCTAGAAGAACAAGATGATTGCGTGTGCCGAGGACTGTTATTCGAAATTTCAACGTAATTTTTCGTCGAATCTTTTGTTATCGATGTACCAACATTATCGACATCGAGGCAACGCAATAAAGGATGGTGCGATTCTTGGAAACGAGTACAAGTTTCTTTGATCGTCGTACACAGGGGTCATATTAAGAGAAAATCTACGTAAAACTCTTAATTAGAAATTACAATATTTAAAAGTTTGGCGTCATTAACAAGGCACAGAAGCATCATTCTTCGCTATTACATTTGTCTGAAGTTGAACTTATTACTTTATTATCTATGGTAGATCTTGGAACACAAATGCGGATTCAGGGATTGACTGTTCTTATCTTGTAATTGTAACAATTAATCCTTTGAAGATGGTTCTTCCATAGTCATTTTGATCCCAGTCATCGTCGTTATAATCGACACTGAAATGTTTGATATACACATAGAAAGTTCATACTTTCCGCATGGTCGTCTGGGATGATTAGCATTGTTTTTCACCGTAACGAAATACGTGGGTCGTAAAATATCTTGTTTTCGTGGCCGGAGTTCACACAGTTGAACTGATCAATTCAATTTGAATCGGGAATCTCGTTTACTAGGGTAGGCAAAGGTGATCTCTTCAAGGAGAAATGTCGTTTACGTTCGTATGAACAGGGTGGAGTCGAGTCAATCTATTCTCCTCAAGGTTAATTTCGCGACCGTCAATAATAGGCAGAGGTAACGATTACGTTCAACTAAATACTATCACGTATCGACACCATTAATACCATAAAACAATTACACATTGTTATTGTAGGTGTTCATTTAATAGGGCTGTTTGTTACAAACATGAATCACTTCGTGCGAACAGTTGTTTAGAATAATTGGACTTATACAAAGGAATATGATACATTGTAACTGCCAGATAAAGCTGTTGGCGCCTATTATAGACAAATGAAGGAATTTTGTAAACTTATTTATAAGTTCGTTATCACGCGAAGGCTGGTAGTATACACATTCAAAATAAAAATTAGGGAAACTATCTATTGGAAATGGATTGGAATAAATAGTAAACACTCTGAATTTTCTTATAACTTTGTTTTATTCCTTGGCACAGAAAGACGTCGGAACGTTTTAGAATTCGTACACAAAATGGAGGAAAAATCCATACATGCACGACAGAAAGTCTGTTATCGACTTAACATCCGAACTATGAAAGGAGTCAAAATGACCCAGTAAAATGTTGATATAAACACCAGACAAGGGTAGATAGAATCGATAAAATAGTTTACTTTGTATTAACTTTATCGATTGATTTTAATCAAGATAATGCAACTATTGTTCCCAACAATTTCTTGATGCAATGTATCGCATGCACCATCACTTTGAATACTTAACGGAAGTACTAAAACCATCTTCCATTAGTGGATGATATTTTCTTTTCGTTCTTTGATGCTTCAACTAGATTTGCATAAAAATGATTAAATGTCACTATTCTAACTTTATTACTGCTTCTTCACCAGTAAAAGGTACAGCTTCCAAGAAGAAGGTACTTTATATACTACTTCAAGAAACGTTCTGCAAATGTTCAACCAAGTACTAAAACTCGGTGAAAAGAAGATCAAAGATAAAAACGAAACATGGACATTTTTCAACGTAACAAACTACAGAACATTAATGCGTTATTGTATTTTCGTTAATATGTGCATTGGATTTTTGCATTTTAAAATTGTCTCATCGAGATACATATCAAAATACCGTTTCTCATGTTCCGCGATCTTGGTGATCATCTTCAGCATTTGTATGGTATTTGCCATATACAATGTTAATTACGTTATGGAAATCGACGAGTCCCTGATTTTACACTGCAATTTCATTTTGTTCTTGAGTCCCATGATCGTTATATGTGGCTACATTTCAAATCATTCTACGGTACGAATGATTGAGAAAGTGGAAAATGTTGCTACTCTGCTGCCACCGAAAACCATTCGCAAATTAGCCAAACTAGTGTACGCGAAGGACGTGTTGCTTTTGATCCCATTTATTCTGGATTTTATATTCACTGTGAAGGTATTTGGATACATAGTTGGCTGCACCTGTTGTTACGTGTTTTTCTTGATGGTAGCGGCAAACTCTTTGTACGTGAACAACGTGTACGTGTTGAAAGCTTGTTTCGAACAAATAAATAATTCCTTGGTAAAACTGAACGAAATGGTGATCAACGAAGAGCCGCATCTTTTCAGCAGAGTATATCAACCGCAGGAAAATCCTGAGTTGCTCAAACAACTGAGAAATCTTAGAAAACAACATTTAAAAATCACTGCTGCTGTCCGGTCGATTAACGAGACGTATAATGTTCAAAATATCGGATCGCTTATAATGACCTTCATTGACCTCACGTTTAATGTGTATCATTATGTGGTACTTTTTACTCAAGAGGATATCGTTACCGTATGGTTTTCCGATACTAATATGTATATTATACATTATACTTTCAATTTGATTGTGATTATTTGGACCACCGAAACAACTAAGAGCCAAGCCCAGCAGATTGGTTCTAATGTTCACCGAATCGTCGTGAATACTTTTGATAAACAGACGACGATCGAGGTAAGATGAAATGATCGAAATAATTATAAATAAAATCTCATTAATTTTAATGGATGAATTTATTAATTTGCACCTCCGTAGTTGGAATTATTCTCTTTGCAAGCGCTACAGTGCGATAGCACCTTCTCGGCGATGGGTCTACCGATTGACGCAACCATTTTGACAAAGGTAAATTCATTTAATTTGTAATTCAAATTTGTCATTTAATTCTTTGATTTTTTTTTCTTGCAGATAGTGTGCTCTATTTCCACTTATGTGGTACTATTGGTACAATATCTGCTTGTAACGCCCTGTTGAGAAAAAGCTCTAATGTAATGATGTTTAACTGAATATTGAAGAAACAATTATGGTCGATTGACGAAGAGCCTGGCATAAATTATCATCTTACAGCACCTGTTTTAATCATACTAAAAGCACACTATTGCAATAAGTTATATATTCACGTTATGCATTATCGTATTGCAATTTATTTTCTAATATCATGCAATTTTTTAATATCAAGAGACTCGTTCAAGCATCCTAGATCGGTGATTAAACATCAGTATCTCGAGCTTATTGAAAACATGAGCAGTCTGCTCAGTTTAATAACGAAGTTTTTTTCTATTAGTCAGTCCTACAGATAATTTTCGTGAATAATATCAAATTTTTTCTGCTGTCACTTTCCAAGGTTCGAAAGAACAATGTCTGAAGCTTGGAAGATAACGGAATTAGAGAACAAGAAATGGAAACTATTTCACGCAACGGATTTTGCTTCGCTGATGTATCCTTGCCATTTCATCGCAAATATATTCGGAATTTTTCCTTTCAAATGTGTTTCTTCAGGATATACCTTTTCAAGAATTCGTGTCGTTTATTCAATGGCCATTTTGGCCACGTTCCTCATCGTGTTATTCTATATGATATATGGAATTAATTTCACCTCATCGGTATTCAATACTCTACCAAAAAAGCTGCATCAGAATTTTTATCTCATTATGGCTGGAAGTTCTGTCTTGTTAACGTACGGTCAATATAAAGCGATATTGCGCTTTCTTCAGGAGCTCACGGAGGCGTCCTCCATGGTGGCACCAAAGGACTTCAACGACATGGCGAAATTCGTTCATTCAAAGGATATTTTTGTATTTTTACTTCTCTCAAGTCACGTGTTCAATTGCGTTAAAAGTGGATATACGTTTATGACAGTGAGAAATTTTGCCACCCTCTTCATGGTGTTGGTGAACTTCATCATGGACATGTTCTACATTAACTCGGCGTGCGTTTTAAAAGCATGCTTCGTGAAAATCAACGAAGATCTTGATAAATTTCGAAAACCCGCCACCAGGATATTTCTGCGTTACAAACAGACGACTGCCTCGTTGCTGATGAAATTAAAGAATTTAGAGGCTAAACACCTGCAGGTCACCGATATTCTACAATTACTGAACAAAATATTTATCACGCAACTCGTAGTAACAGTTCTCACGACTTTTACTATTGTTACTTTTAATTTCTACTTTACTTTATTACGGATCAACGGTGGGGACCATGGCTGGAAAAGTCTAGAATTTTGGTACTGGCCCTATATTCCTTCTGCCATATATCATTTTCTTCAATTTGTTGCGATGATTTGGGCGTGTGAAACGGCGACTAATAAAGCTAAACAGATCCGCACTACTCTTCACGATGCCCTTAGCGAGGCAACCGATTTATCGGTGAAACGTGAGGTAAGCTACAAATTCATTGAATCTTTAAAAGATGCTTATAAATTCTGTTAAATTGCAGCTGGAACTTTTCTCGCTGCAATTACTACACTGTGACACTACGTTTTCAGCGAGAATGATCGATATAAACGCGTCGCTTCTTGCAGATGTAAGATTGCCCTAAATTTGCCCTGTACAGTATAGCTGAGAACAAAAGCTTTAGTTTAAATTCCTCTTCATTCAATTAAATTAGAACAAAACTTTTTTGCAGGTCGTAGGTGGCATCATCGTGTACCTTTTGATACTGCTCCAATTCTTATTGAACTCGTTAAAATGCGAGGCCATGCAAGAGTGAACTAAGAAATATTTACAATGTTACGGATTTTGCGTGGCGCATATATTTCTTATCGATTCTTTAGATAGTCTTGCGAAAAGCCCCGCTTGATGTGTCCATGCGCAAATACCTGTAACACTTCTTGGCCACTTTTTCCTTCGCTTATATATAAATCTGTACATTTGTGATCCAAAGGAATCTAGTAGCCTCATTATACGTTACCATGAAATCAGGTACGTGATTGCATGGTAACAGTTTATGGGATGTTCTAATACACTGACCGAGACCCAGGAAATCGTCATGCATAATCACCATGCAGATAAAAACATTTTGGTAACACTAAAGCGTCAAAGTGATAGCTGGCTAAACGATAAACGCGTTCTTGATCTAAATGTTCTTTTATCGGAGTCGCTGCGCAAACGACAACGGTTCAACCTCGATAATTAACTTTGTGATGTCGAAAAGTGTAAACAAATTTCATTTAGAATGAAATAATCACTATTTAATTTTCTACATTATTTTCCACTTAAAAATAGGTGTGCATTAATCGTCAGTTGTTCTAGTGTTAAAAAAAAAGAGACCAGGACTGCATCCAGTCTATCACCCAAACCCTTAGGTACAAAGAGTTCCAGGCCTATGGTTCCGATGGCATCCAGTCTATTATATTATTTTGACTAAAAGCAGTGTTTCTCATACATAACGCAATTCATTTTTGCCCACTACCTGACGAATTATTATTAGTAAGAATCCAACATTACCTAATGGAAATTTTAGTTTATCTCTCATAGAATATACAGGTGCAATGTAAGTTTCTTTTGGCTAAGCGTATGTGTACGTAGAGAGAACTTATGGTAATTTAGTGATAATCCTAGGGCAATTCATCGAAGCTCCCTATCCTCGCTTGCCCTTACATAAGGGAAGTCCAAGTTGCACGTGACCCTACAATCTCCCTTCATGCAGTGGGCCACAAAAGTATTTAAACACTATTTAAAGTAGAATACCTCACTTAAAATTGGACCAAATGACTTGTGGTTTTTTGAGATGCTATACTAAGATATGTGTTTTTATCATTTTAAAAAATTACAATTTATTGAAATCATGAAAAAAAATATTGAAACGTAATTTTTCAACTTTTTTATATAAATGTAAATGAGGTATTCTGTTTTAAACACAGCCGCAGTGCAGCCCCTTGTTTCCGCGGGAATCGTATAAAGGGATGCTTCTTTTTAATCCTTATCACTCGCCAACGCGCTTCCGGTTCGCCATCGCGTCTCCTAACAAGAAGAGACATCGCGAAAATGCAGTTAAGTACGCAACAAAGATCCGCGACCCCGAGAAATTGAACCCCCTGTTAACCCAATCAGCTTTTTAAATGATCGAGCTCGATTCTTTTGTCTAATTCTGGCGGCAAACAGGCGGCCGATTTGTCGTGTAGGCGATCACGCGGCTGCGCGACTCATCGCGCGCTCCGAGGCGCCGTTAGTTACGACCGATACGCAGTTGTTCAGTGTTGCGCCAACGGTCGTACGGTGAAGATGTATGTCGATTGTTGTTCGTACCGTCGTTTAACCGAATTTCGCATTTTTATCAATTAACCAACGCGAAAGAAATCGAACGCGTATTCGATGAAAGTTGCCGCGGAGGAAAAGAGGTCGCGCGACGTCGTTCGAACGCGCGTCCGTTAAAGGGTCCGCGCGTTTCTTCAACCCCTTTCATCGGTATACGCGACACGAAGAAGACTAGTTTTATGTAACGTTTTCTGGTGACCTAGAAAAATAACCGACCAGGCTGGAGCGATTAGATAAACCGTGCAGAAAAGGCTGAAACACGGTGTCAGTGAATATGAAATGTCTCAAATATGGAAGACTGGGGAAAAGAAATCTGAAGTTCCATTGACTCTCATCGTTGTTACGATGTCTTCTCTTTGCTCGACGCGGACAAAACCGTAGGTGTTGTACGTGACTATATATGCATAGAGAAACGTGCGCTATGCCGCACCAAGTGTTCTTAACTGTTTCATGGGATTCCTCGTACAAGATATAAGCCGGAGGACGAACGGGATATCGGTTTAAACTACAATTTCTATGAAATGAAGTAAGTACAGACGGGTTTGAATTCTAAATAGAAAATTTAACTTTCATTAGTCGTATACAGCGGGGAAGTTATATATTTATGTAACTATCACCGTCGGTGCGACGAGTTAACGAGAATTTATGGTCTCAAAGATTGCTCCAATAGACAGTGTTATTCGACGTACATCCTCGTTGAGAATAATTGCATCGTTTTACCGAGTGTGTGCAGTTTTCATAAACATTGCAAGGCAGAAGCTCGATTGATTGCGAAACATCGTGTTATCAGACGAAAACGCTGCTCATTTCGCAGATGATCGATAAGATTCCTTGTCGTTGACTCGAACAATGCTCGGGTTATTTGTTCCACGATCGAGACAAAGCTGTTTTGAAAGTTAGCCTTCGTCGTCTGTATCTCCCGTGCGAATAAATATTTTCGTCCCATAACCGTGACGCGTGGCTCGTCTCCGCGAAATACCAGCGGATCAGATATTCGTGTTGACCTACCTGCACGATTCGCAGATTGTTCGTGTGCCTTTTCATCAAACAAATGAAGTTCTCTTGAAAAGAAGCTGACAAAAAAATTTCTACTGGACTCTCTTACTACTCTAAAATTATAAAATTTTCAAATTTTAATGCAAAATGCAAAATATTAAGCACTCGACACTGTTAATAAAATTAAAGTCCCTGGTCCGTCCTATGAAAAATCCTAGTTACTCGAATGGGTACCACTCCGTCCCCTAAATGAGTAGCGTTTTCGTCTGATAATGGCCCCCGAGGTATTCAACGGGTGAAACTTTCACACGGTGTGCCCAACCGTAAAAATAAACCATATTTTCTAGCTGAGAATGCGGACTCGTGTCAAGAATAAAATTCGATAGTCAAGAATCTACTCCTTCCTGTTCTATCAGTCCTCACGACCTTGCCTGGCTCTCCCCTCCTACCGTTTTCTTCACCGTTTCTCGACTCCAATCGGTCGACCTTGCCTGCGATAGTCATTGTCACGGTGCTCGGCAACGGGTACAAGTAAACTGCACCGGTGCAGTCAATGATTTGCAGAAAAAAAAGAGACTTGTTTGTTCGTGAGACAGCCTTAACTCGCGGTGTCTGCTTAGCAGTTCTGTCGTTGACATCCGACATTAGAGGCGCCATGTTTTTTCCTCTGGGATTTCCATTGAAACGCTATTAACTTCTTTTCCCTTCCAAGAAGCTTAACAGAGTGTTTTTGTCTCTGTTTATTGGAATCTTTCGTTTCCTAATTAGGTCATATAAGGGAGAATCTAATGTTTTGTTGTTTTAATGACATTTAACTGGACAATTATGTAAGATATTTGTCATGTTTACAAACATACAGGGAATAACAGAATTGTATCACGAACGTGTCTCAAATAGGATTTTGACGATGTTTGGTTGTGCTCTGACGAGCTTGGACGAGATTATTGACGTTTCTCGAGACTGAATATTGTGTAATTAATTCGTCGAATCTATTTGGCGTAAATAGTCCGTTTCGCGGAAAGTTACTTCATTTCACGTACTACATAGTGGCAATGGTTGCAACCGATTTTTACTGATTACGGTATCAGCGCGTTCTTAGATCTCTGGTGAATCATTTTCCGTATGATCAACGGTTATACTTGGAATTTTCATACGGCTCTAGTCATACTTCTAGAGAACATGGAATTTGCACTTGTTAGAATTCCAACGAGTTTCATTTTAAATTCTTTTCTAAGCTTTTAAAATGAAATTTTCAACAATTTCAGCATAGTAATCAAGCTGTCAAAGACTAAGTATTTATTATCTCTAATCTAGCAACTTTGTTGCAATTCCTGTCTTTATTTCGTTGAAAGACATCCGTTCTCATTGAAATTCCGCTTCAGCAGGAAGGAAATCAGTAGTCGGTTTATCTGTTGCAACGTGCGTTACGTCACGGTTGGATTTTCCAAAGAATTACGTTGCCTGTACGTCTATTTACATAAACTGGTTTGTCGGAAAGTGATACATTTACAGGAATCGATCAGACAGCAGCTGCATCGGTCATTGTATCTGTGTACCTCGTCGCCAGCTTAAGGATCATTGATATTCTTCTAATCTAGAGCTAGTTTTTAGCTGTAGACTTTTTGGAGCTAGTTCACCAGCCGTGTCCTTTTTCGTCGCGTTCAATGACTCACTAGTGGATAATGACGATGACGGTTATTTGACGGTGCTATTTTTTGACGAAGAATTCCCCGCCAGGAAGACAGCTACGGTAGCCGGAAATGAATCGGAGCCACTGTAAACGTTCGTTTCGCAGGCGCCAGAGTAACGTATACCTCGTTAAACCAATCCTCTTTACTTTGGTATTTAATAATTCATCATACAGGCGCCATGAATTAAGAACCTTACGTCTAAAGAGGTTCAAGTAAATTATCCTTAGCTGGCACATTTCACTAGAATAACATGGCTGGCACACTAGGACGCTTAAGACCCTGACCATTAAAATATTTCCTGCGAATAAGCTATTCATTATTTTAACTTGAAAAAATTCCTAGATAATCTTTGAAAGTTGTTTTAACATATTTCATAGTTAATTTTAGTAAAATTAAATATTACTTATGAAAGAAATTGAAAAATGTAGAAAAATAGAAAAAATGACAGTTTTCACAAAAAAATTCATAAATTTTGCAAATTTTTATATAAACAGCTAAAATTTTAGCTGAAAACTCTTGAGATCGAACATTTCAAGGGAAAAAATAGTACAAAAGTCGTGGTTTCAATAAAGGTATTTATTTGGAGATATGAAGAGACGAATTTTAGCCAAAAAGGAAAAAAGCTGAATTAGCTAGGGTCTCATATCTCACAGTGCCAGCTAAGGGTTAAAAAAAGATTCGCATCCCTCTTGCCGCAGGATCTTCAATTTAATTCCTTTGTTTTCGGGTCACAGTGATCTGATAGAATATGAAAAACTACACATATATTCAGCTATGTTCTAGTATTATATTCTACAATCAGGATAGAAAAATATCGCGTGAGCCATTTTTACCAATTTCAAGTAAATTAGAAAAAAATATTCGCACTCCTCTCGTCGCAGAATTCACAATTTAATACTGTTATTTTTGTGTCGCAGTGACCTAATGAAATATGAAAAACTACATACATATTCAGCTATATTCTACGTATTATTATTCTACAATCAGGATAGAAAAATACTATGTGAACCTTGTATAAATATTTATAAAACTGGAAACATGTTACATTGTTTCACATTTTGAAATAATTTATTCCAATCGCGAAATTTAAATACATTGACTTTTTAAAAAACATGATATTCATTATCGATGTAAAATAAACGTCTGTGTTCTTAATAATTTTATATTTAAGCATTGAGTTTGACATAAGGGAAGTTGTATACCCAAGCTATAACATTAATATTTTATCATTCATTTGGAATACCCTCATTTCAATTTGCTATAGTAGTCATTTTAGCAAAATTGAATAATGTGATATTTAACAACCGAGGGTAGATAACTCGTAACCTGACAAGGGGTGAGTTTGACATCTGCTAGATTTTTCAATCATTATGTAAACCATCAGAAGTCAGTGAATTTAGCAGGAGATATTTCTCGAGGGTTCCCTGAATAATGTTTCCTTTGTGAACATGTTCGGTTGCGCAACCAGTAGATTTTATTCAACGCTTTCATCGGTCCAAAAATGTTTTTCGACTCATTGAAATATACAGGTTACATGACCTACTAAAATCTCCCTATTATTTCGTTCATTCTTGCAATACTCTCGCAACCATGTTCAGAATGAAAATTTATACTCGAATCTTGTTGTTGCTATATGGTTCGTTGGTTCTCGTGCTACAGATAAGCACAGTATCATTGATACGCGTTATTTATCTAGATTGGCAAATAAGCTGGAAAACGCAAGTCATTTTTCATTAAACGATCTGTTTTCCGGAAAACTATTTTCCCGAATCGCAATATTCTTGTCTGATTACATTGACTGCGGATGTTTATGCATTTATGATCTATGAAAAGCATTGCAAAATCACGTGTCATGTATGAAACATGCGAAATGAAATACTTTCAAGTTAACTTAATCCCTTCTATAATTTTGTTTGTAGTTTACGTCAGTTAGGGTTAACTATTCATTTCTTGAATTTTAAAACAAATAAGGAAAATTGAAATATCAAGCATAGGTGGCATTCAACAATCCTTGATTGGACAAATTTTAATCATAATTAAACTGAAAATTCAATCATAATAAAAATACCAGTCAATTGTGATGCATTTAAACTGTAAATTGCGTCACGAGTGTGATTCGATATTATAAAACAAAGGGTTAAAGAAAAAAATATGCAGGATGGACTATTTATGATTTCATAGAAAAAGTCCTTAGGACTGTGGACTCCGTTCCCTAACATTGTCACTGGCCAAACGCAAATCATACTATTTGCGATGACACTAGTCATCTGTCTTTACTTATCCAGGGTAAAGTTCACCCGAATAGTCATGCTCCCTTCCCTTCTGTCATTCCCGGTATATATACTCGGGAATTGGCAAGCGGGAACACATTACGTATTTCCCTCGTTCTCATGCGTGACAATTTTGAAAACATGTAAGCTAACGTATTGTTTTGGAAAAAGTGTCTAATAAAAGAGCTTAATTTATTTTATATCTGTAATTAATCAGTCCTATGACAGGACGAAATTATACTATTTCAAGGGGTACATTTAAATGGTCCACTCTGTATATATTTACATAAAGATTCTCTATCTACTGATTACATAGCCAGCCTGATGCAATAACAGTAGAATGAGTAAGATTGGAGATGTTACGTAGAATGAATTGCTTTCGATGGAAATGGGATCAGACTGGAGGATAAAAGTAGAAAGGGGCGTGATGTGATCAGACAGTGTTCGATCGACTCGGTAAGAAAAAGGCCTTGGTCCCTTTCGATTTTGATCCACTTTTATATCATGAAAGTATACCGGTCTGTTATTGAGTATTAATGATGTCAACTAATAATTACCATAAAATGAATTGCAAGAAATTAATTATGCAACGTCAATTATTAATGAACTTTTAGTATTTAGTTAAATTATTAATATTAGAATTATCAAACCAGTCAAAATCGAGTTTTGAGTTTTTTATTTTAAATTATAAATTTTATTAAGGTATTACCATAAAATGAAAATCAGTTATGATCCTATAATAATCAATCTATTAATACTAGAGTATTTTTCGAAATTAGTCAAAATTGAGTTTTGAATTTTTCATTTTGAATTATAAATTTTATGAAGGTATTTTTGTTAAAATCCATATTGGCTATTGTCGGGATAAAGAATGATCGTACACAATAAATTATGTTTTATCATTTATCCATTTAATTTTCTACATTATTTTCAACTGAAAAATAAGTCTACATCAAACGTTGGTAATTCTAGTATTAATCTCAAAGTTCAAAGTATAGTTGATAGATTCCTTCAACCCCTAATCATAAGTAAAGAACGACACGATGACCGAATGACACAGAAGTTCAAATCAGCTGCTAAACACGTTGTTTTCAAGCGTCGAAAGTGCAAGCTGTACCTCGATGGTGCAACTCGAACTGGCTTGCAGGTCGTAGATCCGATTCGTGAATACGTATAGGACATCTACACGCGCAAGACTAGTAGAAGAGTCACTTTCGTCGTAGATTGAGAGACTCGCGTGTCAGGGACGTCGCACGCGTTTTAGCTGGCTGATTACGACGCCGAAGAAGCGTACTTTTTATAGCCACGCGTCGTTACTATAGTTGGCACGAGCGTTCGTCAGAATTGTTCATTAACGTGACGTGACCGGGCGCAAAACGATGATCGTTAAATTGGTACCGACCATCGCAATTATCGTTCCATTTGACGTTTCTTTTTTGCGCGCTTTATTATCGACATTTTGCCTTTAAACACGCTTACACTGAAAATCATTCGTCATCTTTACCTCCTTAATTTTGTTTATAAACGTATCCGAGGAAAGAAGATATTTTGTAAATCGTAGATCGGTTATTTTACATTCATCGAATACCGACGTTCCGCGGCCATTTAAAAAAGCGAAAGGTAACAGGTTCAAGTTCCTTTTATTCTCGAGATAGAAAACACGTTTCTATAAATAACAATGAAAAGTATTGGGTTTGATGTTATTGTTGCCAGTCGAATTCCCTTCTTTTATTCAAATGAAAAACATTTGTTAGCATATTGCTTTGCTCGATACTGTACAATGAAACGACTGCATACCGCAGCAGACGATCGGTGCCGGTGATAAAACAAAAGAAGAAAAACAGTCATTTTCCTGACAAACACATTGTTATCGGTCTTTTGCTCGGAACTGAGAGACAGACGGCTTATCGAGTCCGGCGAGTTTACTGCTTGCGGGCATAAATCTTCCGTTCGCTCGTGCGAATAGCAGAAACCGTCCGCGGCCTTCGTACTCCAACATTTCGACGCAAATAATGTTTACCTCCACGTGTACTACCATAGTCGAGCCGTTGTACTGCGTATCTTATTCATCTATTTATCCCGTTACCTTATTCCGCATCGTTGCTACACGAGCAAAGCAGAGGCGAGCTCTCCGCGACGCATGCCAAATATTTCTTCGCGACGCCATTGCGTCACTCGCATCGTTTTCGACGGTGGTGTTCGCCATAATCGAGCGATCACCTTAACCAGTTGCTACGGACGTTTACCTCTGTGACGTCTCCTCGACCTGTCTTCCTATCCGAGCTCTGATACGCGCATCGAAGCAAACAGGCGAGTAGACGGGTCTGGCTTATTGCAGACGTGTGCACGAAGCGGGTCGATGACTTACACCCACCCACCTGCGCACTGAGAACTATAGTCTATGCCTGGCCTTGACACCTCGCGATCGGTCAGATAGTCTGGCATCCATGTTCACGCGCTCCGAGAACCTGAAGGGAAGGGTGCTCAGGAGTTGGGTCGAGAAGTCTTTTAACGAGATTGGGTTGAGTATGTACACTTTCGGGCAATAGAGGCTTCTTCTAGGTGGACAGGAGGTTCTAGATTAGGTTATTCATAGATTCTTTCAGATTTATTCTTAGGCTCCTCCTAGGCTCTCCTTAGGCACTTTAAGTGTGGGACAGAGGGTTCTAGGTTAAGCTCTTCCCAGATTCTCCCTAGGCTTTTTTTAACACTAGAACTACCCACGTTTGATGCACAAAATAATGTAGAGTTGAATAGAATAAAACATAATTTAATATGAAAAGCAGGGGTTGTATGCATTCTATGCAGTGCCAAAATACTTTCGCTAATGGCGTTTCTAATGTCACTTAGTATTTTCTTTTCATGATTCTCTTTTTAAGTTCTACTTTTTAATGAAAAACATAATTAAGTGCTCTTCTAAATTCAATTTTTTCCTTCCTTGTTGCAACAAATAGGTTTATATTTTATTTTCTCTTGTTTTCCTTAATAAAAAAGTCCTATCCCTTATTTTGTGTTTCTTTCTTTTTCATATATGTTAGAAGATGCTCTCTTTAGTATGGGGTTCATCACAGTCCTTTCCTCTTCCATGGCCAGATCCCTTGGGAACAAAGTTCTCGTTCTTTATCAAAATGGAAGTCGGGTCGCTTGTCTTCTCTAAACACTCTTCATTCAAGCAAGCAATCCTTCGATATCTGATAGTTGGGGGACCCAACGTGGTCATCAGCCATCCTGGGTCACCAGGGCTATTTAGTCTCATTCACCCTCTTTCAAGATCTCGCGCAATCCAAGTCCCCATCATAAATCCATGCTACCGCTAACATGCTGACGCTAACATCTCGCAAACTCTCTTTTAATACTTTGCCTAAACAGCATTTGTCATTCTATATAATGCCTAGGTATTGCGCACAATACCTGAGAAAAGTTTATGTAATAAAATAAGTCGGATATATCATACTTTGCCCAAAAATGCCTGTTTTTACATCCGTTCTCTATTTCGACAAAGCCAACATACAATTCAATAAAATACCTCGATGAAATTTATAAATTACAATAAGAAACTTGAAACCAATTATTTTGACTGGTTTGGTTGTTCTAGTATTAAGTTCCCCAGAGGTCTGGTCTTGGTCTCCCAAGACCAAAAGTAAATATCAAAGGACATTTCTTTCCACCTTAAGTCTATATATTTGCGAAGCACTTGCACATGAATTACACAAGCGATAATGTAACTCGCGCACCCGTAAATCGTATCGTAACTGCTCTTTATATTCTTCGAGAAAAATAATCAGATCTGTTATATAGAGGTGTGTAAATCGTGTAAAGTGTAGCGCGTATCTCGCAAGCAATGGTTCTAATTATATTTACGCGCTTTGAATTAGCATCACGGTGAGTTGGCCGAATTCAAGGCTGTTTTTCGTAAACGATCGGAAATATCTTCGTACTACGTAGCAATCATCATGTAACGATGACGCATCAACTATGGGAATGATTTTAGAGATCCAGAGCTATGACGTCGAAGTGAAAATATTTGAAACTTCATTTTCCATTTGATAAAATTTTATTGCAACGATCAGTGACACTCGTGATAGTGTCTTTAATTTATTATGTCATGCTACTGACATAACATTAGTGATAAGTAGAATTTCTGTTCAATTTTCCTCGTTTGATTATCTAATAAAATGAAGACGCAGTTCACTAATTTCCATTTTTTTTAATGTATTACATTACCATTGACGTAACTAGGAGGGCGGGCCTACCCCCAAAAGGAAGATCCAAATTACGCCAATACATATTGCCAATAACATCAGATGATCTCAGTTTTTTCTTTTGAATATTCAATAAAATGTTCACATAGCCATCGGGTAATTCCCATTAACATCACTGACGAATGTGGTTCACCGGTAACACCCACGACATTTCAATGCAACTATGCCTCGTAAAGCAGTTGCGAACGAGATTGTATTTTCCCTGTTTTCCTGGCAACCGTGTAGGAAATCGAGCAGAGTACACAAGGTATATATAGTCGCCACGCAGAATACCACGTGACATTAGCATGAATATGAAACTTGTTTACAGGACAGACGGCTCGCCGCTGCAATTCCGTTGAATAAGGTGCAGTTATTCGAAGAGCCTTGATTTCATTGCCATGGTGGATGGGCACCTTTGTGAGTGCAGCATTCTCTGTTCCCGAGGGTCGTGATTGCAGTGTATAAATACGTCTTTTAATTACCAGAGATTTGAAAGACAATTTTCTCTTGCGTCGTTCTTCCTGTCCGAGGAGATATCCACTGTTTTCCTCGGACGGATTACGACCGGACAACTGTTTGTCCATGCTGTTGGAAGATTTTTATGAAGTTTCGTGGAACTTTCAGCGTGTGTGTTTTTAACAAGAAAAATTTCTGTTTCCACACTGCGCACTATGTGATTCTTTGAAACCTCGTACTGCGTGGAATGCAATAACGCGATCGGAATTCGTTATTGTTTCAGTTTCTCGTATTTCCTTTTTTATTCGTAGCACAGTTAGACGAACCTGTGTTAAAGAGTTTTATTTATCGGTATACTGTAGAACACTTTCCATCCGCTGCCCATCCGCTGTCCATCCACTCTCCATCCACTCTCCATCCACTCTCCAAATACCGTCATCACCAATTTTTTAAACCAGTACAGCTTTGAATACCTCTATAATACATAATTTCCTATTCAGCTGAACAGCAAAATAATTTTTTCACAAACAGAAGTCCATAGACGTAATTCAACGTCAAAAGGATATTCTTCGATTCGTTGAAAAGTTATTTATTACATTCGAACGTTTTTTCATTTGTATAAAACATGCTTACAAATAACTAGCCGTGAGTAAAAGAAAATATTCTGGGAAAGGGTTAATCGGAATGTCACAATAACACGTTACCATAGCGAGGATGTACGCGTGACTTACCGAGTAACGAGATAAAGGTCGGTAAAAGGGCGAAACGATTCTATCTGGTTTTTAGTAGAGCTTATCAGACTGCGTGGGTGGCTCTGATCAATAAGTTGGAACAAAAAAAACGTTAACCTTCTAATATATACATTTGCGACAGTGTTCCCCTGCAAACAGTTATCTGGCGATATAGAACGCGCGTGCACGGGTCGGCGTTTATCGCTGAAAACGTTTCAGACAAACAAGAAGGTTATTATTACTTTTCATTAATATTTTCGTAACGTATCGTGACATCACTAGCACCGCCCCTTTCGGTAGCTGAATTTGTAAATATCGGTTTGACGAGGCATTCCTTGAATACATTATTTCACTCCTGACACCCGAAGATTTTAGCAACTTTGCGTTTTTCTATTTTATCCGAAATTTTTTAATACTCAAGGTAAGCTGATCCTGTAAATACACTTATGGATTCTATTGGATAAATTTCGAAAGTCCACTGACATATTCGTTATCTTTCTATTTGACACTTGTACAATCACGTTTCATTTTGGAGATAATCTATAGAAAGGAGTTATTTGGATAGTTAACGACAAGTAAGCGTGCTAAAATTGTACGATACCATCGTGGACGACGGATTTTAACACTCTTATCGAGTCTCTGTGAAGTATATCTGGTTAAAAAAAAAAAGTTTGGGTAATTGAACCCAAAATTCAGGGAAGTGTGTAACGAATAGCTCGAACAGGAATGTTGAATTAATTTGCCTTGAAATAGAAATAACTGTTTACATAATGATTCTTATATTGTCGACAAACTTGCAACTTCATTTCGCACATTGATTTATCATGCAACGAAGGGTTAAAAGTGTCAATTATCACGATGACATTTCAATTTTATTTCTTCAAGAGACTATTCAGTATTTCATGCTTTCATCTGATTGCGAGTCTAGGCTGAACCATTAAACGACGTTTGACCCGAGATTTATACATGACACAGTGGATTCTTCTGCTCCTAGTCGTTCAATATATTTTTTGTCAAAAGTGGTAAACCGGCGTCTAGACTCGAGCCGATGGACGTGGTTAGTAAAAGCACGCTTATCGTAAACACCGTTCGTCCGCAAAGTGTTAAGTTGTATTTAAATATCGTACGATTTCGATTGCGGGAACAGAAACTTGTTTATCGATAGGCTGTCGTAAAAACAGTTCAGAAACGATTACGTCCATTCGTGCAACGCAAAGATTTATTATTTTACCTTGTACGTAGATATACACGTAATAAAATACAAACAGTAAAACAGATACATTTTTCATTTCGAATAATAAATCATTTTTTTTATAATACACACGAGGAGTAAAGTGTATTTACATATTGACATTGCTGCACTACTTTACATTATTAATACTACACTGTCTTATAAGTAAATTTTTTTTGTAGTTATTTAATTATATTATGTTGACATTGCTGCACTACTTTACATTATTAATACTATACTGCCTTATAAGTAAATTTTTCTTCTAGTTATTTAATTATATTAAATTGGTAGTGCTGGCTACTGGTGATCTCCACACGACAGTCAAATTAAGTAGAAATTGCCCTGTATGGTCAGACGCGCCTTGAGAGATCATCCCTCCTTTTTCTTTCTTAATTATTTTAACTTCGGAACGTTAATCACTGAACAGTGTTCCACAGATGAAATCAGATGTCATAATGAACTTAATTTATGACACAGTTCTTTCTAAGTGTTTTGCTACTACCTTTTTTCGTAAACAAAAAATACTTGGACCATCATTATTTAACAAAAACATGTTGTAAACATGTTAAATGTACCCCGTAAAATTTAACATGTCTTTCGTATTATAGATTCAAATAAATTGTGTATTCTAAAACTTTCATCAAATGAAAGATTTTCGAAAATTTTAATTACTTGTAACTTCTAAGTGCATTGATCGGTCTCGATGAAATTTTCAGCATGCACGTAACATACTTAAATTTACAAATGTCATATTTTAAATTTTCATAACAGGCGCGGATAAAAAAGTTGAAAAATTGCCTTTTACCCTTTTTATCGCGATTTCGATAAGTTGTAATTATTTAAAACAACAAAAGCACATATCATAGTAAATTAATTTGTATTGCTTCTCAAAAGACCTCAAGTCATTTGGTCCAATTTTAAATAAGATATTCTATTTCAAACGGGGTCGAAATATTTTTGTACAAATAAAATTCCTCATTTTTAAGGAAAAATCTCGGCTCTCTAAAGGTTAAAATGTTGAGACCTTATTTGCACATCCACACATAGATAGAGCTTGATTTTCAAGATCAATAAAAATTTCCAAACGACCTGTCTAGCTTTCCCGGTTTCAAAGTGTCGTGCAAGGTTAACCGGTCAATGAGCCCCTCGAACGCTCCTCCAGACTGTATAGTATCTCTGTTTCTCGTTCGACGAACGAAAAACAACGTTCTTCATCGGTACTTTCTCCGGTTGGTTCGCATCGATTTATCAGCGTTAACCTTGGCCGCGGTGCTTTTCGCGAGGCGGAGGAGAGCTGGTAGAATGCGATCGCAAGAAATCCAAGATTATTGACAGTGTCCCGTGGTTGGTCCCGGTTCGAAAACTCGCGCGTGCGTCCGCGACCGAATCGATTCACGCGGAATTGTCTCACGGTGTTGTGGAATAATGTTGAACAACGAAAAAGGAACAACATTCGCGAAAGTACCAGTGGTCGAAACGTGTGTCCACTTTGCTTCATTGACAAATCGTCGGATCTATTTTCAGCAGACACACCGTTCGCTGTTTATCGTTATCGATTCGTGTATGTACACACACGGTTGCCGTGCAGGCAAACAAGTGTCATCGTGACGTCAAAGCGGCACGAACGACAACCGTTCCGTGCCGTTTCGTGCGTAGTTTTATCGTCGGAGTGTACTCTATACACCGGCAGACGATAATGTTGTTTCGTTATACGACACGGGATTTTTCGTGTAATTACGTCAGCTGAGCTGGAACGGGAGAATGGGTGTTGCTGGCGTCCCTGGACAGAGAGAGTATCGTTGCTTGGTCCAGACGAAAAACGGTTCGTTGACTTTGTTGATGTGAATCGTAAGTAGATAGGAAGATTGATCGGGATCGATAATAATCCTCCTTTGATCTTTAAAATGCGGAGGATTTTTAGTAAATTGTTGTTAAAATATTGCGGTGGATTTGGTTGCCAAATTAATTAACCCTTTGATTGCCGAGTACTTTAGTTTTGAACGTTCTGTGTGTACCAAATAAGAATTAAGTCAATAACACTTATCATATTTCTTTTTTTATTTTACTTCATTTCTCAGTGTATTTTTTCATTTTTTTTTCCATTGTCTTATCACATCATTATAATCTGATAATATATGGTGTGTAATTAGTAACGTGCATCGATCATTTTTATTTGAGTATGATTAAGATATACAACGCATATGTACGTTCATAGCATAAACAGCTTTCATCTGACGCATATGTGCGTTCATAGTAGACAAAGGGTTAATTCCACTTGATGCGTCTGACTATATATGGTCATCTCCACTGAGATACCTAACGTACCAAAAAGCCTTGTAATATGACCGTTGTATTATCGTAGAATGCAGATTTTAAATAATGATTATTCAGAACGGTATTATAATGTGGTGATTGAAAGGATTAAAGGGTTTTGCATTTAGCGATAAGGTATCAATCACTTCGAATATACAGGGCCCTCCAAGTCGACATCATTTTTCTTATTATAAATTGAAACGATTAAACAGCAATGTATTTTGAATCGAAGAATTGATAATATAGCTTCTTATAAACTGCTGTTAATCAGTTCATCGATACTTCGATATCAAATAAGTATGTATGTTCTTTAAGTAATATTGGACTGTGCGGATCTCGCTTGTTTCGATTAAAATATACTAACCCAAATTAAGGCAATTGATAAGTAACCAGGCGTTTCGCAATTGATTTAATGTAAACAAAATCGTATGTCGACATGCTCGTAATATCGTACAGATAAAGTTAATTTTCAGTTTAATTTCATGCTATATTTTTTTTAGATTGATTACCTTCGAATGTTTTTTTCTTATTACAGTATGCAACTTTGTCTTACTTTTAGTTACGGGTTGATGTATTCTCGGGATTTTGGCAATGAGTTTTTCAATAGTTTCTAATTTTATATTGTTCCATATTTCCTGCAGTAGCTGCCAAAGATGTTACTATTCATATACTGCGGAAATAAAAATATTTTTTCAGGCAATAGGAAATTAAATTGGCGTTTTATTTTATAAAATATTCAATTGACGATTTATTAGTCGCTCGTGTCGCATGCAACCCCTGATGATGCAAACCGCCTCCGAACGGCTGGTTGACCCCTGATTCGATTAAACAGATATCTGCTCGTTCACATGGAAGAGATTACCATTATCATGTCATTGTGTCGAGGTAGATATTGGCATCTGTCATTAACGTGCAACAAAGCGGTCGAATGCTTTCGATCGCAAGTGCCTTATCCATTTAACACGGGTCATCGTTTCCAAGCGATCGGTGAAATAAATTTCGTCTCTGTTCATCACCGATATCACCGGTTATCGGCCGCAATAAACAGTAACGAATTGCATTTCCGTGTTGTCGGGAAAAACAATTGATAAGACTGTTTTGCAGTTGCTTTCCTTCCTCTGCTTCTTCTCACTTTCCTTATCTTGATTTCATTATATTTGAACAGCGACGTCGATCGAAAGCTGAGTTGATGGATACCGTTGTTTGTTAAAAGATACACAATTTAGCACATCAGAAATTCAATAATGCAGATTGTTCAAAACACTGTGGTTAATTTTTGTAATTTCATAAAAGAGAATTCTCATTTTCTACTACTTCCTTATTCGAAAGATACTTAATCAAAGAATATTTAAATTCCAAAATCTGCCCCTAATTAAATGTTTCAACCCTCTCTGGTATTATTTCAAAGAGACGAGGGTTTTTGGCAAATTATGAATTCAATAATGAAGATTGTTCAAAACACTGTGATTAATTATTATAATTTTATAGAAGAGGATGTTCTTGTTAAAATTCTTATTTTTCATTACTTTCTTATTGCAAAAATATTTCATCATCAATCTACATCAAAGAATATTTAAATTCCAAAATCTGTCCTTAATTAAATGTTTCAACCCTCTCTGGTATTATTTCAAAGAGACGAGGGTTTTTGGCAAATTATGAATTCAATAACGAAGATTGTTCAGAACACTGTGATTAATTATTGTAATTTTATAGAAGATGATGTTCTTGTTAAAATTCTTATTTTTCATTACTTCTTTATTCTAAAAATACTCCATCATCGATCCACATCAAAGAATATTTAAATTCCCAAATCTTCCTCTAATTAAATGTTTCAACCCTCTCTGGTATTACTTGAAAGAGACGAGGGTTGTTAATTCAAGGGGATTCAGAAGGGTTGTTTAATCAATGAAATGAAAGGGTTTCATCCCCAATTTTTCAAATATTTGATAACAAATAAAAAAATTGATTTATCCTCGATTCCAGTGCAGGAATCACCCTCGGTTCGTCTCCATAACGTGTTAACAGCAAAACGGATGATCTCCGATTCGAAACGGTGCCAAATTCAACACGCGTGTTCATCGTGCGTAAATTCATTCGTATGCAATCGAGCGTGTTTTTGCACGAGTGTGTTTTTCCACGCTATCAACGAGGCAAGCAAGGCCAAACGAATACTGAACGCGATGGTTGGCGCCATCGTGGAATAAAAGGCCAATGGCACTGATGAACCTTCCACGGTTACACATGTGATTTTCACTTACAGTTCCACGATATCTTTGTAAACTTTGCCCATAATTTACTACGTACCAATAATTTTTTCCTTCCAGACGGAGTTTCTTCGCGGTAATCGCGTAAGGGCAGCGTGTATGCCGCTTTCTCGGAACATCTCGCGCGTAAAATCAAGTCAGAATGTTGTGATTCTATCAAAGTTGTTTTCAACACAGAAAGAATTCCCGAGCGTTGAAAAATAATTTCACTTTCCTTCTTTCTTTCCTGTTTTCTAACTTTCGAGATCCAAGTATAATAAATTTGATCATTTATCAAAAATGCATAGAGGAAAAATATTGTAATATATAGAACCGAGATTAGTAATGTCATTTCTATTATTAATACGTAACATTTCTAGGAGTTCAGTTCATTAATTCATCGATTCAATCAACATTTCGCATCACACAGGTGCGTGCTAAAATTGTAATAATGGATGTACCTAATTTATTCTCTGCGTAGGAGAATGTCTTCGCATAAGAGCATCGGAATGTTGCTTCTTTCTCCGAGATCTGCTTTCGCTCTAGAAATAGACGGGACAAGAGGCGACTTCGGTATCCACATTGAACGACACGACATTTTATTCTTTTCATTCTCACGTGTATAAATATATCTTAAGAAACCATTCATGGAATTACGTCGAAAAATTCAATAGTATTCAGCAATGTCGAATATTTGCTGTGGTGGCGGAAGTTGCATTTAGGAAACTAAAGAAGTTTAGAGCAGGAATGGCCAAAAAGTCGATTGCGAAACGATTTTTCGAGACGGTTTTAAGGCACAAACGCAACTTATAGAAACAAATGGCCATGGCTCCTTTAGTATTCAACAATTCGCCTACCGCGTCAGCCGTCGAGAGAGAAAATATTTTTTAAAAAATAATTGATCATATGTATAATGAAATTGGCCACCCCTTGCTTAGAGCACAGGGTGGGGAACGAATTTCTGGAGCGCCCATGAAAGCAAAATGGTTAATCCTCGCCAATGATAGCAAAAGGGTTAATAAATCCTTATCAACGATGACAGATAAGCTAATTAAATTCTGTGTTTTTATAGCGAAGAAGAAAATCTCAAAGTAAAACGAAAATAAGATGCAGGTCCTGGCGGTTCCGATAAAGGTTAATCGAATTATTTTAATCGACAACTGGTCTCCCGTAATGTTTTATTCATCGACGATGACACAGGTCGTAGGTCAGGTAGGTTTCATTGCTGGAAGTAAATCGCGATCAATGTCTTCTCATGCGTCATTTGTCGCCCACCTCGGAACGATCAGTTTCTCCTCGTTCATTCCTCCATAATGGTCTACGCGTGACGCAACGCCGATGAAAATATCTGTGCTAGTTCCGATAAATTGCGGTATCGCTGTCAAGTACACTGTTCAGCCTGGTTATCGAGCTTATTCGGAATATGTACATACACGATCGGGTTCAGTGGCGTGCGTTACATCGACGAATTCCACGATCTAAATGATTTCCAGAGAATGTTGACGATGACTCTTCCTTTTCCGATTAATCTCCTTGAGATTGTGAATTAAAATTTGGACAGCTCATTCACCAAAATTGATCAAGGCTTTTTGGATCGAATGTTTGAATATGAAACACTTTTCAAATTTGCAAATTTTTCAACTTCCAAATTTTGCTTTAATTAATATAAATTAAATTCAAGCTCTTACGTCTTAGTTATGAAAACTTTTCAAATTTACAAATTTTTCAACTTCCAAATTTTGCTTTAATTAATATAAATTAAATTCAAGCTCTTACGTCTTAGTTATGAAAACTTTTCAAATTTACAATGAAACACTTTTTAAATTTGCAAATTTTTCAACTTCCGAATTTGGTTTTAATTAATATAAATTAAGTTCAAGCTCTTACGTCTTAATTATTAAACAGTTTTCAAATTTACAATTTATATAAATTAAGTTCAAGCTCTTACGTTTTAATTTCTCGAAATGGAGCAACATTGCACGCCACGATACCTCCGTTGGGGACATTTATTAGAACAGGAAAATCAATATTCCTTAATACATACGCAATTAAAGGTAAAACACGACAAGCAGAGATGCATAAGGTCGTGAAACTTGGTTTATCGGCGTGATTAGCGAGGCGAATGATTCGCAACTGCTCTTCACACACTTATCAAATTTTCAGATAGCTTATTAAATTTCACCATTTTCAAATTCTAGAATTCTAAGAGTCCGAGATTCTAAAATTTTGCGAAGCATTATCCGTAAGCTAGATTTATTCGTTCCAAGATGTGAGAACTATGCTAGGAACTTCATTTCCAGCATCGGAATTAAATGACATTACGACCAGAGAAAAGAACGTTCGCGAACAATCAGTTCTCTGTGGTCTGAAATTTTGCGACCAATGAAACGACACGAAGATTAAACTCTATAATTAACTGGTGATTTTCGGGAGAATGTAAAACTCGATAGAACTGCTCTGTCAGTAACCGTGAACTCGCCTGCTGACGCTACCAATTATTCGCAACACGTAAATGATTCGATTATCCGAACGATAGCGCAGCTGAATGACGCACAAACTAGAAGAACTATCGTCATCATCGCTGACGAATTTACTGTATGATACCACGCCAAATGCCTAAAACAGACGATGACTAGCTAGTTTCCACGGCCAGGCGACTTACTTTCATCTTGATAGCCCGTTGACCTATTTCAGAATGATTTTATTATACGATGATGTTTGTAAATTGAAATTTGCTCTTTGAATCACTCATTTTACGCTTCAGGCAGTGATGGGCAGATTAACCCTTTCGCCAATGATTTTTTCGGTAGTTACGTCAGTCAGAGTTAACTATTCGTTGCTTTGATTTTAAAATAAATAAAGAAAAATGAAATATGCATCCTTGACTGACCAAGCAAATTATAATTAGAATAAAACTCAAAATTCAAACACACTGAAAGTATCAAGCAATTTTGACACATGACTGCAACGCCATGTTGTAGGGCAAGGGGTTAATTAACCCTTTGACTGCTAAGGACGCACATATGCGTCAGGTGCAATATTGTGTATCTTAATCATAATAAAAAAAAAGTTATCAATGCATATCATTAATTACACACCATATGTTATCACGTTATAATGATGTGATAAAACAATGGGAAAAAAGTGAAAAAATAAATTAAGAAATAAAATGAAATAAAAGAGAAATGATAAGTGTTATTAACTTAATTTTTATTTCATACACAAAACGTTTACACACGTTACATACATATGATTAATTGTCTACTGTTTGTTAAGTGTGTAATAAATATCACTTTTTCATGGCGTTAATATCGATTTTGAGTTACATGATATGACTCATGCTCGGCCGACAGAACATCGTTGGTCATTTGATATACATATAGATTGTAGTGTGATAAAAACAAGAGAAAGAAATAAATAAAATGTAGCTGGTCAAATATGTTGTTTGCAAGAAAAAATCGTTACAAGAAAGATATTAACCGTACGTTATTGTATCTGGTATGACCGCGACCCGGCGTATGTGCACGATGCATATATAATATTAAAATATGCAAAATTTAAGAGGCAAACGTAGTATATAATATATTAATGGATTCAGAAAAAGATTTATGTTCTTTTTTGTTATTATGTAAGTGGTGATTGCTTTTAAAATAATGTTATAAACCAATTTTTTGTTATAAAGAAATCATATTTTACCAAATTTATGGCCAGCTGTTATATGTTCATAAAAAACCATGAAACTTTTCCTTCAAAAGTTTTCTTCTATCTAGCTTTCGAGATAGCCTATTGTACCCGAAACTTTAGGTGGTTGTTTCACCCCCTAAATATGAAAACGGGCGAAAATATCTTTCCCAAAAATCAAAACAATCGGAGGCGGACACCTAGAAAACCTTCCTTGCAAGTGTCGCTTTAATGTAATTGTGAAACATAAATTTGTTACTGGCGACGATAAGTATGCACAGATTCTGTGAAAGACGCGTTAGTCAGCGTAGTCGCGTTCGCAAGAAACCAGTATACGATTCCGCAGCTGGCCAGCTTCGATCGAAAATAAAAGTGAGCAAGGGAATCGGATCACGAGGTGATCAGCAGAAACGGCGCAGTTCATTCGCCCACGAGACACTTGGGTTGAAAAGTCAAAGCGCCTGCCGTTTGCTAAGAATAACTCGCGGCGATCATTGCTTCTTGTCACCTTCGTCGTCGCGCTGTTTCTGTTCGTCGTTGTAAACAATCGCGTTAGCTAGCGCGCAAATATTTCCCGACGTCGTCGTCGTCACCTTCCTCCGTCGACGCGCACCCCACCTGTCTAAACTGGCTGAGGAAATCTCCTTTCGACAAAGTTTCTCCTTATGACTCTTATTTCACCATCCGTTCTATTTTTATATTCGACAAAGTTTCATTGAAACCAAAATCCAATTCCCTAATTAGAAACTTTTCTGTTTGTCAATTTACTCTTTGCATCATGCTTACCTGCTGGTACCAGGGATCCCTCCGGAGAGTCGGCGACGCACGGTCGTTAGGTACCTACGACTTCCAATCGATATTGATATCTCTGTAAATAATAATTAAAAAAGAAATTCAGATATTATTACTAATTAGGTGATAGAGTTTATATCATGTACCATTTGACGATAAGAACGTCAACTTGTGCTTCTGAAGGTGTCATATTAGTGGTACAACAGATAAGGCTCAGACTTATCTCAGGTTTCGTTCTACAGAAAAATGAGTGAATGTTTGTAGGATACAGGTGCACTTGACTCTGTTTGAATAAAAAGAAATAAAACTTTGCCAGCTAGCAGGAGAATATATATTTGTATTAAAAATAATTCAATAAGGGATTCTTCTTCGATAGTAACAAATTTTTGTTTATCTTTCAGGAGAAGAAAATCAAGATGCTGAGAGCTGGGTCTATATTTGGTGTGTTGGTCCTGTTGATCATCGCAAATATCGTAATGTCGAACCGTTGCCTAACGAAGCTCGAAGGTAAATCAATCATCACTTAATTAAAGACAAACCTTCTGCCTACATCCTTACCGAGAAAGGTCAATCAATCTTGGAAAGATCAATTGAAACTTGCACGATTCATTTCAACAGAGGTCAATCCGAAGAGGGTGGTCCAGATGGACGGACAATCATTGAGCATTAATTTCGAGGTTTCCGATAGAGTGACGCAGAGGCTATCCACGATAATAATGAAAATCTTCTTGACGGAAGTGCTCGGTTACACAGGAGTGTCCGTCTTTGAAGTCGAAGATGAATTCAATGCGAGCGACACTTTCAGGAGGTTGACCGATGGCGTCTCTTTCACTGGACAGAGAATGTAAAATTTTAAAATTCTATCTAATATTAATTACACGATATTGCTACGCGATGAAATAAGATTCAGCTCGAAAAAGTATGAAGCAACGTTTCTTTTTATACGTGGATGTTGCGAATCACAGTTCGATGGATTTGCATACAAATTGATATATAATGTATCTCGAGATCTTTTAAGATTAAAGGCTGGAAATTTGAAATATTCTGTAATTGATGATATTTCTACTGACAGATGATTTTTAAATTTCAAAATTCAAAAATTATATTTAACTTTTACGCGGTTTTACAAACAACACCGTTTTCGTTAGAATATAAAAAAGGAAGGCACGAAAATAAATTGCTAATTTGGTGCACTAGACTCCCAATGTCAATGGTGAACATGGAGGTATGGGTCCCGCCACAGTTGGACACGATGCCATTGTTAAACTCGAACGACGTGAAGGAATGCGGTTCCATTGCACCGCCAGGTCATTTCGGTTGGTTCGTTCCCGAATCGTTATCCAGGCTCGGTGACAGTTGGATAACCTTCGCCAGACGAGAGACAGTGGCTCGATTCGATGTCGATGAAATCACGTTAAATAAAATCAAGAATTTCACCGTGAATCCAGTCAACAGAACTTATTACTGCAAGGAAACGTACTGTCAGCAAGGAATGTATGTTCCGGAACGATGTCAGGGTCAACCTTGTGCTCTGCTATTGACCAGTTATCCAAATGTAACTGACTATGTGAGAGAACATATCGACGAGTTAAATTTATATGTAAAAGTAATTTGGGTCGGACCGAACCTGAAGCATCTGACTGAAACGTTGATCAGGGAATACTCGACGGTGCCATATGCGAATAGGTATATTAGTTTAATCTATTTTTTATCTATGAATAATATTCCCTCTTAAAATGGAAAGTGGCCACTTTAAAGTTTTAGAATTCAAAGATTCTAAGACTCTGTGATTCTAAGATTCTAAGATTCTAAGATTCTAAGATTCTAAGATTCTAAGATTCTAAGATTCTAAGATTCTAAGATTCTAAGATTCTAAGATTCTAAGATTCTAAGATTCTAAGATTCTAAGATTCTAAGATTCTAAGATTCTAAAATTCTAAAATTCTAAAATTCTAAAATTCTAAAATTCTTGGATTCTAACATTCTAAGATTCTAAGTTTTTAAGATTCTAAGATTCTAAGATTCTAAGATTCTAAGATTCTAAGATTCTAGGATTCTAAGATTCTGAGATTCTGAGATTCTGAGATTCTGAGATTCTAAGATTCTGAGATTCAAAAATTCTGAGATTCTAAGATTCTAAAATTCTAATTGTAAGATTCTAAAATTCTAATTGTAAGATTCTAAAATTCTTGAATTCTAAGATTCTAAGATCCTGCGATTCTAAGATTCTAAGATTCTAAGATTCTAAGATTCTAAGATTCTAAGATTTTAAGATTCTAAGATTCTAAGATTCTAAGCTTCTAAGATTCTAAAATTCTAAAATTCTAAAATTCTAAAATTCTCCCATCAAGTCTCGACGACTCCTTCTGCTCCCCCAATCTCTAGGCTCCACCTCACCTATACCCCTTTCATTCCCCAGATCTCTGGTGATCTTGCACTGGACACCGAGCAGCGTGATACCCAACGAGCGCGACTTCACAACCATCGAATTCCCCCGCTGCAGCAGTAAAACCACCGAAGTCGGTTGCAAATACGAATCCAACAGGCTGACGAAATTAGTCTGGGCCAGGCTAGAGTACATCGCGAAGCTCGCCTTCGAGGCGATCAATCACGCTAGGTTCACAGGCGAGATGTACGAGGACCTGATCAATCGTTACAACAAATTGTCAGGAAGCATGGACGAAGAGGAAATTGCGTGCGATTGGTTGAGGGACAATTTGAACTACACCCTGGACGTATGGATGCCGAACAATGCCGACAAAAATATTCTCTTCGTGGGTGGGATATTCCCCATGAACGAGGCGTTTTATTCTGGTAAATCGATCCTGATCGCAGCCAGAATGGCGAAGGAAGCGATCAACGTGAACAACACGGTCCTCAGGGATTACAATCTGACCCTGTTGGCTAGCGACGGTCAATGCAAATCGGACATGGTGATGAGGTCCTTCATCGATTACATAGTTCACAATCAGTACGAGAAATTGGTCGGTGTCTTGGGACCAGCTTGCTCGGAAACCGTGGAACCACTCGTTGGAGTTTCGAAGCACTACAAGACGGTCGTCATCAGCTATAGCGCTGAAGGATCCAGCTTCAACGATCGCACGAAATACCCGTACTTCTTCCGTACGATCGGCGAAAACAAGCAGTACAAACATGTTTATCTGCAGCTGTTGAAGAAACTAGGATGGCGACGAGTGGCGTCGTTGACGGAGGACGGACAGAAATACACGGAGTACATATCCTACATGCAAGACATGTTAAGGGACAATGGGATCGTGTTCGTGGCGAATGCTAAATTCCCAAGAGAACGGGAGGCTGATGTGATGACTAAGGTAAATGAATTTGGGTTACGTTGATATTACTGATGATGTTCCCATCGATACTCGTTTCACTGACGTCGGTTTCATATCTCTGCACTTTCGAATACGCATTGTCTACTTAATTAGCAGTGTACCGTTATTGATTAAGTGCAACGTCAATAATCGTTGTAACAATGAATTATTCATTTTGATGAATAAATTGCACGTGAGGTGTTTTAGATTATAGATATTAGAGACTCGGGAATTATGGAAAATAGATTGTAATAATATAGGGTAACGTTATGGGTTACCCTATGTGGAGGCAATTCATTTTTTAATTTTCTGAATAATATTGACACGTTGAATTCCATGGTGATTAAAAAAAATTTAAACATTGTTGTACTAATAATTTTTTAATTTTAATTTTTACTTAGTTCTTCTACACACTTACTATAACAGTGCTATTTATAAATTCTATTTCAATTTCTTGTAATTATTCATTTACATAAAATTTCTCGCACGTGTCATTAATGATCCTCGTAGCACTCAACGTGGTAAACATTATTTATAACGGATGCAACGAAACATGCGTAAACTAGTAAAGGAAAAGTCTATAAATATCGATAGACAAACGTCAGGCATGCAACGTGGGCCGTGAAAAAGTATGATGATTTCTATCTTTATGCAAATGCGAGTCAATTTCATATGCTCACGTGTCGCTAAAAACTCGACGATATACGTTTGACAGACCTAATGAGGGAACATTCTACTTTACAGTACCTGCAAGATTTGAAGCAGAAAAGGGCAAAAATCATCATCGCTGATGTGTATGATCAAGTAGCTCGGCAAGTGATGTGCGAGGCGTACAGATTAGAAATGACTGCTGTTCAGGTACCAATAAAAAAATAACGATATTAAATTTCAATATAAAATTTATTTTGTATTAATCTTAATATAAAATTTATTTTGTGTCAATTTCAATGCAAAATTAATTTTATTACAAAAATATATTTCACTTTTAATCGTTGAAGGGGTACGTTTGGTTCCTGCCTCTTTGGCTTCGCCCGGAATGGTACGACACCGATCAATACAATCAACAAGGGGAACAGGTGCCATGTACTACGTTCGAAATGAGCAAAGCTATAAACGGTCACCTAGGTCTGTCGCACGCGTATTTCGCTCCGGACGACGACATTATGCAACAAGGAATAACTGTAAGACAATGGCGCGATCGTTACGAGCAATATTGTCAGAAGAAACGTCAACCACCTTCGAATTACGCTGGTTTCGCCTACGATGCCATGTGGACGTACGCTTACGCGATGGATAGGCTTCTTAAGGAGAATCAGAGCTACGTCTTTGATCTTCATAGTAGTCAGACTATCAATAGATTGACGGACATCATTGGCGCGACGGATTTCTATGGGGTACGTAGAAAAATGTACCAAAACCGGACTTTGAAATTAAAAAATTAGTGCTTAGTATCCCTAATGATTAATATTATCCGGTGTCCGAGCCTTCCTTATCATAATTAACCCTCATGATACCTACCTTCATTAAAACCTATCCTAACAACATCTCCATTTATTAAAATTATTTTAAACTTAGCCTTTTTTTATTGAATCATATTACCTACGTTTATTAAAATCTACCCACATTTCATAATTCTTTAGTTAATTTTTATTTTATCCTTACTTATTTTAAGGAGCAGTTACTATAATATCTTTATTAAAATCTGCCCTTAGAACATCTTTGATAATTAAATTTATCCTATCCTCAGCTTTCTTTATTTAAATTTATCCTTATATCACCCACCTTTATTAAAATCTATCCACACAACATCATTCTTCAATTAATTTTTATTTTATCCTTACTTATTTTAAGAAAAAACTGCTCTAACATCACCTATTTTTATTAAAATTTGTTCCAAACAGCATCTTTGATAATTAAATTTGTCCTTCCTTATCAGAATCTACCTTAATATCACCCAGCTTCATTAAAACCTATCCTAACATCTTTGTTTATTAAATTGATTTCAAACTCTGCCTCGTTTATTAAAATCTATTCAACAGTCTGACTATTCATTACTACTTCTACTGTGATGATCAATAAAAAGAAAATCACAGGATATCTATTATCGTATACAGGAAAATAAAACACTGGTTTCAGGTGTCAGGGAGGATCAAATTCTTCGGTGGTCCTTCAAGATACTCGGTGATCAATATTGTCCAGTTCGTCAACAACGAAACCCGACTGGTCGGTAATTTCTACCCAAATGTATCAGAAACGAAACACGAAGTGGTCGGTGGTAGATTGGACTTGAACGTGTCCGCCTTCACGTGGCTGTCGAAGACAATGCCCGACGATGGTTTAGAACCACCCCAACGATGCGTGATAGCCGGATTCGCTGATTTCTTGAACGTATCCTGTGAAGTCGCTTTTGTTATAGTTAATTTCCTAGGCTTCGGTTTACTCGGCGTTATTTTGATCATTGGATTCTTCATCATTAAAAGAAAGTGAGTACATTTCGCAATGATTGTACCATCCTTTGATTTTATATGCGATTTCAATATGTTTTAAATTTATTTTGTTCAGATACGAACAGAAAGTACGTCTTCACGAGAAGTACATCAAATCATTGGGCTTGGATTTCGCACACGCTGACACTTCTGATTTGGACAAGTGGGAAATACCCCGAAAGAGTGTAGTGATTAACCGAAAATTAGGGGAGGGTGCATTCGGTACCGTCTACGGTGGTGAGGCGTACTTCGCTGAAAAAGGGTGGCTCGCTGTGGCTGTGAAAACACTGAAAGTTGGAAGTTCCACCGACGAGAAATTAGATTTCCTTAGCGAAGTTGAAGTAATGAAGAGATTCGAACATAAGAACATCATTAAATTGTTGGGGGTGTGTATCAAGGGCGAGCCTGTGTTAACCGTCATGGAATTTATGCTGTATGGTGATCTGAAGACGTATCTTCTCGCTCGAAGGCATCTTGTTAATAATCATGGTTACGAAGATTCGGACGAAATTTCGAATAAAAAATTGACCGCGATGGCGTTGGACGTGGCCAGGGCGCTCAGTTACCTGGCTCAAATGAAGTATGTTCATAGGTAAGTTGAACAATATTTTTTATTTTATTA
Source organism: Osmia bicornis bicornis (assembly GCF_907164935.1). Taxonomy (NCBI): domain Eukaryota; kingdom Metazoa; phylum Arthropoda; class Insecta; order Hymenoptera; family Megachilidae; genus Osmia; species Osmia bicornis. The sequence goes on from NC_060229.1 coordinate 5,661,765, forward strand.
CAAAGGAATATCATATCCTTTGATATACATTAGTAATTAACGATTCTGGACATTAGTAACGGATTTTCTGAAATTATACAAGGTGTTGCCAAAAAAATCGACGGCTTGACAAAAAGAGTTGTCAGTAGTATAACAGCGATTAATGCCATTAAATTTGCCTTTGAGTGCGGTGAGTGTCGACCGAAAAAGAGTGTGGTGTGAGACTTACGAAAGGCACATGAGGATTAATTAGAGAAACTAATTCGCCTTTTTTCTAATATCATTAAATTCAGTTTCGCTAATTATGACAAATTATAGACATAGGACGATAGGGTGCATAACGCAGGAACTTGTGTTGTATACTTTCTATCAATTTAATATGTTTCATATTATCAATAACTTCCTCGTTCATAATTTCAATGATTCTAATATTATTAACCGATTTTTTCTTTTTCATTTTTCAGAGACGTTGCCTCTAGAAACTGTTTGGTGAATGCTCACCGTGTGGTGAAGCTCGGTGACTTCGGTATGACCAGGCCGATGTACGAAAACGATTATTACAAATTTAATAGAAAAGGTATGAAATTATAAATTGTATAGTTTTCGCAACTGTAGTAAACGGATCACACTATATACAATTTATAATGTTCTTCCAGGTATGTTGCCAGTGAGATGGATGGCACCAGAATCTCTAGGTCTAGGAATCTTCACTCCAGCCTCGGATGTCTGGTCCTATGGTGTTCTACTTTATGAGATTATCACTTTCGGCAGTTTCCCATTCCAGGGGATGAGCAACAACGAGGTGCTTACTCATGTGAAGAATGGAAACTCGCTGGCTGTTCCTAAAGGAGTGAAGTGCCAACTGTAGGCTTGATTTCCACTATAACTAATTGATAAATCTTATACTAAATTTTCAGAATAATAATAGAAAAGTTACATGTTACAGAGAAAATATGATATATTCTTGCTGGAGGGTGGACCATACGAAGAGGCCAACCGCCCCCGAGATCGTCGATTTCCTAGCCACGAATCCCCGAATAATATCCCCGTGTTTAGACGTTCCTTTGGCCAGCGTGCAGATGGAGCACACCGGACAGCTCGATATGCAATTAACAGAGAACTTCCGGAAATTCTCTTTGCCCTGGCCACCTAATGCTCAGACTACTCGATCCTCCACGTCGATCTCCAGTCCTTCGGAGATGCCCAATCCTCCTCTGCTCGACATAAACTGCCAGGACGATAAACAGAACCAAGACTCGCTATTAGGTGACGCGACCTCCGATCTGGACAGTACGAAACCTTTATTGATGAATTCGGAAAATTCGTCGTCGGGAATAGCACTGCAAAATTTGCAGAAGAACGAAGAACAGGCGCACAGATACGTGAACATTCAACCTGGTGTATCAGCCAGCTTCGATTATCCTGGAAAAGGACGTAAAGATCCTGGAAATATTCAAATGGAAGAGAGGAACGCTATGCTGTCGAAACAGAGGCATTCGGAGGATGTCTCGATACTTTGACAGCACCAACCGCTAATGATTTCGCGACAGAAATCAGTGGTGCACTTCTACAGGCGCGCCGAGGGCATATTTGGAAAATATGCGAAATGGTCGTACAGAAAGTCGAGCGTTTAATCGATCAGCCATGATTGATCAGAGGATAACATGATTCCAAGTACGATCTGGTATATCCCGGTTCCTCGAGAGGAACTTCAGGCATCGTTAAACTTTTTGTTCACGTGAAGATTAAAATCCTGCCGATTAAGTTGACGATTAAACGAAGCTACAGACAAATCATAAGTACCAGTGATGAACACGATACGATATCAGTTGCAATAAGCGAAAATATACCGGTGCGAGTATGGAGATGAACTGATTCCGTAGATTTTCGCTCAATCCACTTTTGAGACTGATACATACACGCATATATTATATATAGAAGAATTAAGTTATCGATGCGACAACGATGGAAATCTCTGGAAAAATTTCAACAGAGAAGAAATATTTTTTTTTTTTCATAGTTATAAAGAATTTGAGATAATTTCAATAGATAAAGAATAATGAATAAAGTATTTTCTTATTTAATGTAGAAATTTCCATCGAGGTTGCGACAAAGAGAAATAAAAGAAAGGCTGCTTCAATTACGACTGACAAACTTCGTTTCCGCGCAAAATTTCACAAGTAGCATTTTTTCTGTTCACGTACAGTCATTTATAAGAGTATTGCAGTACACGAAAAGATCGGTGACTGTTTGAAAACAATTAAATCAGAAGACTTTCCAGGCAATCGTATCGAGAATAAGTTCGCGCATTTTCAGACGAATCAAAAGAATAAAAAACAAGAGCAATATTTTTACACGGAGCACCAATGTTCACGTAACCATGACATTTGTATAGAGACGTATATATTTTATTCAAACACGTTTCAAAATCGCCGGGAACATAGTTAATGAAGATAAAGGGTCCGACTAGTCGCCCTTCCAGTTCCAAGTATATATGTATACACGATATAATATATTTTTTGACCCGCCTTTTACGCAATATACCTATTACTTAGCAATTTAGAAGAAGAAGAAGAAGAAGAAGAACAAGAAGAAGAAGAAGAAGAAGTAGAAGAAGAAGAAAGCTGGGAATCCAGTTTCTAGATCCTCGCTAGAATCCTAATGAAATGCAACAAAACGGTTACTATATTATATACAAGATCACACCTAGCGATTATTTATTAATTTAACCAGAGAAACTCTGATCGAGACTACTTTTTGTAAAATACAATTAACGTATCAGAATATTCTCTTGTCGCGGGCTTCGTACTGAAAGCAATTTATTTTTATTTATAGTTAGAAACGTGGCTCGTGATGAGAGGGATGATTAGTCTATTTCTTTAGGTGCAATAACATTCTACGTCTTTGTATAAACTACTAAAGATTTCTTAGATATATATGTATGTTATTAATGGGGTACATGTCAGAGTGGCCAATCTACTTTTAAAACACGATTATACATGTTGATGTTTGTATAAAATTTATCAAAATATATTCTATTCTCGTTGTTTGATATCGGCGTGACTAGGTAGGGCGCAGGGTGAGCTTGCCCCCCTTCCAAAAAGAAACGGACTGGAACCCTTATCAATCGAAGATTTTAAGATTTGACCGTTCCAGAATTCCAAAATTCTAATAATTTTGAAAAACATCCTAGTCACGTCGAAGTTGCTTGAAATATTTATACTTTTAATTAGAAAATGATAGAAAAAGATATTCAATGATAATCATTAGAAATTAGATTATAAACACAGTGATGAATAGATGTGATTATAATAGAAAAATTTCGTGAAAATTTGTTTAAATATGTTTAAATATTGTTGAAAATTTGTAAATCTATTGGTCACACGAATTTGTACCTGTGTAACTACAGGTTGCCTGAATTTTAATGCCAATGGTCAAAAAAACGATATTCTTTCGTTCCATTATAATTAGTTTATTAACAAGACGATTTATTTATTTTCGTATTTATTATGGATGTCGAGACTTTGACCACTTTCGTTGCTCATTATTCTAAGGACGTTTTCATACTTTATATGATTTTTCTAGTAAAGCATTTTTTTTTTCTTTTTGTTTTCTCTTTTTATTTATCCAAAGAATATGTTCCTAGTGTTTGACCAATTAAAATTCAGACACTCTGTGCCCTCTGTAAGCGTTAAACTATCATCGTTGTCTAGTTAACAATTATGAATCAGTGATGGGCAGATAAAGTGCTCACTGAGAAGCTCGTGGGTAATTTGGTAATTTGAAGATTTGAAAATTAAGAAATATCAAATTGAGAAGTTGAGTAATTGACTATCCATCATTACCCCTCGTGGGCAAAATTGCCTATTGCTGCTGTAATCACATAAGATGACTGAGGGGAACGATTAACCGACAGAAAGTATTTTAAAATTCTCACGTTAATTCCAGTTCGTAGTTGCTTCGAATTCACAAAACCATGAAATACCTTCAATCGTACGTCCATTTTTTTTTATACCTTCGAAGCGATTTAGAAAAAAAGCACTCGATCATAATTCATGTTACATCGCGTCGATCAACGACACGCTTATCGTAGTACTTAGTGGTAAATTTCTTCTTCTATTTTCCTTTTTTTTTATGCCGGGTATAATTAGACTAATCAAGCAAACATCTGTTTTCGAAGATGTAACAAGGCTTTTCTTCTACATTTTCTGTAGAAAATGAAAATGAAATAATCGTACACGATAACGTGTACGGGACAGTACAATCCTTCCTAAATAGCTTTACATTAAATTTCACTGTAATAAAATCTATCGCGATGTTATTTATTCATAAATTGTACAGTTGTAGTTTTATATTCGTTGCAGATGATAAAATGTATGAAATGTTACGCGTCTATTGTTCTTGTACAGATATAGTTATCGATCGATAACATATTTATTATGCTTTCACAAATTAAATTATATAGAAAAACGGTTTTTTAACGTATTCCTACCCCCTTTATAATAAGAAATATGAAAATGATGAATTTTAATATAAATATATACATTTCAATAATAATGATTTAAATAAAAAAACTTGCAATATATCCATGCGAAAATGTGTAAAAATAATAAATTTCAATAGATATAGCAATAGTTTAAATAATAAATTAGTATGAAATTAGAAATTGTAGTGAAACAGTATTCAATAATAATAATTTTTAGGAATATTGCAATATATTTAAACGCAAATCTGAAAGAGTAATAAATTTTAATAGATATAGTAATAATTTAAACAATAAATTATTACAAAAGTAAAAATTGTAGTAAAATAAATTTTAATAACAGTAATATTAGAAAATTTTGCAGTATATCCACGCGAAAATGTAAAAAAATAATAAATATTAATAGATGTAACAATAATTTAGTTCATAAATTTTATAAATAAATTTTAATAAAATAATTATCAAATTAGAGTGGAGGTATCCTGCCGTGACGGCGGTGAAGCGGAGCGTCATGGTTCATCAGGCACCCTTGTAAACTGCTCGTCCTCGATCAAGATCAAATCAAATCAGTCTTATAACAACTGCCGAGGGGTACGACTCTACCTGTCAAATACAGGTACGTGTTCGCAACCAGGGTGTTCGTGCATATGGTCATATATGTGTTACCATATTGTTACTGTGTATGCCTATGGTGTTTTCCATGCATTTTGGAATATTTATACGGATTTATTAGTGGGTTTTATGGTGTAGTCTCCAAGTGTTTTAGCATTTTTATACAAGTGCATGAGTATGTCCTATGGTGTGGTCCCCCATGTGTTTTAGAATGTATACGCATGAGCTTTATGGTGTTTTATGGTATGGTTCTCCGTGCGTTTTGGCATGTTTATACGGATTTACTAGTGTACTTAATGGAATAGTTCCTTATGTGTCTTGCTGTGCTTTTCCAAGGTTCCCTAAATGTTTTTCTATACTTTTTCAAATGTATTATTGTGTTTTATGCGAATTTTTAAATTTGCAGAGTTATAAATATTTGTTTATTGCATATTTATATGAATTTGAACACGTACAAGAATCGTGATTTTCTTTTGTTTCAGAAGGATGCTTTGACCAACGGGAGGATTGCCATTTCTGAGACGAGCTACTGATCAATAGGTCAATCATGGATCAACCATGGTTCACTGAGGGATATTGCGAGCGCAGTGGTGCAAGTCAACGATCAGTGAGTCGCATGCTTTATAGTTCCTCCGGTCCCCACCACGTCGTGGGACGAGTAGTCCAAAACGACATGGAGGCTGGTTGTAATTTATATCTTCTGAACGAATATAGTGACTCTCGAATATCATTGTATCATTTTTATACAATGATAATCGTGCAAATTGTTTTTCCGTGTTATATTTATTAGTTCAGACTAAGGTTTTCTTGTGAATAATGTTTACATGTACATAATTCCAGTTAAAAATGTAGAGAAGTCAGATGAACCTCTGATTACAGAATACATTTTCTCTTTTTTGTACGTAGAAGAAGGTATTTCGCGATGAGCAGAATTCAAAGTCAAAGTAATAAGCATGAATATCTTTAATTGTTCGAACTAATTACTTTGATACCGAAATCGCTTTTTAAATTGAAACATTCTTTTCATTTATTTTGCTAATATTGAAAAGAATGGTTTTAAATATAGCAATAGATAGGCAGGTAGTTTATCCGATCCGATCTAATCCGATTTGACAACCGACTATCGAATCGAACTCATTATTCATTTTACTAATTAATTAACGAACCGACTTGCTTTAGCGACTTATTGTTTATTTATCTATCTAATGATTTCCCTGTAAGGGCAGGCGAGGTACGTTTACGTACCCCTTTTTCGCCTCAAATTGGGGTGTTTAATTGGGGTGCATTTCGCGCCTCTGTCATCTGTGAGGGTGACGTATTCTGGGAACATTGGTTACCTTTTACCCTTCTGTTTTCACCCTATTTGAGAAAATTTTGTTCTTTCTAGAATACAAAAGTGTCTTCTGTGAATTAGGCATAATGCCTGCTGGCTCAAGGTATCATACCATATATGTATCATACTCAATGGAGGGGACACCTTCTCCTCCACTGGCTTAGACCACCATTTCCTCTAGAGGGTCTGCGAACTTGCTCGAGGGTGTACTCAAAGATTGGTACTGATACTACTGAATCCAAATGTACCGCATTGAACTTGAAAATAAATTATCGTAGTAAAAAATATTAAATACTAATAATTTTTTGATATGCGTACATAGTTTCAACTAATAAATTATGCCCACTTTTTCTCACACACAACGCGTTAGAATATTATACAAAACAATTTTGAGGTTACATCGTGGTTTACCGGTTGAAATTCAACCTTTAGGAAATAGTTATGTTCGTGATGAATTTAGAAGACATAAAAACTGTGACGAGGTTGCAGCATTAACATTTCTAAATGAGTGGACAGTAAGTAATTTTAGTTATTTTGTTGAAACTTTTCTTTAGGAAGTTTAGGTTAACTTTCATTCAACTTCCGCATGAGGTTAATTCTAACAAGGTCATGATCTTTTTTGTATCTAAACTTTAGTATTTATTATTTCCCTATAGGATTATGCAGTAATGCTTGCCAAACAGCTTGGCATAAAAGGACCACATACAGCTAAACCTTTAGGTCAAGACTTAAAACAAGAAGATCTTGATAAGTTCAGAGATGAACAAGTGTATCAGTTATATGAACTGATGAATGCAGCAACTGGTAAAGAGGATAAAAATAAAAAAGAAACATGACATAGACTTTTCAATAAATTAAAATATTTTACATGGCATAGCTTCTCACATTGTGTCACTCACATAATTTATTAATATAACTGTAATTATGTATATAAACTATGTATAGTATCTTACTTTTAGACAAACATTGCACTATTACTTTCAGTGTAAATTCATGTACAGAATTGAAAAAGTTGTCCTAGTTCAATAAAGCTTGTTAAATACCTACCACAAAGACATAACTTTAAAAAACTTATTATTAATTTTGAATTTTTTTAATTTTCAACTTATCAAAAGTCGAATGCTATCGATAATCGTTATTTGATGTCACGTCAACATTCAATTCCTATTACGTATATAGTTTATTTAGTTAGGTTAAAAACCAAATGTTACAATTGTATTAGGTTAGGAACAGTTTTATTTATGGGACCATAACCTTAATTAATATATACAAATTTGTGAATATTATTTTAAATTAAACAGGTTTGCTTAATAATAAATATGAAAGTTTGGAGAGAATCTGCTAGTTTAATCTTAGCAGCTCGTCATACACAAAAGTACATTAATTCCTCCTTACCCTCAAATGTAAGTATCACATAATTTATGCCTTTTATTCAACATATGTTATGTATACCAAAATCATATAAACATTTATTACTGTTTATAGCAAATAAAAATAATCATCAAACACCTAAACTTAATTGATTCTAATGATATTACGAATATCGTATCATCGATCGCAATCTACAAAACGCGCGAAAATTTAAATTTCATTTGCTACGAAAAATCATTCAGCTTTTTCTAAAATATTCAAGAGAAACTTACAAAATAACATTCAGTTTCAGTATAATTACAATTTGTTGTGTTTAAAACGTCATCAAAATTCCAAGTTTATGCCAAATACTTATGTATTCCCTGGTGGCGTGGTGGATCCCTCAGACGCTGATTTGAAATGGCACGATCTTTTCTCTGCCTTCGGTTTCGATGTTAATAGTTTCACGTCTTTAAAACCAACCACAAGTATGCGTCCTTCTATTTTTAAATCAGGACCAAACGAATTGCCAAGAGAAATTTCATTGCGCATTACTGCAATTCGTGAAACCTTCGAAGAATGTGGCGTATTAATCTGCAAGCAATCAAGAGAAGATAATGCTTACCCTGATTGGGCACAACACGTTAAAAGTAATTTTATCATTTGATTAATTCTTGTACATTTATTTTTCCTAAAACGAAGGACATTTGATAAATCATTAAACGTGCACATTTTTCATACTATCAGTTTCTGAGAATGAATTGGACAATTGGCAAACAAAGGTGCACAACGATGCAACAGAATTTTACTCGTTATGCGAAAACTTTCATTGCTATCCAGATTTATGGGCTCTTTACGAATGGAGCAATTGGTTAACACCAACTTATTATACTAGAAGACGATACGACACAGTTTTCTATTTAGCCTGTTTACCAAGCGTGCCTAACGCTGTTCCAGAAGCGACGGAAATGGTGGATTCGAAAGTAAAGTTTTATTATATCAACGGATCGATAAAATAATCTGGAGCATATCATTAATATTTTATGTATAATTCAGTGGGATGTGCCAGGAAGTTTCTTATTTTCTTCGGGTATTTTGTTGCCACCTCCGCAACAATATGAAATTGCAAGGATAGCGAAATTTGAAAGTATAGACAATTTGTTAGATTTCGCTATCGATCGAAGTAAAATAGGAGTACTTCTGAATTTGCCGGTATGTAATACTATACACTTGTCTGAATTCTGAATAATTTAAACAAATTGTGCGTGTTATTAGGTGAAGGTGGAGTTGCAGGATGGAAAAGTGCATGTTTTACCAGGAGACTCGATGTACCCTAAGGATGTTAGTTTAATCGACGAACAAATTATTAATAAAAGTGATATCACTATTCGTGAATTTAGAGAAATATCACCAACAAAAAACAGGATGGAATTTTTTAATCTTCAAGTAAAGGAACTATTCGTTCAAAATTTTGATAGTACAGATGGTCATTTAGCTCCTTTACAAGTGAAAAATGTCTACATAACTTCGTTAAATAAAAAGTCTAATCTATGATCTATTTATGTAGTAATATACAATGTTTTTTGATGCATAATCTTGTGCAATTTTGCTGTGTAAATGAAACAACGTATACTAATGTTTAATAAATGAACAATGTATTTTTTTATTTTCAACCATTTGAAATTCCGATAATTTATAATGTATTTGCGTGGTAGCATCTATCGCATTTCTCGTAATATATCGAACGATGTTTTAAAAAAAAAGGCGGGAATAAAAGCGCGGGAAACCGGTAATGAAGTAATGGCTGCTTAGCAAATGTTTTAAGTTTTCAGAAGCACTAAGAGTGAACACATACAGCAAGTAAAACATAATTAATCAAGTAAGTATGACTTATTTCTTTCGTTTTATTAACCATGATTGTTTTTCTTATTCTTCTCCTACAAACTGCTTTAAAAGTATTGCATATGAATGTGAAATTTTGGAATATATGGAAAAGAGGAATTGTATTTCATTTTAGACAATATGGAATATACTAAAAGACGGCGTTATACAGTTAATGTTGAAATCAAGGATTTACAAGATGTTTATCAACATGATTTGCAAATGTATAATTTCCCTCCATCAGGGGAAATCCCATTCATAGAGTTTCAGCAATTGGGTATGGAGAGATTAAAGCGTAAGTAGTTTGGAACATAATGATTGAATTGTTGCGTTATGGATAGCTAACCCATTTGTTGAAGTTATAATAGTATTTTATAGTTTTACAGCATCTTGAAAGCATTGCCTTAAAACAAGAGTTTAAAACATTGGATGAACGTAAACAACATTTAAATGCAGCTTTAATGAAAGATGGACTTAAGTATTTTGCGCATCTTTTATATGCAAAGGGATGCAAATCATCTGAAGAAACAGATTTACAGTATAGGAAAAAGGATCACATATCACATTTTGTATTGAGATTATCATGCTGCCAAGATTCAGATCGTCAAATGTGGTTCATTAATCATGAAGTTGACTTTTTTAAGTTGAGATTTAGTTCATTAGATAAAGAAGGAGTAGAAAAATTACTTACTATGCATAATATAGACTGTGAACAAGTAAGAAATAAAATCAATAAAGCAGAATACAAGTTAGGTGTTCATTGAGTTTATACTTATTTTTCTTTCTTTTATTTTTTGATTTGTTAAGATTACACAACAAGAAAAAGACGAAATTCGGGAAGAACTTCGTTCATCTACATTTAAGAATTCAAATATTGATACAACAGAATTTTATAAAGTGCCCTTCCAAAAAGTTGTTGATCTAGTTAGATCACGTAAAGTTTATATTGCTAAAGGGACAGCATTTATCCCACAATCAGATTTGATATCTCTGTTTGTTTCATATTTTAGGAAAAATTTAATGGAGGGTATGGAAGTAAGTTTTCAGTTACTACTACACTAAGTAACAAAGAAATATTTGAATATTCATTCATTTGGCTATATTTATATTATACAGCAAGCAAGATTTTGTGTTTCAAATATGTATGATGATGAAAGGTTAATATCTTTCCTTAAATCTTTGCCTAGTTGTTTTTCTGGTATGACACGCGTGGTTTGGTCCACAGCCACTACACCTATAGACAAATTAGACGAGGTAACTAGTGTGCCCTGTATAGTTTAACATTTGTACAATGTTAAATAATTTTCAGTTATCAAAAATATCATATCCTTTGTGTATGAGAATATTACACGAAGCACTCAACGCTAACCATCATCTCAAAAATAGTGGACGAATTCAATATGGTTTATTTCTGAAAGGTATTGGAGTGACATTGGATGATTCTTTGCAATTTTGGAGGAAAGCGTTTTCAATGAAAGTAGATGCAGACAAATTTGATAAACAATATGCTTACGCACTAAGGCATACATATGGCAAAGAAGGCAAACAGACAAACTACACTCCACTTGGGTGTCCAAAAATTATATGTTCTACAGTGGGTGCTGGTGAATACCATGGATGTCCATATAAACACATGGACTCTGGATCATTGCAAAACAAACTGTTGAGTTATGGAATGTCAGTAGCAGGTATGGATATCATTTTATTTTTAAGATATAAAGATTGAGGATTACTATTGTATTTCAGACGTTACTGAAATCGTCGAGTTAGCCAATATTGGTCATTACACTATCGCATGCGCGACCTATTTTAAGATTATGCATAACCAGTTGCCAGACAAACCTATCCTGCATCCAAATGCATATTTCGCTGAAAGTCGTGCTATATTGACTAAGAATGATTCTACAGGTAACGTAATATTTGACTGTTAAAAAATATAATAAATTATTTTAATACATTCTTTATACAGAGCCGGAAACTAAGGACAGATTTTCCCAAAGCGGAATAAGTACTACGCCTAAAATGGAAAGAACTATCGGTACACCTTCATGGAGTGCTAGTCAGTCATCGAGATTTAGCACACCAACTAGAAGCATAGATAGAACGGGTGGGACACCATTTAAAAGTATAGAAAGAGGGGGTGGGACACCATTTAAAAGTATAGAAAGAGGGGGTGGGACACCAACAAGAATAACTAAAGCGGTACCTAAAAGAATAGATGATCTAAATATGGAGGAAATCAGTGAATTAATGGAGGAAGATATGTGAAATGAATAAATTATAAAAACCTAATTGCCGTAATATTTGTTGATCATAATTTTATTATAAAATAAATAATATATTTGTAACTTTTCTAATTCACATGAATTATTTCCTAGGCGTTGCTGCATTATACATAACTATTGACTTCTTTTAATGATCGTCTACTAAAACAGTTCGTCTTAACATCGCGTACCATTGATTCCACAACTTTTTCTAAATCGTATTTGTGTTTCCATCCCCAATCTCGCCGTGCCTCGCTGTCATCGAACACTTGTGGCCAATTATCAGCTAAAGATTAAACAATAAGATATTATTTCATACATAATTAATATTTTTATAGTGTATTATTAACTGACCAATATACTGCCGCCCATCTGGTTTGTATGTGATCTTCAGATCAGGAACGTATTTCTTCAGTTCATTGAACAATTCTTCAGGAGTGAAGCTCATCGCAGTAACATTATAAACTCTTCTCTGCAATTGTTCGTCTGGTGCGTTTAAAAATTGAAAAAGCGCGGACAGACAGTCCTCTATGTATATCATCGGCAATCTCGTGTAAGGTTCCAAATAACACTCGTATTTCTTATTAAGCAAACCTTCGTGGAAAACAGCGACTGCATAATCTGGAGAGGAAAATACAACTTTTATTTTATTGTCCACGCTGTTACTCGAAGATTTACGGATCAGGAGTTAAGGGAAACGCAAGAAACGATCTCACGGCTCGTGATCAACAATTTACTAATACTATTGTCCTTGAAGAACGATGGTATTATGCAGTTATTCTAATCATCAATGGAACGACCTCCATTTTTCAATGCAAGAAGATGTAAAATTTCACTAAAGGAATCGTGATACAATACCTGTGGTACCACCACCCGGTGGGTCGTTGCTAATTACCCCCGGAAATCGGAGACACCGGAAATCAAGACCGAATCTGTGATGATAGTATTCGCCTAACAGCTCAGCGTGTACTTTACTAACACCATAAATTGTTCGTGGTCGTTGAATGGTCACATTAGGGGTGGGATTCCTCGGTGAATCTGGACCAAATGCTCCGATCGTCGATGGGATAAATATTCTTAATTTATACTGTCTTGCCAATTCAATAACGTTATGCATCCCTGATGAAAAAATTACTTAAATTACATTGTATACTGTCTTCACAGCAACATTTTCTTCAAAGGTAACTGAAAGCCACTTTCTCTAACGCACTTTCTTTCATGACTGGCGGTAAAGACGTAATTATTTTAACGACAAATTCACTCGTCAGAATACTCCGTTTCACTCGAGAGTGATTTCAGAAAGAAAATTAAAAAATTTACTCGGATGATCCGCTATGATAGTCAACCTGTTAATTAATTAATTAAAATCTATTTTACCTTCTATGTTGACCCTCACAGCAAGAGGAACGTTCTGTTCACCAACAGCACTAAGTAGAGCACTGAAGTGGATCAGCCAATCGATTCTATAATTGACCACGATTTTTTGGAGACCCTTGAAATCAAGAATATCCGCAAAAATGAAAGGTCCATTGGATGGACTTTCTTCGGTCGGTTTAATTATATCAGAAAGTATCACATTTTCGTTTCCATAGTTTTTTCGAAGGAGTTTCGCGCACTCGGTACCCAATTGTCCAAGACCACCTTGCAAGAAGATCATTACAATATAAACACGTGCTATTGATGATTAAATAACTGATAATTATTCATTGAATAATCACAGATATGTTTTTTAGTTAAGCCAGGAAAATAATGAATATTACATTCTCATGTTAAGTAACTAGGAAAAGATCGTGTTTATTTATCGTTAATAGGATAATAACTTGAGAAAACAGAAATATATAAGTAGTTTCAGAAAAAGAAATTCTATCCAATTTTTCGAAAGTGTATGCGCTTACCCGTGATAAGTATCCTCGGTGATCTCTTGCCATTTTCCATTGTTTCCTGGCAAGAACGTTCGTTCGTCATATAGTAATTTTTTAAAATGCTTCTCGAACATCGTCGCGAAATTTGAGGAATATTTTTACACCACATCTTTAATTAGAACAGTACAAAATTTCAATAAAGAGAAATAATGGCACTTTGCTTTGAAAGTTATTTAAAATTTCGATTATTTAAAATTGATTTATGGAAATTTTCGAATGGAAATATTGCAGAGAAAGATCGCGATCGTTTGTCGTGGATCGATGGAAAAATCAATCGGTCCTTTCACGCCACAGCGTCGATAAACAACTGGTATAGCCTGACATTATTCTAGGATATTATAGTATGGTGGTATAGAATGATTCTGAAAACCAGTTACAACACAGATTTCCTCTCCGTCTTGTGTATGTGCGGGAATAAATGCAGGACCTTCAACTTAATGATGAATCTGTCTGTAACGAACACGTGTAGATCCATGCGATGGTATTTTAATTTCGGAGAAAATTTCTATTCGTTTGCATCGCTATCACAGAAACTCGAAACCTGTTTCACTGTATGGTGTAATATGAAAAATTATTGTTTCAATGGATTGAATCGCCCGTTTTTATACCGTTATTTGGGTACTATTTTTGTAGAGAAAGGTGACATTTATTATTCATATGATTAAACGTGTATGCAAAATTTATAGAATCTTTTGGGTATGAATATTAATTGATAAAACTTTTTTTTTTATCTTTAATCCAGTACTTTGCCCTGACTATGAAACCTGTTATTGACATTTTGCCTTGGCTATGAGAAACAACAAGATCCAAATAACACAAGCTGATGTATAAATTAAAGATTAAAAATTTTCCTCTTTGTTGGTTCATAATCTTGCAACGATTACACGCGTTTTCTTCTTTTTTCTCTTCGCGGTTTAATTAGCCTTTCCGAGGTGTAACAAGTTGGCATTTTGTTAGTACCGTTCGTTGTCTAATGCGCGTTTTCTGCATCTCGAAAAAAGCGGATAACGAGAGACGGAACTCGTGTCATCTGGACTGGAACATATTTAACTGCACGTTCTTGGAAAAATGATGGAAATCGTCATCATCGATGTAAGTCGAAGAACAGTGGTGCAGGTGAAATTTGATTCCAAAGTGAAAATATTTTACATTGTAGGGGGTGCAATTATTATACTCCGTTTTTTTAATTTAAATTTATTATACCAAAAATGTTACATGAGGATATAAGCGTTTATATCCGATACAACTTTTATCCTATAGAGGTAAATGCACCTGCACATAGGTCTGGTAATTCACATACTAATCTTATACTTAAAAACCAAGATTTTTGTTGTTACACTGTATGTGTTTAATACAACATATTAGAGTAAACTATATTCAAGAATTTCAACCTTTACATAGACTCTTAATTAAACAATTTTGTCCATATTCATTTAACATAAATTGCTGTTTCTTATCCATTCACTTAATTTATTTTAATATGTCTTTGGCTAGTCTTTAAGGTTTTTTTAGTTCTTTTGAGAGCTAATTAAAATATTTTATCGCATTGAATTTACTATTTTTGAACCGATAGATTTCAAAACTAGATTTTTATTCCTCGTCTAGGATCATAGTTAAATATTTGCCCTGCAATTTTTGATAGTTTCCCAACATTTCTTTTGATTCTTAGAAATACTAATTTCACTTAAAATCTTTAATTAGGGTAATCGAATTAGAGTAGTCGAAAAAAATACCACGAGTTCTTCAACCCTCGCCATTCCAGGGTTGATATATTAAAAACCTCCTTTTCTAGAAATTTTGCGTTCCAAAGGAATTTCTCGAGTTAAAAATCTGTCATCGTCGCCGATTTATTTGAACGGATAGATTCGGTGGAAAGGGAAGAATTTCCTGGAAGCGTGTGTTCACGGTGGTTGGACACAGCACTTCGCAATCCTTTTTTCGTCCCGCTCGCCATCACCCACGCCACAGTCATCTTCTTCCCTCGCGACTTTGCGCATCGGCACGCTTTGCCATAAAACTTCTTCGTGTATTTAGCCAGTGAGTGCTCGTAAACGAGAACACGGTCTCTTTATCGTTTCCTTCGACCAACATTCTTGGCGTGACGAATTGTTGCTCGATTTTTGTGGATAAACATTGTGGTGTTTCATTTTGATCCAAGACTAAGTGGAAACTGTCAACGAGGCATAAAACACATGAAGGTATTGGTGACTTTGTTGTATAAAAAAGTATCATCAACCCTTTTACTCATCAAGGGTGGATGGAAAAATAATCTAAAAATATTGCAACAAATTTTTCCAATTTAGTGAAATAGAATTCTAAGTTTTATAAAATTTTATAGAAGTGAAGGTGTTACTTTCCAACCCAAATGCAAATTCATAGTTGCATAATTTCGTGCAATTAAATTCGGGGTAGATTTTATAGAAAAGAGTACGTGTATCGTTTTTTATTGAAATTAAATACGATCGACGGTGGACACAATAGAAACATCGCTGCACCTGTGCACATTGTGAAAACTGCAGTTAACAAATGTGCACGCACAAACGATTATGTCGATCCTTTTATAGAATAGTCTGGAATCACGCAAAGATCCGTTTTGATTTCGAACAGAATCGAATAGGCCAATTTGAAAGTTCACTGAACGATTTGCTAACAATCGAGCAAACTGGTTCAACGCGATGCAAATGCAGTCACGTGAGTGCAGCGACCTGTATTCCTTGATTTCGATGCGTCCCCTTAAACGTGTACACTTTAGAGCAATACACGCGTAAGATTCTATTAAATTTCTTTCATTAACGATTACAGGATATCGACATTCTTTATGTTCGACTGAATTTCCAGGCCAGTCCGATTGTTCTTACTTACGGAAGATGGGTTACGAAACACACGTGGTCACCCGTGACACCATCCTCCGAGGAACACCTTTGTTTTCGTTCTATCTGATAGAGTAAAAAAAGACTTTCCTCTTCTTCGCTGATTCATTTCACTTGGCTTCGTCTGATACTTCGTGTTTCAAAATTTCAAAATGAATCAACAATTCATACGGTTACTTGAAATTCATACATGAAGCTTTCATCGAGCCTCGAAGCCTCAGGCGACGGTAATTATTACGGGGAAAATTGTCCTAGCGGTCTTTAGCTTACGGTACGAAGCATTAATTTTGTCGTCTACGACCGTGACGTGTAACCATCACGTAGATACACGTGTCTTCATGGTTTACTCAAAGAAACACCATAATATGCAAGGACTTCAACATCTAATACCCACGTTCATAATTAAACTGACACATGCTTTACAAATTGAAACACATCTCGTACGTGTAATTTGTAGATGAAATAATTGTTGCAGAAAATGGAGAACAGGTGTTCGAGGTCTTAGACCAAGGTCCAAATGCGCGATGGTTGAATCAGTGGGGGTTGGAGGCCTCCTCTTGACCAGCTGGTTTCTGGTACTGTTTCCAATTGGTACCAGCAGCCAGCTTAGTTCAGAGTACGGTTGTCCTGCTCAGGAGAGGATTCTACCTTGCAGATGTTCCACTCGTGACATGGAGATTCAAATATGGCAAGTGTCTCCAATTTCAAAAAAAGTCAAAGACCTCAAACACTGATTTCAAGTCTCTTCTATTAGGTGCAGTCATAGCGAGTTACCAAAAGTCCTCGAAGGTTTAAAAGCAGTGAGCCATTATCTGGATCGACCTGTAGACGAATTGATCCTGGAGAACAATAATCTACCTAGTCTACCTGGCAAAGTCTTCGCCACTTTGCGCGTTCTTCGTCTGATGCTCCGGAATAATCGTCTGGAAAGGGTGTCCCCCGGATGGTTAGAAGGTCTCCACGATTCCCTGTTAGAATTATTCATCGTGGAACCAGATTTACGCTCCCTGCCGATAGACAGCCTGGAGAACCTTCAAGGTCTCGAGGCTGTTACCTTGCAGAGCAGAGTGATGAAGAAACTGCCGAAATTCTCTGGGCTTCCGAAACTTCGTTACCTGCAGATTAATTCCCCAGCTCTGCTGGAGTTGGCGCCAAGAAATTTTCGGGATTTGCCCGGTTTGGAACAGCTTCATGTGTTTGGCAGTCCACGTCTGATACGTCTGGAGGCGGGTCTCTTCAGGGCGCTACCTCGGTTAGAATTGATTAATATCACCGACTGCGGTGTCCATTGGGTTCATCCTCGAGCGTTCATAGATCTCCCGGAACTGAAGGAAATTTCTGTGGTCGGGAACTCGATAGTGGATGCTGGAATGATCGGTCGAGCCTGCGTGGATCTGCCTTCGCTTTCGATGATACGGCTCGATCGAAATCGTATCAATCGCCTGAACGAAGGAGCCTTCATGGATCTACCGGTCCTGACTCGTCTCTATTTGTCGAGGAATCATATCACCGAGGTGTTCGCCGGAGCGTTTCAAAGAATGCCAGCCTTGAAGACCCTGGATCTTAATCACAATCTAATACACCGTGTGCATCCGGAATTTTTCCCTCGCAGACCTGGAAACAGCCTGGAGGAGATGTGGTTGATTAACAACGACCTCAGTCACGTGGCTGAGCTGAGATCCATAATGGAAGCTCTGCCCAGGTTGAAATTCCTCGACGTTAGTTACAATCAAATCGAGGAGATACCATTCGGAGCGCTCAGGGGTCATCTCACTTTGGAGAGGCTTCACCTTGATCACAACAGAGTAGCCTTTCTGCAGAGGGAGACCTTCACCGCGATGCCCGCTCTTAGGGAACTCAGATTGAAGAATAATTCTTTGTCGAATTTATTGGAGGCGCCGTTCTGGAACTTGCCAGCATTGAAAGTAAGTACTCCGATGCTTTTTAAGGGAAAACGCCCCAGTTTCACCCTTTCGGTTTCGCCATTCCAGGGCCTGGATCTATCAGAGAATTACTTCCGCCACGTAGAACCTCGTCTCTTAGCCAACCTCCCAAGTCTGAGACGCTTAGATCTAAGCGGAAACGCGGTTGGTCTCATAGAACCTGATTCCTTCCTGGCTACTCCAGCCCTGGAGCACGTGAACCTTTCCGGAAACGCGCTCTCCGTTCTTCATCCCCTAACGTTCCATCATTTGAACAATCTCTACGAGTTGGACGTTGGTTGGAACCGAATGTTGGAGATAGTCCCTGGTCTACCAAGAAACATAGAACATTTATACATGCCTATGAATCGTATAGTAGTTCTACCAGCTCTATCCTCTCAAGATCTTGATCTACCCGTTCTAAGATCGTTGGATCTCAGCGCGAATGGAATCGAGAGGATACCACCGGGTAGCCTGGCCGATTTACCAAATCTGAGGAAATTGAACTTTGGTTATAACTCTCTGCGAATTCTGGAGGATGGAGCGTTCGATGGATTGTCCAGATTGGAACAATTGGATCTGAAGTACAACAGACTGGTGACTATTCATGGAAGAAGCTTCAAACCACTTAGATCGTTGATGGATTTAAGTCTGCGGGGCAATCGTTTGGAGGTTCTCCGACCGGATATCTTTCAGGAAAACGTTAGATTGCAGAGGCTGGATCTCAGTAGGAATAATCTTGCCCAGATACCTCACGTGACATTTTCCAACACCAGGTAAGGAATATTCGTTGAATATATTGTTTTGAAAGTTTAAGAAGAGCTCTTTTTCATACATTAGCACGCAAGTAGAAAAGAAGTTTCACTCGTTGTTATTTGATTGCATCACCAGAAAATGGTACCTAGAAAGTCCCTGGCTCGCGTTGAATGTCCCCTTCTACCATTCTGGCGTGTCGGTGATTTTGTGAAAATTTACAAGAACTGAAAATAAAATTGTCGTCGTTTAAATGTCGCTTAGCAGAGAATTAAGGGTACCAGGTTTATCGATCTCTTTAGATGACACGATTACGACAGATCGGAAATCATTGTTTCTGTTAACGACGCGTTGTCAAATGTAGGAAACGACGTTAATTGCAGGGACCTTCGTGAACTGTACGCGTCGCACAACACTTTGACCGAGTTACCCGGATCGTTGCACGGCTTAACAGCTCTTCAGGTACTAGACCTGAGCTTCAACAAGCTGAACATCCTGTCGCCGGAAACGCTGAGCAGCTTGTCGGCCTTGCTCGAACTGAAACTCGTGAGGAATCGTATCCGCGAGCTACGGGAGGGTGCGTTCGATGGTTTGCCACGATTAACGCTGATCGATCTCGAAAATAATGACTTGAGAATCATCGAGAGGAATGCTATCAGAGCTCTACCGGAACTTCAAGCCATTCGACTCGGAAAGAACCGATTACAGGTAGTTCTGTTCGTTAGTTTTTATTTTTTAAATGGTCAAACGTGTACGATTCTTGGAAATGTACAGATAATTCCTAGCGGGGCTTTCACCGAGCTACCATTACTTCAAAGCGCGGAAATTCAGGAAAATCGGATCCAGGAAATTGCGAGCAACGCATTCATTAACGTGCCTCACCTTCTCTTCCTGAATCTGAGTCACAATCACTTGCCAGCGTTGGATTACGTGGGACTCGAGAGCTTGCGTTCCTTGGAGGTTCTGGATTTGAGCAACAATAGACTGTCCAGGGTGTCCAGTAATAGTTTGGCATCCATGGAGTGGTTGGTTGAATTGAAAGTGAGTAAAATAATTGCTAAATGAGTTGTTAAGTAAATGAAATCGAAATTTTGATTGATGGATATTTTATTAATTATTTTATTTTTGAAAATGAAACCGAATGGAAGAATAAAAAGTCTGTTTTTCGTAATGATCGCATTAAACGCAAACGTGGAACGAAAAAATGAAACAGACCGCGGTGGGGGGGATGGTATTTAGTAATAACGAGGAATACTTTCTCGTCGAGAGTGAAACTTCTCCACGAACCGTGGTGCGAGGCCACTCGTTATGCTAGCAGAGCAATTATTCGTACAGCTGCATCGTTAATTAAGAAGATAGCGGATCGTTTTACATATGGGTTTCCCTCGTTTTTATCCCAGATGGACAACAATCGGATCTGCGCCATTCAAGGCTCGCCTTTCGATCAGATGCCAAGACTTCGGGTTCTCAGTTTGAGAAGCAATCGAATGGCTTCCGTATCGGAAACGGCGTTCAAAAGATTGCGATCGAACATCGCTGTTTTGGACATCGACGGTAATCAATTTCACTTTCTTTTAGAAAATTTAAAACAGGAGGAACGAAACATTTCTTAATTTTTCTCATAAGGAGAACTACCCAAGTGTTAAACTCACTTATTAATGAAACTTTGCCAGCTTGTAGAGCTCGTCGAGCTGAACACGCCTATACCCCGTTTTGTGGGCAGACGACTAATTGTTTAAAAGATATTAATAATTAAAGTTAGTTACTACTTACATTGAGAAGTATGACAGACTCACACATACAACTCGCAATCTAGAAATCCACGGTTCAAATCCTTGATTCCGAACATTTCTTTTTTTTTTTAATGATAATTTGTCTCTTTTTGAATAACTATTACATAAAAATTGTCATAAAAAAAATTTTTTTGGGAACCAAGGACCTTTAAATCGCAAGTCACGGATCTGCTCCGTGGTTAAAGACATGACTCGCAATCTAAAGGTCCTCGGTTCAAATCCTGGGTTTCCGGTTTTTTTTTCTCATGATAATTTTTAGGTAATAATTATTCAAAAAGAGACAAATTATCATTAAAAAAAAAACAGTGTTGGGAACCAAGGATTTGAACCGTGGATCTCTAGATTGCGAGTTGTGTGTGTGAGTTTGTCATACTTCAGTATGTAAGGAGTAACTAACTGTAATTATTAATATCTTTTAAACAATTAGCCGTCTGCCCCCCAAAGGGGGTATAGGCGCGTTCTACAAGCTGGCAAAGTTTCATTAATAAGTAAGTGTAACACTCAGTTAATTAATTTTAACTCTATTCGCAAAAAGGAAATCCACTTTCGTGCTCTTGCGGAATGTTGTGGTTGCGAGGGTGGTTGCAGCAGGCATCCTCCGAGGGTCCAAGGTGTGCCGATGGATCTTTGTTCAAAGAAATTCGATTGTCTCGCCAGGATTGTCAAAGAGAACGACAGATCGATCCGATTCACCCTGGCTGCGAGGCTGAGCTGATCGATTCTGCACCTTACCCTGTTTCCTCTTCCAGTAAGTAAAAAAATCTTTAATCAGTACATTCTTAATACTTAAAATAATTAATAAAAACATTCTCAGTATATGGAGCAACAGAAATGGTACCCCTTCGCTTGAACCTAAAAGAGCCATCCGTGGAGAATCCTCCCAACCCTCAGGATTTTGATTACCTCGACGAGTATCCTGAAGAAACGATGAATATATCAACGTCCACGCAAACCGCGATTACTATACCACCAGAAATTGTACAAATGACCCAAACAACAGAGAAAGTTCAGTTACAAACGAACGGTACCATTCCAATAAAGAAGAACCCTCTGATGCCTCCTTCCCCTAGCAGTTCCGGTTTCACCTTCTTCGGTGTGCCTTTGCCTAGTTTGAATTTTAACCTTTGGGGAAATTCGGGGAGGAAATCGGAGAGGAAGAATTCCGAAAGACCCGGAAGAGGACGGTATAGAACGTTTCCACCCACGGAACCAGAGATCCACAGGGGTGGTTTTGTTCCTCTGCCTCGAGGACAGGGTGGTTTCGTGCCGATCCCTGATCCAAGATTAACTTACGAGAGACAGGTTAATAAAAATGAAAGTTTGAGAGGTCAGAATTCTAATATCACGCAGGAGGAGCGGAAGCGATGGAAAAATGGAAATGGTACTGTGGTGAAGGTTGAAAGGACTCATCCTAGGACAAACAAACCCAAGGTGGAAATTAAAGAGAGGGAAGAATTGTCCACGGTGGCAGCCAATCAGCCTGATTCTCGATGGCAAATGCCTGGAGTTAAAAAAAGCAGGTAAATGAATGGAAAATGACTCTTTAGAGATTATAAGGCATGTAACTATGGTTTAATTTTCTTCTACAGTACTTCTTCCATAAATTCAACGAGAACGTTAGATTCCAGCACTGCAGCTGATGAATCTCCTCAAGAAGCGAACGAAACAACAGCGTCTTTAGAGATTCATGATGATGACCCTTCAGAGGCGAACAAAAAATCAATTAAAGTGGAAGAGAAGTCGCAAGAAGTCGCGAGTAGAATAGTGTGGACCACCCCTGGAACCATGCTGGAGACTACGAAAGATGATTTGGTTATAGAATCATCCACAAATGTGATGAAAAATGAGAAAAGTAGGTTTTGGGACTCTGAGGCAGTTGAATTGCAAGAAACTTCCACCATAGATCCTCGAAACGAATCTATAGGTACAAATACAGATGATTCTAGTAGCGTTGTAACAGAACGATCACCTTTTCATTCATCCTTCTTAGAGAATAAAAAGAAATCTTCGACGTCTCAGTTGCCCCGAGAAACAGAAGCATCAGCTCTTTCAGCGTTTCTGGTTCCAGGAGGTCAGGTACCTTCTTCAGTACCAAATTTGCGTCCATTAGGTAGGCCAACGATCACGAAGGTTCCTTCGCCACGTATCGGTCTCTCGGCTGAAGACGAGAAACAGAAGTCCGTGGCTGAAGCTGTTCAACGAAACGTGAAAGACGAAGAGAAGAACATCGAGAAAGACGGATCTTCAAACGAAAATGCTGAAGTCATCGAAGACAATTCGTTCAATTGGTACTTTCAGCATTACAATGACACGAATTTAGAACCCTTTGTAGGTATTGCTTACAGCGAAGGTGCGAAGACAAGTGCGCGTCGATGGACTTTATTGGGTCAAATGTGTCTTATTTTGTACACTGTAGTATAAAAGAAAAAACATGGATGATTAAGTGTTTTCAACAATTAATTTATTAAATAAGTAATACTTAAATTCTTCTTACTCCATTCATTTTTTAGAAAGAAGAACTAAGGCATTCTGTAAGTACTTCATGGAAGATGAGTCAAGTGATCTATTGATTAGAACAAGTTTGCAAATTAATGTGCAATTTAGGATTTTTTTAGTTAAACAGAAGTGTAGAGGAAGAAGTA